>NC_081836.1:26681893-27003295 GCF_030867095.1 Alligator mississippiensis | reverse complement strand
CAGAGCCCCACATTGGGACCCAGCAACTTGCAAGAGCCCCAGTGCTGAGCAGGGCATGGAGAACGGGGAAGGCTGCCCCAGTGTGAGGCAGGTGGTTGGGTGCCCAGCAACTCCACATGGTGAAGCAGCTAGCCCTCCGTGCTCAGAGTGGGGCATAGAGCAGCACAAGCAAATCTGCAGAGGGCCATGAGGACCGAAGCAGGTGACGTTGCAAAGCTTGGGTGCCCAGGCTGGAGCACCTGGCCACAAGGGGAGTCTGGAGGCAGTGTAGGAGAAGAGACCCCGGTGGGAAGCATCACACTGGGATGAGCCGGGCTATCAGGGGGGCCATAAGTTATTGGAGTATCTGAAAAGGAGGGGAGGTATTAGGAGTGGCCACACTAGAGCTGGGGGGAAGACCCTTCCCAGTGGGTGGGTCCCGAGACCCTGTTGGAAATGGGTGAGGGGTCCCCTGTTCTCCAGGCTTGGGGAACGAATTCATAATTAGACTCCTATGTCGTTAAGTTTCCAAGTTTAGGTTGTGCTTTATATTTTATAAATTCATAGATTCATAGATTCATAGATGCTAGGGTTGGAAGGGACCTCAATAAATCATCGAGTCCGACCCACTGCATATGCAGAAAAGAGTGCTGGGTCTAGATGACCCCAGCTAGATGCATATCCAACCTCCTCTTGAAGACCCCCAGGGTAGGGGAGAGCACCACCTCCCTTGGGAGCCCGTTCCAGACCTTGGCCACTCTAACTGTGAAGAAGTTCTTCCTAATGTCCAGTCTAAATAATATTGTTCTTTTTTTTTTAGTGTTGTTAACTGTGACAATGGGTTTGAGAGCTTGAAGAAATCTTTGGGCCAGTTTTGTATATATTTTTAAGTACTGGGTTTTACCCACTGGGGTGAATATTATTGGATTCATTGGGTCGGGTAACTCATTTCTTGACTTGGAGATTATGAAAGTTGCTAGCCAACTGCCTGTCAAGAATAAAAGGGGTGGGGGAGCGGGTGGGGATGGAGCCCTATGCCCCCTCCTCCGTCCGGGCCCGCTCCGTCCTTCCCTCCTGCTGCTTGGCGTCTGGGCCTGCTCCCTCCCCCTCGCCGCAGTGGCTGGAGGAGGGGAGGAGCAGGCCCAGGCCTGATGTCGGGGAGGACCCGAGGGTTGGGGGAAGCCGGGCCACCACGGTGGGGGAGGGGAGCAGTGGGCCTGGGCCGACCCAGTGGCAAAGGGGGGACGGGAGGAGTGGGCCAGCACCGGCGGGGGAGGAGTGGGCCTGGGCCCAAGTGGGGAGGAGGCCCACTCCTCCCCTCCCTCCACTGCTGCCACGTCGGGCTGCGTTGGGCTGAGCCTGCTGCTCTCCCCCCACCGCCGCAGTGGGCTGGCTTCTCCCTTTGCTTTGGCTCGCTCCTCCTCCCCTCCTGCATCAGGCCTGGAGCCCCAATGCCCACTCCTCCCCTCCCCCCACTGCCACCACCGCCACGGCCCACCCGCTCCTCCCTCCCCGCGTCAGGCCCACTCCTTCCCCATCGCCACCACGTGGACCTTGCAGACGGTGATGACGGAAGGGGGGAGGGGCAGGCCGAGGCCAGCGCTGGTGTCCTCTCCCCAGCCCCGCGGCTCCCCGACCCTGCTCCCCCCCACGCCACCGCCACCGTTACCTCCAAGGAGCAGGGGGGTGGCAAGGCCAGCTCCAGTTTGTCAGCCAATTAGAGCACAAATAAAGCATTATGGACAGACAGACAGACAGATGAAGGCTTTTATAATATTAGAATTTTGTACTATCAGGTATTCAATTAGTTCTGGCATGTAAATGTTTTAATTATATTTGTAATAATAAAACCGTATATAGTTAAGTGTATACTCTTGGGGTTGTCTCTATAGGGAAATGGGGGATCTGCATGTAGGGCAGTGACGCCCCTCCCTCAGCACCCTAGCTTGTCACCACTTCCTCTCTATTTGGCTGGGAGGGCACACCCTCGGTGTACCCAGGTTACATACATAACCCTGATTTTCTGGTAAACATTATTTAAGCTACACTCGCTGTTTGTCTATACCTTACTTTGGTGTGGTTTTGTGCTATTTGCTCAAAACTAGTGCACATCTTTATCAAGTGTGAAAAATTTGCTATTTGAAGGGTTGGAAGGGGGTGAGAGTAGCCTACAGAGTTCATGTATGTGGCTTACCTAGTCACTTCCACTAGGACACCAAGTTCAACCACTTTATTTTATTTGACTTTCATTTGAACCTGTGGTCAGCCACTAGGGTTGGGGATTTCCCCCCTCCCCACATTTTCATCTATTTCCTTAAAACCCAAGAAAATTAGTAAATTAAATGCAGAAAACCCAGGAAATTCATAGCCTTGATTCCAATAGGACTTAAACAGAGGCAGACTCCTGTGTGCAGAACTCACTGCAAGATCTGTTTCTCTAGTAACCTTAATAGCTCCGTTGCACAGACTTACATTGACAGCATTTTACATAAAGGGAAACTGACACGTTGAGTAGCAAAGAAACTAGAGCTGAGTTAATGACTTAGGGTACAGAGGTCATCTCAGGAAAAGAACATTTTTTAAAGTTTTTGTATATCCATGGGCAGACTTTGCTTCTGACACATTTTCATTTTTTCCAGTGAGCATCTTACAGAAATATGACGTAGCTGCTTATGGTTGCATGAAAGCATTACTTTAGCTACTTTTTACACATTGTTTGCAGCCATCATCAAATGGTACTGTCTTCCCTTCTGGACTGGAGGAGTAAACAAAGAGAGGAGGAAGTGTTTCTGGTGCACATACTCATCCCTCTGCATCATTTTCAGAAAATGCCTGTATTGCTTTCTTCTAAACAGTCATTTAAACAAAAAGCCTGTTCACACCAATGATTGTGGACAAATGAACAAAAAGCAGGCAGCACCATGGGGGAATCCAACTACTAATTGGGCGTTGGGTTTAGGAAAAAAAAAATTGTGGCTTTCTCTTCAGTCTTATGTCTGCTAAGCTAAAGTACCAGTACTCTGCAGCACCACCTAGTGAGAGAGAGAGGTACACTTTAGACAGCTCACAGTAGTGTCTCCTACAACCACAGTGAAACCCTCAGCTCTTATCTAAGATTGTTTTCATGGGCAGATTTCAAAACCCTTTACAGACGAGGTTACTGTCACTTTACAGGTGGGGAAACTGAGGCACAGAGAGGCAGAGTGCTTTGCCCAGCTTTGTCAAGCTTTCTGGAGAGAAAGTAGAGGAACCCATGTATCCTGAGTCCTCATCCAGTTCTCTAGCCACTAAGCTGCACAGGTATAGGAGAGCACAGCACAGATTCTTACAGTGTGCAGACATTTAGGAGATTGTTGGGACAGGTGACAAATAACAAGCATATGATAACAGCTCTGTTAGTGGTACTGCAGCTTTAGTACATGCTTAGATGGCAACTTAAACCAATAATTTCCAGCTTGCTTACTTAAACTTGGGTGCCTAAATCCATAGTTTGACACCTGAATAAGTGCTCTGATTTTCGGAGGCATCAACATTCAGTCCACCCATTTAAGTACTATACATTTGTGTGTCCGACTTCATAACCCAGATTAGCCCATTTTGGCCTAAACAGATGCTCGGCAAGCAATCATCAGCCAAGTCAAACAATGGCACTAACCTCTGTTTTGATAGGGAGGAGAGGGGTGCTGCTTTTCTCCCCCACAGCTTTTCTGTTCTCCAGCTGAGTGTCTGTCTTCCCTACAGCTGCAGGTGTTTTGCGGAAGAGTTGAGTTGTGGGATGCTTTTGTTGTTAGTAACAGAGCTGTGCCACTCTGTGTGCCTGTGTAAACACCATCGTGCTGCCTGGGATAACAAACACAAATGGAATCAATGGCAACCTACTGAGAAACACACTGTTGTACATTAACAGGGAAGCCTGGCTTCCACCGGTGCTGATCAGACATCTGTAGGGACCAGAGGCAGGGAGGCGGTAAACATTCTTTCATGAACACTTTTCCTTCCATGATCTAGGCTGTATCCTGTCCTGGACTGTGCTATGGTGAGAGGAAGCCATAGGGTGCTGAGCAGCAGCCCAGGTTCTTACCTAGCTATCATAAGAGTAGAAAGAAAGTAGAATATATCATGTTGGTATGCTTACTCTGGGATGCATGTTGCTTCATGTGGGGCAGTTGTGTGCCACTGGCCTGCCCACAGGGCTGGAAACTAGGACTTCTGGGTTCTTTCCCTAACTCTACCACTGATTCACTATATGATCTTTGGGCACTAAGTCTCCATTTCTGTGCCTCTGTTTCCTCATCTATACATTGAGGCTCACATTTTTTTTCATTTTGCAACACACTTTGAAATCCATGCTTGCAAAGCATTAGGATGTTCAGGTGCCCAGGCTGACCTATCTTGCTTTGCACTAGAAAATGACTTTTGAGTTAATCAGCATCTGATGAAGCAAGCTGCTGCTTACAAAAGCTTATATATCTCTGATGCAGCTTGTCTACAATGTGCAAATCTACCCTGGCTTCTGCCTGACTTCAGACTAACAAGGCTAACTACCTCTCTTTGAGTTAATGTACCACATATCCTCCAGCTTGGCTCCAACTGGTAAAAGGAAGAATTTGTTCTACTGGAAGTGACTTGCCCAAGGACACACAGCCAGTCTGGGGCAGAGACAGGAATAGAACCCAGCTTCCCTGTCAGCAGATCATACACTATAACCAGCAAGGGTTCACTTCCTGCTGTGCTGCAGTATACTCTGTGTCCAGAGTTTTGGCTGGTATTCCTACCCTTCTGCTTTCCATCCTGTCCATAATGTGGAAGATCAGAAGCACAGTCAGTGATCGAAAGGAATCGGGCCAATCGGAACTTCACCAATGGAATCAGTGCAAGTTATACTGCAGGTTTGAGAGATGTAGTGGGGGAATCTTTACTTGGTCTTTTTTGGCTATCCTAGGTGAAAGGGTTCCTGGTTAGCTCAGCTCAAACAAAGAAAAGAATCATGACTATATTGAATCCAGCCTTTAGAAGCAGCGGGCCTGTCCCTGCACCTGGCAGAATCTGCTGGGCCCAGCCTAAAATGTGTGGATCAAAGATTGGGGCTGTTTGGATGTAGAAGTTTTAGTTTTGGCCATTGCAGAAATGGGCATATGCCCCTGAGTCCCAATCTGGACAGGAACTTCCCCAGAGGTTGGGTGGGATCTGAGGGTAGGTGTCTGGTTCTGGGCACTGCTGAGCTGGAGTCAGTTAGATCACTGCTAGGAGATGTGGAATTATGGTCTGGATAGGGACTTCCCCAGAAACTTGATGACTTTTATCTGGGATGTTTGGTTCTGTCCTTACTTTAGGTTAAACCTGGAGTCTGCAATATTGCAGGGAGTTATAGACTTTGGATTTATCTCAGAACTTCCCCAGAGCTTGGAGGTTTTGGTTCTAGGGTTTGGTATTGTCATCTGTGAAATGGATCAGAATTCCTCCCAAGTTAGGGCATGCTTAGATCTGGAGCATTTGCTCCAGACCCATCTCCAGAGAAAGTAAATACAATAAGTAACTCAATGTGACAAGCAGACAAGGCTGTCTCGGCTGGGCACTGCGAGGACTGGAGGAGACTTCAAAAATCCATCTCCCACAGCAACAGACTTTGACCTTTTGTTGTGCTTTTGTTGCTTTGATCACCAGGATAAACAAATACAGTGATTGCCCCTCAGGCTCCCATTCACCTTTGCAGGACTGTGGCCCTGTCAGAACCTGTTTAAAAGCCACCCCCAAACCCCTGGGGACACCTCTGCTAAGGCAGGGCCCTGACACAGCTGAGGACCCTACTATGTCCAGTTCCACTTTGGCACCAGGGGCTGCAGGGCAAGAGGAAAGTGAATATTGCCTGTCTCACTTACAGAGATCACCCGAGTTTCTAGTACTTCCTGGCTGCATTATTTACTTCTGGAGGTGGACTGGGCTGGGGGAAAAAGCCCCCAAGGCCCAATCCAAGTTTAACATAAGCTGGTGAGTCAAACAGAGCTACACCTACCTATGATAAATGAGCTGGGTGAACAAGGTGATCCCAGATGACAGTCTGGAGGACCGTCTTGAACACGAAGCAGAGAAGAAACCAGCATGCCATTCATTTTTGGCCTTCATAACTGCATGTATGTAGGCCTTACATTTTCAAGAGAGACATTGTAGCTCAGACAGAAGTGATGGGCCTGATACAGAAAGCACAGAGGGAAGGTCTTTGGTTAGTGCTATGTGGAAGCAGGTAATCACAGTGGACCATTATAGCTGCCACCTCTCTAAATCAGACCCAAGCAGTTCTAATTTTACATATTTTGCTGAGAGGGTGAATGTCAATCAACAGGGACTTCTGCATGGACTGGTGATGCTGGTGGGAATGAGGGTGGACCAGTGTGCTACAACCATATTCATTGTTCTCAAAGAAACTGGCTGACTCCAGAGGGTAGTGGAGTTTTAAATAGATTTTGGATTGTCATGAAGGATCCTGGGTTTAGAGAAAACTTGGAACTTTGCTTCTACAAGGATTGATTGGGGTGATAAATTATATTATCCCTTCTGTATGCTCCGACTTCTGTTTCCTGGCTGAAGAAGGTGATGCTGTCCTATGCCACAGGGGAAATTCATCCCTGTTCCCTGCATGCCAACAGCAGCCAACTTCCTGAAGCATGAAATTTGATTAGCTTTTAGGCTGGTCAGAAAATTATCCAGCACTTTAAAATAAAAATCCAGACACCATATTTTACTGTATGGGTGCAGACATCCCAAAGGAGAATGCATTCAGTTCTCGGATAATACAATGACATTTAAGGGTTTGCATTCTACAGGAGGTTAGAATAGGTTGATCAAACAGTCTTTTTAGCCTTAAACTCTGTGAATCTATTTACTACATTCTGCTATATGTAGCTCCATTTGGGACATTCCCAGGGCTCCCTGACCCTGAGGAAGTACTATCCCCACTCAGTGCATAGCAAGATACATAGCTTCTATGACAACCTCAGTGGATTTGACAATTGGGAAGAGATCTCTGGAAGCAAGCCTGCCTTTTCCCACTAGCCAGAGTTGGCTCTCTCCCGCCTTAGAGTGATAGAGTAACAATTGCTACCTTGTGGAAAAAGCAAAAACACCTGATCTTCTCCATTGTCCCACCCTCTTACCATGGGAAGCTGGGGAACCTGCAAAGAATTACTTGCCTACACAGTTACAGGAACACAGTGAGCTGTGGGTCTAGCAGACTGTATTCACTTTCTGATTTTTTAAATTCCCCAGAACAAGGACAGTAGCTGTAGGGTTCCTGCAAAGGACTAAAGTAGGGTGCTTGGTAGTGTAATCTAATTATTATCATTCCTTAGGCTTAGGGCATGGGCTGGCAGCATCTGGAACAGTAGTGCTCAACCTTCTGGCTCCACAGGCTACATGAGGGGTGTGGGACTAGTTCACAGGCCAGATCAGGTGAGCAGGGTTGGTCCAAATGAGCAATCCAGTGTGCTAGCCTGGCTGCATGGACTGGACTGACATCCAACATGTGTAGCCTGATCTTATGTGGCTCTGGACACTCTCCAACCCAACCCTGCACACTGGATCCAGCTACACACCAGCTCCACCATGTGTCAGTACAGGCTAGCACACCTGGCTGCATCATTTGGCCCACAGGGCTCCCCAGAGGTCCAGGAACTGCACATTAACATTGCCACTGCTTCCCTGCCACCAAATTATCAGACCTATGCAGAGACCCATGAGCTGGATGACATGGCCTCACAGGTCAAATCTGGCCTGCAGACTGGAAGTTGAGTATCCCTGGTCTGGAACGCAGCAGGTCATGAACAGCCAGGCTACATTTGGGTAATCCTGGCTATACACAGGAACGTGGCTTTTTGAATGTGTGGGATAGTTTGCTTCATGTTTAGAGTTGTTGCGTATAAGACAGAAGAACTGCTGGTATACTTTTGCATAGTTTTATATACTGGTGTATACATATACAGTGCAGACCAACGATATTTGTCACGTTCCAGTCCAAGGGATTTTTTGTGGCAGTTTCCTAGTCTTGCCACTAGGGAGCTCCATCTATTCAAAAAACAAAGGGAGAAATACTGTAACCCAATAATTAGAAAACAAAGTGTAGGAGAGAGGTTGCAACACTATACATATACAGTAATTATTGATGTGGGAAGCAGTTTAAAGTAGGGCCAGGGAAGGGAGAATGCACAGTAACACTTTCTGGATATCTGCTTTAATATTGCCTCCAGCCTGTGTAGCTACTTTTTGCCTCCTGAAAGTTTCACCTGTACTGTCACTATGGTACAGAGTCTTCCCTTTCCTTCCTAGATTAAACTGACATGCAGGGTTGATTTCTGATTTTCCACAGCTCCTAATTTTCACCCCAAAGGAGGCTATTGTGCTATGTGATACAGTCCCTGCAGAATCCTTGTATAGACACCTAACCTGTATAAAAGATCTGGTTAAGTGTTCTGGAGTTCTTTTGAGATTTTTAGAGAAGCAAGATCCAACTCTCCATTTAAATCAGGCAGTGGCAGCATCATCTTCATTCTATAATCATAGTAATTAAGAACCTCTCATTCTCCGATTACCCATCTCTTACATGGCAACATTATCATACCACAAGAACAAGTGATTGTTGTCCTTAAAGCATTTCTAGGCTAGCCCCCTGTTTTTCCTCACTTTTAATTTACATAGATTAGGCTGAAATTTTCCAGTGAATTTTAGGAGATTAACTGTTGGTGCTCACCATTTCTGAAGAGGAGGAAAGTAAAGCATATGCTTTCCAAATTATATAAAAATGGTTTACAGCAGGGTAAAACTGTTACAGGGAAATAAAAAGAAAGAATGCAGTGTCTTGAACTAATAAAGCCAGGGCTGGTAAGGTTTACAGAATTTATAAAAAAAGAGGCAGACACTGAAAATTAGGAGCTAAACAGAGGTCACTTTGAAAACCTGGCCCTAAGTTTAGGGCTACCGACACATGGTAAGCAGTGTAGGCTGCCAAATTTTCCAAGATCTGTGATATCCATATGAGATACCAAACTTGGACTCTCTGCAAGAAACCTGTAAATGTTTTCATCATACTTCCTTGGCTGTGTTGCTTTTAGGATCCTTTTGATAAGAAGAAGCCAGTAACCCTATGGTAAACCTACATCTCCATACACTTAATACCAACAATCAAAGATGATTCATCCCTCCCTATCCTTCACTTTATAAACAGACTCCAGATCTCTGTGTCAATCTAGGTTGTGCCTAAATCTCCTTTTATTTACTCCTGTAAATAAGGAGGAACTCCAAGGAAATCAGCGTAAGTTCAGAAGCAGGTCTGAGGTCCTGAACTTCTGATTACATACCCCAGGAACTTGTGTATCACCTCCTAGTTTCTATCTAGGCAAGAGTTCCCTAGACTGTTGATGTCAAGTGAAAAAAGGGAGATGAGGCATGAGTTGATCAAGCATCATAGCAAACTGTTTAGCTGTGGGTTTTTTCCCTCCCAGCCCTGCACTGAGCCAAGCTACTGAGAGGCTGCCTGCTTTCTGTTGTGCTCTGCAAACCTCAGGGAACATTGGTTTCAGCTAGAACCAGGATAACTTGTTCTTATTCTGGCTAGCTCTGTGCATGGTTTCTTTTATGTTGTTAACCCTCCTTGCTTAAACTCTAAATCTGGTATATTTCTGATTTCTGGGAAATCCAGGGAGACTATCCAATTGGAGGTGAAAGAAATACTGCAGTCAGAACAACAGGAAGATTGGAAAGACACAGGAAAGTGATATGTTATATATGTCAAATACAGGATTTGTATGTGATTTTCCACTAGTTATCAGTGGTGATGTTGCTATGCAACAGCAATTACAATCATCTATCAGTTTTCAGTATTTGGTTTTAACCAAGACCACACACTAGAGTTGTCACCTTGGGCAGATCCAGCTTACACATAACAAAAGTTGTGATGTTGACATTTTGAATTATGCAATCTGGTGTGTGGGGCTAGGGCCCTGTGCTGGATCATGCCTGCATCCTAACCCTGCAGTGGATCAGGCTCACAAACTGATCCCATGCACCAGATCTGGCCTGTGGACTGACTTCACATTATTCAGTCTGCCCATAACCTGGAAAGGTTGGGGGGCTTTTGGGGGATTTTTGTGTCTTTTTGGGCCCAGATGCATTGCTACATCGAGCCAATGCATGGAGGGGCTGGAGCAAGCTCCAAGGCCCTCCCCTGGCACCAAAAATATGTTTAATGCGTCGGTCCTCACATCAAGGATGTATCAGCGATTAAACTGAAGAACAGATACTACACCATTGTTCTAGAAAATCTGAAAGGAGAGGCAGGTTCTGCTTTGGGAGGGGAGAGGCCCCTCATAGTTCCTGTGCTGCGAGGTTACAGTGAATTGAGGTGCTCCCAGTAGCAAGGCTTCAAAGGCAGAGACTGTGGTCTGTCAACATAACATGCACATTGGTGTCTTTTACCTCAAAGTCATTTAGCTCTTTCTGTCACTGCTGCTCAGGAAGATTGCAGCCTTTCCCATACTATTGACCCATACACAATGAAGGCCCTGGGCCTATTGTCCTGTTGTTCTCCTTTAAGCAGACAATTTTTTGCTCCTTTCCAGTGACAGCAATTCTCTCAGAAAAACCAGTCAAACCCCAGTTCCAAGAAAGGGCTTATTGGTTTTTTATAGATAAGAGAGAGACTAGAAAACAAATGTTAGATAGATCATAAAAGTATGAGAACAGGCTCTGGGGAAAGTTCCCTCCAGGGGCCCTGGAGTTTAGTTACGGAGGAAAGAAGTTCAAAGAAATAGAAGTTACCTGACAGCTTTCAGCATGGCTAGGTTGCTTCTGCATGACTCAGAGAGCCTCACAATGTGCCTGGGTGTGACGTTTCCCTTAGGGGAACTCTGCATCCTCTCCCCAGTTACTGAGGTAGAAAAAGCGTGCTGGAGCTTTGATTCCAAAGCAGGATGGCATTGCTAGGGGCAGTGGAAGGGCGGGCTGTGGCTAAGGCGCAGGGCTAGGGGTCAGCAGACCTATATTTTTTTCCTGGTTCTAATAGAAGTTTTCTCAGGGGGAGGGCAAGCACATCCTGGCTTTGCCTTTCTGAGGGGATATGTATGGTGGGTACCCTGAGCCTTTCCCTCCTTAGTGTACAGCCTGTGCTAGTACTACTTTAATCCTTCTGCAGAAGACATCCCTACTAGGCCTGTTCAAAGTGGCTAGTATTCACTTCAGATTTGGCTTCGGCCGATTAGGGGGACAGTGATTCAATTTGGTGATTTGAATCACTGCCCCGATTCGATTTGGCTGAATCTGATTCGGAGATTCAGCAGCAGCCAAATGTCGGACTCAGCCAGGCCAGCCCCATCCCACCCCGCAGCCCAGCAATGGCTGCCCTGCTCAGCACTTGTAAAAAAAAAAGACCCGGCTCAGCGAGTGCTGCCGGGCAGAGGGCAATCCCTGCTGCCCCCAGTGCTCTACACTCAATGTGGGGCTCTGCACAGGCCCCCCGACCCCTCCCTCAGTCTCCCAGCCCCCCCACGGGTGCCCCACCCGGGCCAGCTCCAGCCTTTTAAGAAAGAAAAAAAAAACTCGAAACCCTCCCCAAACTCACCGCTCCTGCCAGCGGGGGCGATCCCCACTGCCCCCCACTGTCCTGCGCCATGTGGGGGGCTCTGCATGAGCTCCCAAAGCCCCGAGGCTGCGGCAGGAGCAGTAGGTCCCAGGGTTTTTCTCAGCTTTTTTTTCCTTAAAGGGCTGGAGCTGGCCCAGGCCGGGCACCCGTGGGGGGGCTGGGGGAGCAGGGGGAGTAGGGGGTTGGGGGGCTTGTGCAGAGCTCCCCATGCAGCATGGGGCAGTGGGGGGCAGCAGGGATCACCCCCCAACCTGGCAGCACCCAGTGAGCACCGGGGCTTTCCTTTAAAGTACCGAGCTGGGGCTGGGGGGTGGGGGGCAGCCACAGCGGGGCTGGGGGAGTGAGTGGGGGTTGGGGGGGCTGGGGGAGCAGTGGGGTTGGGGGGTCTGACAGGGGTCCCCCAATGGTCCCCTTCCCCCTCCTCCACCCCTAGTACTTCCCAGCTCAGAGTCAGCTGCTGGTCCCTGTTGCAGCCACTGGGGACTGCCCAAATCATCAAAGTTCTCCAAATCTTTTCTGAAGATTCGGAGAGCTTTGAATCAATTTGGACCTTTGAACTGGTCCCCTGATTCAGTTCGTATTCAGAGATTCAGCCACCGAATCCGGCCAAATCTCCGTATCGAATCACCACCCGAAGCTTTGCACAGCCCTAATCCTTACCCTTCCCCATTCCTGAGTGCCATTCCCAACCAGTCTGTCCCAAAGCTCCCAGACATCCCTGCCTCCAGATGCCATGTTCCTTTTTGCTGCCAAAACTGTCTCAAGTGTCGGTGTGACTCTGAGAAGGGATCTGTGGCAGGCCCACACCCCACTTACCACTGCTCTGGTGTCTAGGTGGCTAGTCTTTGGGCAAGCCGACCAGCACCACGTGGCTGGAGAAAGCCTTGCTGGTTGGTCCAGGGCCTGAAGGTTCCTGGTGTAAAAGAAGCCCAGGAGTGGAGCTGGGAGGGGAGAGTCATGGGAGCACTGGCAGCGGAGCCGGATGCTCTCATAGCGTCTGGAAGGGAGTCAATGCATCCATTCAGGGCTAGCATGCCTGGAGAGGCAATATTTGCCTGTCCTGCCACTGAAGCATCCAAGGAGGACCTGGATGCATACCAAACTCACAGCAGGAAGCCAGACTTTCTCCCTGGGGCTCAGCACCCTGGAAGGACCACTGAAGCTGGGAACCCAGTTGGCACTGGGAATTGAACCAGGCAGTAGTCTGATTGTGGTAGCTGACAGGCCAAGTGGCCCAGACCTGACACTGTTCTCCGGCACCCATGATGACCCCCACAGGAGCGCACAGGCCAGCCCAGAGGGCACTACCAGAACCTGTCAAAGGGAGGATTCAGCCTGGGAACCCCCTGACACTGCACATCCTGACTGAGCATCCACAGATCCAAACCTTCCCAGCAGACAATTGGCAGAGCCGTGAATGTCACATACTATAGACATTACAATACTTGGCCAGGCGGAACCCAGTCCAAGAAACATGCCCCACAAAGAGGCATTTGGGATGTGAGACCACATGGGGAAAGGGTGTACCCTGCACCAAGAAGTCCCGTGTGCTAAAGGAAAGTGCTCAGCATGGTGGACATCATTGCCTTGCCCACCACATCATCCAAGCTACTTTGGTTGAATTATCATTCTGTTGTAATTTTGCTAGTCTACAAGGCTGCAGCCAGACCTCCTGCTGGCATCTGCATTACTGGGCCTCAGTGCAGGAGGAGAGGGCACCACCATCACATTGAAACACCATTGAGGCTGATTCATAACACCTGAGTGGAAAGGGGTGGGTTATAAGGGAGGAGGAGCCCCACAGAAGAATTTCCAGCAGAGTCACCCGGGGTCCTAGGGAGACTACTGAACAACATCTCCAGAGGTTAAATCCACCCCAAAACAAGTCATGGTGGGTGAGTAGACCCCTGTGTGACATAATCAAAAAGGCAGGGCACACTATCAGCAGTGTGGTGGTCATAAGCTTGTCATGGGATCCATTTTAGTTTCCTATTCTAGGAATCACCTTGCCTACTATTTATTTATTTAGTAGATTTATATCCTGCCCTACAAAGTAGCAGCGAAAAGGATGCTACTTGTCTCTCCTTTCGTGTTTTTCTCATGCTGCTGCAACAACAGATAGGGTAGCCAAGGATAGGCCTCAATTCACTCCAAAACAGAGGAGCTGACATTCTCTTAAGTACTATCAATGTACCAGTATTTCAAACTAATATTACAGCATTTACATAATTATTCTTACCTATAACTTGGCACCAGACTAATGACCCTACTCCAATTTGGTTGAACTCCTCTTCTTAGATGTACAGCAGTCTACTGGGGTGCTCTTTGAGCTGTGTTTACCCACTTGCCTTCAGTGAACTTTATGCATCTGGAGTCTGAGCAGCGCTCAGACACTGCTTCAGTTTGGGGTCTGTAAGCACCATTTTGGGGTGCTGATCTTCCATGTAGCATCCCTCCAGAGAGCTGATGTTCTAACTGCCTTTTCCCTGGGCCTAACCTCAATGACTCAGACTCTCCCATGGCCGGAAACAATGCTCCTCACAGGGTGGCTGTTCTGGGCTGCAATTTAATTCTTCTGAGGCATGCGATACATATAGTGTGCACCCCCTCTCCCCCTTTGCACAGATTTTTTGAATGTACCATTTTTCTTTACTTAACATCATGAGAAATATATGGATTTAGATAAAAGTAAACCTGGCACACATTTCCTTGCATCACTGTCTTCACCACTTGGGAGCACTCCTTGAGTTGGGGTCATATTTTTTGAGATGGCAAGGGGATTGGGGGGGGGGTCCCCGCTCAGAGTTTGTCACCAGGGCCATGGAATTTTTCCAGCCCAGAGCTCCTTTCTGACCTTGGTTGACTCCTCAGCTAAATTGGATTCACCCTTCTACAAAAACCTATTAATTGCTTCCCTTCCCTATCTCAAGACTGTGCGCGTCTTGTTCCAAGCTTCGTCTGTAGCTCTGTGCATCCATTTTTAAATGCCATTACCAAACCTTTGGCTCCAGAAAGTTCTGTGGTAACTTTCTGCTTTTCCAACCTCTAGGCCCTGCAGACAGGTAAGGAGAAACTGGTTCTCTTGGGCAGGGGCTATCTTTTGCCCCATCAACAGCTCACTATCACGATTTAACAACCAACCACTTTCCCTGAAAGTCATCTCAGCCAAGGCAGATGCACATTCACAGAAGCATTCAAACATTCAGCACTGGCCATAGTAACAATGGTGTAACAACACCAGTCAGAATTCATAAGTTATTCATAGGTTTCCCCCATATAATTCCAGGTGCCTATATAACCTACCTCCTCTGTACTGAAAGATAACCAGGTGTAGTATCATCCGCCTGGAGGCTGGCCAGCCATCAAAGGGTGAACTCTCCAGTGCTTCTAACTTCCTTCCTCAGTCATTTCTATTATTGACCATTTGGCAACTGCTGGCATTTTTCTACCTGTATTTTTAACACTGCAAAACTTGGTTAGTATTTAGGTTTCTCTGTGGTTACCAGCTCCACTGGCAATGCCTGCACAGTGATGGGGACAGTGTTTGTTATAGGTCAACAGGAGGAACACTGATTTTTGGTGATCCCTAACAAATCAGTAGCTAGTACTGTATTTTCTTGCAAATATCATGCCCCAGAATATAACATACACCCTGTTTTTTAGGGCCCCAAGAAGGAAAAAAGATCTTACCTTTGGTAATATGGCTAAATAACAGGTCTGGGGTTGCTGGGTCTGAGGCCATATTCCAGGGTTGTACCCACATGTGAGGTCTGGGGCTGTGCGCTGGGTCCAGCCATGGACTGATTCTGCATGCCAGCCCAATCTGGTGCATAGGGCCATGTCATCTGGCCTGGGGGCTGCCCAGGGATCCAGAAATTGGGTGGCAGGGAAGCTGTGGCAGTGTTAATTACCGTGACTCCTGAACTTGTAGAAATGAATACTATCACTGCTACCCTGCCACCCAATTTCTGGACCCCTGGGGATCTGTATTTCTTGCATATAATGCACACCCTAATTTATCACAGGTGGTTTGAAGTGAAAATATATGGGTATATTTGTCAGTGACAAACCTTATCCAGACAGCATGGCTCAAGACGGCAGTGCAGATCTCCCAGGACCACAAGTGTATTGAGGATGGCATCTTCAAAGCTGGGTTGAAAGAGGTTTAGAATAATAAATGGACTGAAGGGAGGGTGGTCTGGAGTGGAGGTCTGAATGACCTCTAGCAGGGCTGAAATTACCCTTCAG
Organism: Alligator mississippiensis; assembly: GCF_030867095.1. NCBI lineage: Eukaryota > Metazoa > Chordata > Crocodylia > Alligatoridae > Alligator > Alligator mississippiensis. The sequence continues at coordinate 26,987,442 of NC_081836.1, read as the reverse complement.
AACATTGTGGTTGAGAAGGGTTGCCACATGTGCTGGCATGGGTGTTGTATAAAAGAGGCTTGGCTTTCCTGAGGGGAGCAGTGCTCTCTATGCTGATAAAACAGTCTCAGGATGGCTATGTGCTATTGCCCATGAAGTATCCCAGCCTCTAATCTTTTGGAAGTGCAGCAGTACATTAAGCCTGCTTGTGGAGAATGGTACCAAGGGTTAGGAGGTGGTTGTGCCTGGTCAACTCAAAAGCCAATGAGCCAAGTCTATGAAGTCTGTGGATGGCTTGAGGACCCCTGTGAGAGTCCTTATAAACTACTATGTAAATCCAGATGCATGCTGTGTTCTTGTTATACAGTATGTATTGGGTATTAAAGATTATGAGACCTATGTGGGAAGAAGACTGGCCCCAAGAGACATGCGACAGACCACATCATTGTGAAGAAGTAAAGAAGATAAAAGGAAACAAACTAGAGCAGCCATACCTCAGCCAATTCTCACTGCCCAATGTGGATTGTTAATGCCCAGAATGAGATGCTTGACTGCATTTGGTGGAAGCCTCTCCATAAAATAATACAAAATAAAAAATTCCAGTTTTTTTAAATATCTGTTTGAAGGGCTAGTTTGACTTCAGAGGGTGCTTAGCTCATGTTCCTTGCCAATTTACAAAGCTGTTGGTGATTTGTTTGGTTTAATGTCCCCTTATATCATGATTCTTTTTCTCCCAAAGAAGGGGAATTTTCTGTCAACTCTTTTCAGTGACAGGTCCCAGAGGCATAATGACGCAGCTAGGTGCCTGGGGCAGCTGCCACTCACAGGGGCAGCAGATACTTCCGGTTGCTCCTGCCACTGCTGGAGCAATTATGTAGCTCTGGCAGCAACCTTTTATTTCTGCTTCCCCTCTTCCCCTCTTCTCCTGAAGTCGGTATGCAAGGCAGCTGCCTTAGTCACCCTGCCCTGGTTACACAACTCCTAGTCCTAGGCCCGTGCCTCCTTTTTTCACAGACCATGAGAACAAACAAGAGGAATTTCAAAGTTCAGAGTTTTCATTCACAATGAGGCTTCCCTATCAAAGGACTGAGGCAGAAAGAAAATGCAGTCAACAAGAGTTATGGGACCACATTCTTGTCTTCCCTTGTGTGGGTCCACCACAATAGCGCTTGATGCCATAAGCACATGCAACCTTTTCCATGGGACCCCTCCCTCATGCAGGACATAGGGACAGATACACGGGGAAGCACAACTGAGTTTGCCTGGTAAGCCATAAACCGACTGTTTCCTAACTGTGGATAGCCTGAGTTTGCAACCTAAATAAGGTTTTTTTAAGGCAGCCTTCTTTGGTGTAGACATGAGTACACAGCTGCTACTTTTAACATGCCCTTCTTATAACAGGGACAGAATGAGGCTTGGGAAACCAGGGACATATGAGGGAAGAAAAAAAGCTGAGGGTCATGAAATGTTGCATGCCTGTGAGAGGAGGATTCCTTATTCCTGGGTTATTTCCAGACACAAAATTATATTTTCATGACTGTACAAAAATGGCCTATCAACACCACCACCTGTAAAGAGGCACTGTTTCTATCGGCAAGAGCACAAGACTGAAAGTCAGGGGACTTGAATTCTAGTCCCTGGGTTGCTAGGTGACCTTGGGAGTCACTTCCCCTTTCTTTGCCTCAGCTTCCCCATCTGTACCGCAATAATGTTGACATCCTTGGTAAAGGGATTTGAGATCTACTGATGGAAAGATCTCTGTAAGATCCTAGGTATGTATTACCATCTACCCTTGATAGTAAGTCAGGCAGTAAGGCAACAGATCTTTTCAGTGGATACATTACATCTCAGTTTATCCCCCAACCCTCTCAAACCCCTCGAAGAAACAGAGGAATCCAGTATTAAATTACCAGTGCTGGCACTGGAAGCTACTGTGCTCTCCTCAGGTTAGAAAACCATAAAATCTGTGAAGCTCCATTGAACATAGGCTGCCAGATCTGTGAAACGCATTCAGGCTCTGCACTGTGCTGAGTCTCATATGTGCTGTGACCCTGTGTTACCTCCCTCTCACAGGGGCCAGGCTCAGCCCTGGAGGAACTTCCTGACCTTTGTGGGCTGACACACGGAGTGAAATTGGCCCGGCACACTCTATTCTAGGTTCTGTGTTTAAGACAATGCTGCACCACAGTCAGCAATGTGGGAACATAAAAATGGAGGACCCAATGCTTCAGCCATCCATGACCAGCAGAGATGGCTATCAACCAGGCTGGCCATAAAGAAGGAGTAATGGCCAGCTATCAGATGCCTTTAGGTTGACCAAATAGCCATGTAATGTGCTCTGCACCGGAGCGAGCCGGGCCCCCTGGGGGTCAGATTGCAGCTGGGATAAGTAGTCCAAGTAGTTCAACTCCCATCCAATTATTTAAACACAAAGGTAAACACTTTCACCTTTTGAACTGGAATGCCACAGCAGCCCTACCTGCTACCATGCTGGACTACACCGCCCCCCTGTTTTCCATTGCCTCGGAGCAGCAGTATTTTCCCCCTGGTTTGTTCTGGCACTGGGAGCCAGGGAATGTGTGGGAGGCAGAACCCGGGGGTGCTGTTCTGGATCTTGTTATCCGCTCAGCCTGTGACCTTGGGCAAGCCATGTGTAAGATGGGGACACCAAGGAAGGCCAGAGCCCTGTAACAGGTGCAATGCCTTGCCAGGGCTCACAGGAATCCCTGCTGTGCTAGTGGGAATGGGAGGAATAAACCTTGCTGCAGACAGGAAATATGTTTGCTTTGTGGAAAGGCTTTGTTTTTTTATGAAAGTCTGCCTGCAGTGTGGGAGGAGTTAGGGTTTAACTTGTTGGAAGTGGGAAAAAATCTTGGAGTGGGAAGGGTTTCTGCAAGGCACGGCAGGAGGGATATTAAACACTTACAGCATGCACCACCCTTATGCACAGCTTTGAGATCCCCAGCTGTGAGGGACTAAAAGAGCAGGACTTCTATTTTATGAATACCCTTCTGTCCACATTTTATTTTGCTTTTGAGAACTCCTTTGCAGTTCCTCTGGAGCCAGTTATAGCTACCAAGTCTCTTATAATTGGAATTGTTCTCCATGCCCACCGCCTAGGGTGTGAGATTTTCACAAAGTCCTCTCAAAAGAAGAGCTTTGCAGCTGTGTTAAATGTTTCTTGGTCTGGAAGTCACTTTCACATACGTCGTTGATATGCCCTAGGTATAAAAATGAGGAAGTATTTCTTTAAATAAAAGCTGTGGGCCCTCTGGTGATGCTTACTGTCCTATTTCTGAAACTACCAGGTATCTGCTAGAGCAGTGCTTCTCAAACTATCTGATGTGGTGGACCAGCAATTTTTTTTCCAGTGGGCCAGGGACCGGTGCCCAGTTCAGCCGGTGGCAGCAACTGCGTGTAACAGTGCTACACAAATATGCGACCGGCTGTTTCTTTCTCTTTCCTCACCTCGCACGACGTGACGTCACCTGGAGTGTTGGGACGTACGAACTGTGGCACTATGACATATCAATGTTATGCTTCTGAAAATATATTTCGTTCTTTCCTGGCAACTCGCTGTGGACCGGCGAATATATTTCTTTCTTTCCTGGCAACTCGCTGCAGACCAGCAACCAGTGGCTTGCGGACCAGCACCAGTCCGCAGACCACCACTTTGAGAAGCACTGTGCTAGACCAGCAGTATGTTCATGTAGTTATGCCATGTCCATACAAATGGCAAGCATACAGTGTCTATGTGGTCCTTTCCTATTATGCTTGTCTAAACAGCAAAAGATGTAACACCAACATTTGGAGGAATCATAACTGTTCTGGTGGTACTGATCAAAGCTCAAACAGAAAAGGTGAAAGATCTGCTTGAGCCTAGGTGGCCCATTGGACTGGCATGGGTCAGATGATTCTGTAATCAGTGGCACCCAAGGAAATATTGTGGCTAGTGTCACATCCATATTCTTTGGATTCCCCAACCCAAATGACCAGGCAGCCCTTTACAACTGGACTGTATCTAGGAACAACCTTTGGTGAAATCCTGTAGCAAGGTATAAACTCAGCCCTTTGGATCCACTGCAAGACATCTTACCTGCCCACTTCACCACCATCCCACACAGATCATATTAGGGAGATTATGATGGGAAATATAGACAAAGACAAATGACTCCGGAGTCATGATGCACTGGATTTTGGGTCTTCAGGGTGCCAGTAGCCCTGGGAACCTCTCAGGCAGACTACTGGCTGAGAGGTCCCTTCGAGAGGTGTGTCCCTCACCCTTACCGCCCAGGAATTAACTCTGAACCCGACAAACATGTTATTCTTTATTATTCACAGCCAAATTATATACACAAAGAATAAATAAACAAAACAATTATAATGGCAATAGTTAATAATAAAATGAACAATTTAGATAAAATTTACAGCTACAACATTAGGTGGATAATTCCAGTACACTGGGTGGTCCCACTTGTGTTAAACAACCTCAATAATTAAATTCATTGTGTTATAACTCTTTACAACAGTTTCCTCCTCATAACTCAATTGATTTCCTTCTGGTCACAATCCACTTCTCATAACAATAAATGGCAACATAGCTATAAGTACAATCCACTACTAGGTGAGGCTTCTGCTGCTCTGGGGAAAATGGTCTCCTCCCTGGTAACATAGTAAAACAGGCTCTGAACAGCGGCTGTAGGCAATAGGTTCCCTTTTGTTTCATTCAGGAAATATACTTCCTACAAACACTAGTGATTAGCTGTCCCCTCACACACCCATGTCAATTTGTTTTCTCACAACCCACTCCCTATTGGAGCTGCCTCCCCCTCCCAGCATATCTATGGCAGACAGGTGTTTCCCTCTGCAGGGCTCTGACCCTGCAGCTGTAGCCTTCCCAGTTCAGAGGTTTCCAGTGGTGATGTGTAGAGGGTACATGGGAGTGTATATGCACCCCCTGAGAGCACTGGTGCACCCCTGGTCAGGCCGCTCTCCCTGCTTAGCTGGGGGGCAGGCAGGAGGCCAGGGAGTGGGGTGCCATGAAAAGCTGGTATCAGCTGGTGGGGGATTTCCCCCCCACCCAGGTCAGTGGTATCAGCTGGCAGGGGACCCCTCTCCCCAGCAGCTGACTGGTGTCAGGGGGGGGCACATGGATCCCCTGACTCAGGAGGCACCAGTTACCTCTGGGGGTTTCCCTCTGCAGGTCTCTGACTCTGTTGTTTCTCCCAGCTCCAGCAAGTCTACTAGCTTGCTTACCAACCCCTCCCCACTCTTTCCTTGGCACCTGTGTCTCTGTTTGCACAGCTCTGAACTCCGTGGGGAATCAGCATCTCACTGGATTACACAGGCTCTCCCCCATCCTGATGCCTGCTCCATGGGAAAATTTCAGCTCAGTCTTCCCTGGCTGGGGGCTGTCTGCCCCACCGCCCCAGGGCTGGATTTGGCTCCTCCCCAACTTGTCTTCTTTTCCCTCCCTAAATTTTTTTATGGCTCAGTAGCAGCCTATCAGAGCCCCCAGTTTGCAATGTGGGCTCTGATCACAATTCAAATGCTTCCATCCAGGAAGAGCGCATACCAACTGCTGAAACTTCCTTAGCCTGACGAAGGGTTTTTGAACCGGAAAGCTTGCTTAATAACTATTCTCCAACTATTTGGGTTGGTCTAATAAAAGATATCAAATTCACCCAAGGAACCTTGTCTGCCAATAAAAAGCTGCATTCTCTCCTGCCTGGTAAAGCTTAAGCACCCTCTGCAAAGTTTTTTCCTCTTCCTTTTCTTGCAGAGCTCTTAAGCACAGCTTACCCACTCAGCTGGGATACAATGGTTTGACATTTATATTACAAGACATATTGGCACAAGACATTACTATGTTGTATCAAAACATCACAACACAAAGATGTTTTACTGGGGCTTAAAGCCTGCCAGCAATCTCTTATCCCACAGGTTGGACTTGCAGGGGACAGTTTTACTCCAACAGAACTAGGCTGCTCCCAGTATAAATGGAGCAAATAACAAAAAAGCTGGGGAATGCTGAAGGGCTGTGGTCAGGACTGAGCAGCACACGCACAAACAGCTTGCAGAACTCCTGTCTTTTTTCTCCCTGCAGTTCTCATCATCCCCTTGCATCCCCTGCCAGCCTTATTCCTGGTGGGCACATCTACATAAGATGTTTACTGTGGAGCTGCCTAGTAATTAGCTCTGTAGTAAAGTCTCACCATCTACACATGTGGCACTATTAGGCTGTAGGAAACTAATCAACTCTGCCACAGGTTAGTACTAATAAATACAAGTATTATCCTGTTATGGAGTTCTTTACTGTGTAGCAGCACATGTGTAGGTGCTGATGGGGCAAGCTGGGGCAGGGGCTGCCTACCAGATAGCCCTGCACTGGAACACCCTCATGACTCAGCCAGCCCCTCTACAGCACATTGAGCTGGGTCCCAGCCAGGGCTGCTCCAACCTGGCTCAGTGGGCTGCAGTCCCAGCCACACATGAAGATGCTGTGTCCGGGAGCTATAAACTCTGGTGCAATATGGACTGGAATTTATTGCTTCATGCTAATAGCAAGTGTAGATTCACCCAGTGGGCTCATCTACACCTGCATTTGCTGTGGGCGAGTTTGCTCTCAAGTAATTTACTTGAGAGTAAACCTACGCCAGGCAGGCATCTACAAGCTCAGGGAGGCAGGAGCAGATTTGTTGCTCATGGCTACAATCTGCTCTCGCCACCACCAGCCCTGCACTGGCCCCCAAACATTGTCAGAGGAAGCTGGAGGCTCTGGCCGCAGCTGCCTGTGGCTGGTGACTATGTTTAAAAAGCAGCCCTGCGTGCTGCTCCTAGGCTACCTGCTTCCCTGGCTCACACCAGCACGCAGACCACAGTGGCAGCACACAGCAGCTCTGTCACCGCAGCCTCTGCCTGCTGCACCATGGCTGCTCAAGCCCCAGGCCCCAGGAACAATGTCCACTGCCTCAGGCTTCTGCTAGCCCTACTGGCCGACTGTGGGGCTGCCTGGCCCAAGGCAGTCTTGGCTTTGGTGGCCCACTATGACATGGAGCTGCCTGGCCTGGCTCCCTGCAATGTCCCAGGCCCTCTGCTGCTGTGCCGCTACTGCCCAGACCCCATGCTGCTGTCTGGACCCTAGCAGGGATGCCAACAATGTGCTCAAGGATACCACTGCCGGGGCTATCCACACCCTCCTGGGCCTCCAGTCCTGCCAGCCCTGGGTGCACCTGGTCAGCCAGGACTGGTGGCTGTATGTTGTCCAGACCACCTGAGACAACAAGCAGTGGCTCGAGTCATTCTGCATGACCTGGGCCACCTTCTAGGAGCTCCTGTAGCAGCTCTGCCTGCACTTAGAGCAGCAGGACACCACTATGCGGCAGCCCCTCCACACACACCTAGCTAGCCATTGCCCTGCTCAAGTTGGCCAAGCATCCCAGCCTTCACTACATCAGCCACCTCTTTGGCGTGGACAAGGTGACCACCCAGGGGGCTGTCCTGGTGGTGTGCAGCACCCTGTGGTGACTTCCCCTACTATAGCTAGTGGGGCTTCCACTTCATTGTGTTGCAAGCCATCTTTGACTGGCTGGACAGGCAGTGCCCACAATGCCCAGGTGTTCCACAACTCAGTCATTTCAGCCTAGATGGAGAGGGGGTGCTTCATGCCAGGGTTACCAGACCTAGAGCTGGGTGAAGTGGTTGCCCTGTCCATTCTTATCAGGGACACTGTGTACCTACTCCTCTCCTGGCTCATGCAGCCCCACACAAGCCAACTGGACCCCTTCCAGGCACACTTCAACAGGTGCCTGGACTGAACTTGTGCCTTACTGGAGTGCACCTTCACTGGCCCAGGAGATGCTGGTGCACCCTCACTGCCTGAATCATGGCTGCTGAGGCCAACATCCCCTGGGTCATCACCACAGCCTGTGTGCTGCATAATATCTGTGAGGCCCCAGGGAGAGCTGTTTCATGAGGCCTGGGTGGAGGAGGCCTGGGTGGCACTGAGAGTGCCAGCTGCAGTGGCAGTCATAGGCAATGCGTAGGGGGAACACGGGATGGGGAGGGCAGGGGTACAAGTCCCCCCTCAGATTGCCTGCTGCAGAAGCCACTGCCAGCTTCTGCGGGTGGTCACTGCCTGCACCTGCCTCCCCCTCACTGCAGGCGGTCCCCGCTCACCGCTGCCAACTCCAATGTCAGCAGCTGCAGGTGGTCCCCACTACCACTCACTGCCATGGTGCCCTCCCAGTCTCAGGGGGCACCAGTCATTCATAGTGGCAGACCCCACTATGAGGCCCCAGATGAGCCACACACCCACTAATGGGGCCAGGATACATGGTGCAAGAGGCACTGGCTGGCCATCTCCTCCTGCACTTCCTGCTGTAGCCTGCCTGCACTGCCACCCACAGGCCCCCACCCTACTGCACACCCCCAGCACCATGCTCATTGTGGATAGTTCTCTGAAAAGCAGTTTATTCCCCTCCACAGAAACAGGCCCTGTCCCTCCCCCCCCCCCCGAACAGAGCCTGTCCCCACAAAAACAGAACCTACCCTCCCAATCCCCCACCCGCCCTGCACAGAGCCCCTCTACTATCCACCAACAATACAACACCTTCTTTCCCATGCAGACTATTTACAGTTCAAGCTGTGTATGTGCCCTTCCAGAGTGGGGGGCCATAGGCTGGGGGTACCTAGGGGGCAGGGACAGGTGCCCAGTACCCTGGCCTCTGACTGCTGCTCCATAGGTGCATGCACCATGGCAAGGCTGGTGGCCAGGGGGCATGCCCAGGGGCAACAGCAGGTGCTGCTCTGCTGGCAAGCCCATCTCTCGCAGGCTGGGCTAGCAGGGCCTGCACAAAGTCTTGGCCCTGGTGCAGGCAGCTCCTGCTCCATGACTGTATGGAGCTTGGGAAAGCAGTTGGACTGGGCCCAGCCAGGGGGGCTGGGTGGCGGGGGATCCAGGGCAGGGGCTCCTGGCTGGTGGAGGTGCCACCGCACCTCAGCTCAGGCCCACGTGGGGGTGGAAGGGAGAGGGAAGGGCATACTTCTGGGCAAGGGGCAGCTGCCAGGGGGCAGGTGAGGCTAGGGCTGGGGGCAGGGCAGTAGGTAGCATGAAGGTGACCACCAGGGCCAGGATGGTGTCTAGGAAATGGCAGTCTTCCTTTGTTGCCTCCACTGCCATGGCCACCAGGACAGCCTGCCACTCCAAGGCCTGCACGTGCCATTCCTCCAGGGGCAAAAGCCTGTCTCTGAACTCCTGATCACTCTGCTGGTCCCTCTCTTCCTTGCACTGGTCTCTGGCCTCCTCACACTGGTCCCTAGTGTCCTCACTAGCAATGTCCTCTGCCCACCAAGCCCATGAGTCTGCTAGGCACTCTTTGGCCAAGTTGACCAGCCAGTCCAGCAGCCAGGTCTGGTCCTGCATTCAGCACTGCCAGAGCCGATGCATCCACAGGGCCCCAGCCGAGGCTGCTGGTGATCCTGATGGGGCATCCCGGCTGCCAACTGGTGCCTCTCCCCCATTTGCAGCCGCAGAGCCTACAGAGGCAAGAGAAAGTAGTTGTTTGTGAGAGTTAGCAACATTTCTGAGATATGCTTTATACCAGGGGGCTGTACACTGCCTCTTGGCTTCAGATCGGGGGTTGTGTGTGCACAGGTCCTCAGAGATCATGGTAAGTCAGACGGGCATGATAGGTGTCCCCTGGCTGAGACCCCTGTACCTGCTCACTCCCCAGGGGCTGGTGGGATGTTGTGTGGTGGTTGCAGGCAGCGTTCCTCCCCCACCCCATTCCCAGGCCCAGATAGGCCTGGCTCCTGGTAGCACCTGCTGCCATGGCTCCAAGCCACTCCCCCTGCCTTCTATTCCTGCAGGCCAGCCTGTCTCCTGTGCTGTCACCAAGCCCAGGTGTGGGGGGCTAGGGGTGCAGTGCCCAAATGTCGGGGGGGGGGGGGAAAAAAAGGGGCTCCCAGCTGACTGGTTCACAGAAGTGCTGGTGCCCCGCCCTCCCTTCAGGGGGCCTCTCGGGAGAGACCCTGGGGCAGGCGCCCTGCCACCCACACCTGCGCTCCACCACTGCAAGTGTCCTGAGTGCACTGCAAGGAGCTGTTTGCACAGACCAAAGGGTGCCTGACCCACTACACCAGTGGTCTCCAATCTTTTTGGGTAGGAGATCACGTTTTGAATTAAAAAGCAACTTTAGATCTACCCTGTGCTGCCACCAGCCCCCTCCTTCCCCCAGCCCCACAGGTCAGTCTGTGGGGAGGGAAGGGGAGGGGCAGATCAAGGCGGAGGGGAAAGGGCCAGGGGTGGGGGCTGGCAGATTGAGGCCCCAGTGGTGAGGGGAGCGGGACACTGGCAGGAGTAGGGGCTGGGGGGAGTGGGCCTGGCTGGGCCAGGTGGTTGGAGAAGCAGAGGCTGGGCTGGAAGAGGTTTGGAGCCTGGGAGGCTGGTCCAGGTGTGCGGGGGGGGGGGGGGGGGGGGGGGCGGCGGCTCCTGGTGCTGCACACACCCTGGTGGAGGCATGTGCCCCTCTGATCTGTACATATGACTTGGGGTGCAAAGCCCAGTGTGCAGCAGCAGTTGCCTCTGCCCCATGCATAGATCAGGAGGACATGTGGCCCCTGGGCCTCCGCCGGGGTGCATGCAGCAGCGGGAGCCCCCCTGCATGCGTGGGCCAGCCGCACAGGCTCCAATCTTCACCTGGCCTGGCCAGGACCCCATCACCCATAGGCCGCAGAATGAGGTGGGCCACCCGGGCCATGGCCCAACCAACTTTTAGCACTTTAATTTATATAACCCACAAATGCGCAATCATCATTCCAGTTAAAACTGTATAGCTATTTTTTAACTGCATCACTAGCTAAATTAGTGTGCTAAAAAGTTGGTTGGGCCATGGCCAGGTGGCCCACCCCATTCTGTGGCCAATGCACTCATCCCTGCCCCGCTTACCCAACCCCAGGCCTGGTAGCAGGGGGTGCAGCTCAGCCCAGCCACATGGGTCCCGCTGCCACTCCCAGACTGCATACTGGCCACTCCGCATGTGCATCCAGCCAGCTGCTCCCAATCCTGGAGCCTGACAGTTTCTCTCAGACTGAGACTGACAGAGAGGCTTTGGGATTGACCAGTTGATTGGGTCACCACTGCACTACACCCTGCTGCTGCTGACAGCCATGGTGCCCCAGGTGCACTTGTCAACTTGGCATGGAACTCTGAGCTTTGATGGTGCAGGGGGCAAGCCTGCCCTGCCCCACAACCTCTGCTGCCATCTGAAGGGCTATCTCTGTTGGAGCTACACATCCCTACAATTGAGGACATTGCCACTGGCATCTATGCATTTCTTGGGATGTAAGAGGCCCATGCCTGCCTCGCTGGGGGGGACACAGACTGCTCAGTAAGGTTTTGCACTGTTTCTGGTCTCCTTTTGTGCTGTTGGGGGAGGTTCCGGGGGCCTGGAGGAGCAAGGATGGGCCAGGTGGTGAGGGGAGGGAAGGCAACTGCTGGAGCTGGAGTTGCTGGTGGCTAGTGGTGCCATGGCCAGTTTCACCTCATGAGTGGGACTGAGCACACAGAGCTGGTGGGGCAGGTGCTGGTTTGTGCCCCCAGGGCTGTTGGAGGAGGCCAGGGGTAGGGAGCTCAGTGGAACAGGCTCCTGGGGGGAGGGGGGGGGCGGGCCTTTCTCAGTGACGTGTCACTACAGATGCCAGGCCACAGTGGAGGCTCAGGCAGCCCACCCATGCTCGAATAGCTGGTATGGCTCAGGCCAGGGTCCCAGGGTGTGAGGATGTTATCCAGCTGCCACATAAAGGGCACGGACTTGCGGGCAGCCCCTGACCAGCAGTTGTGGTCGGTGATGGTGACCCACTGTGCCCGCAAGGCCTTGACCTTTATGTGGCACTGGCATGCTGACCAGTTGTGCCTACACTCCTCCATGCAGCCTCATAGGCTGTCATAGATGTGTGCATTGGAGTGTCCACTCTGCACAAACTGAATGAGGACCTTGGCCTCACCCTATAGTGCAATGAGTTCCACGGTCCTCCTGGGACCAGTTGGGGCCCCAGGAGGTGGTGTGTGGCATTGAGGAGGGTGCCAGCATGGCTCCTTTGGTAATTCCCTGGGTCTCCCCAAATCAGTCCTGGTGTGGGTGGTCCTGGGCAGCTGCCTGCAGCACCCAGCACAGGGGCACAGCCCAGGACAGGCAGGCATGCAGCTCAGGTGTGCTTGGCCCCAGCAGCGGGGTCCAGGAAGACTTCTGTGGGTGGCCTGGGGCCAGCACCAGGGCCTGGGTAGGTTGCTGCAGCTGATCTGGGGCCTCTGAGGGGCCACACAGTGGCCCATAGCTGGCTGCAGGTGGCCCTGGGCACTGGTATCCTCACAGGGTTAAGGGCCAGGGTCTGGGGCAGACAAAAAGCTGCAAATTTGCTCCTAGTCAGCATCTACATGTGCATTAGTGTACAGTAACTGTATTTACTGTAGCAACTATTTACAATTACAAAAATACAAGTAGCAATCTTATGATTAGAGCAAATTACTGTGCAGTAAGCATCTTCACATGTAGGTGTGGATGCTTACCCCAGAGCACATGTAAAGACTTCCTGAATTTCCAGGTTAAGTAAGACTTATTCCCCCCATGCTCCACTCTGTCCAGGGCACCAAAACAATTAGTTTATACCTCCAAGGTAAGTGGCATTGTAGCACATACTCTCCAGGGTTGAGAAAAAGTGGTACGTGATCCATATACAGATTACTCTTACCTTACCTGCCATGTAGAAGAAGCCTTCCAAGTGGGGTGAACAGCGTCTGGTAGTTTCATTTCGTCTCAAAAAAAGATGGAAACTAAGTTATTATTAAACTGGTTAATTCTGAATCCAACATTTTTTCTATGGAAAACTGGGTTTTTAAAAATCTTCACAGAAAGCATCTACTTCTCTCAATAATAATTTAAAGAGCATGACTGTTCTAATGCTTCACAGACTCTGCCTGGTATAATAGGAGACTGGACACAAACCTTGTTGGGGTTATTTAACCCCAGCTGTCTTTCCTACCCAGAGGAAGGGGGCTGGACCTGAAGATCTCATGAGGCCCCTTCCAGCCCTAAACTTCTGTGAATAATGTTTGTTTCTATTTTCATTTGGAACCACTCCTTCCACCAAGGTTTTAGGCTCCAAATTGCTTTTTGCTGATTTTTATTGCTGTCACACTTTTTTGGCTGAAAATATTTTAAATAAGAAGTCCAATTTCTGGTCTTATAGTACATGTATTTCTAGTAACCTCATTCCCCCCAGTGCATCTAAAAATCTCTTACAGCTTCAGTAGAATAGAGGATTTTTCTTCATTTCCTATCCTAAACTTACTTAACATTATGTCATACTGGATGTGTCTACATGTGTGCTTTAGTGTGCAGTAGCATATAAAACAAAAACCCCACGCAGTTACACTAAATGCAAAGTGAAATAGGCTACTGCACATTAAGCATCACTTGAAAAGCATGTGCTTGCACTACTGTGCATTAGGGCAGCTTAATGCACATTAATTTAGTACCTCACATTGGAGGACACCTATACATTTGATGGACCTGTGCTCTGACTCATGCTAATTAGCATGCATTGGAGCAGACTTGATTAATTGAGTCTGCTGGAGTGTGCTAATTTGCATACTCCAGCAGCCTCTGCTTTACATGTGTACTCCAAGAGGTACCCCCTCTCCAATTGAAGGGAATCAAAGCAGGTGCACAAGTGCTGTGGGAGGTGTAGGGACTCTCCTTTCCCTATAGGGCAGAGCCAGACCACCAATGGGGACTTAACCATATACCTTTTAATGAGAGAACAGTACTGGGAACATAATTAGTATAAACCAGGGGGTATAGGGGACACTACAATGCCCCAAGGGAGCAGGATTCAACAAAGGTTAGACACTTACAATCATAGGACATATTCATCCAGTTGACAAAAGACAGGGTTAACCAAAATATTAAACACACAAACAGCAGAACAAACAATACTGGTTGGTAAAATAAGAGGCAAAAATACAAGATATCAAATAACAAGGAATATAGGGCCTAGGTACCTGGGGGGGGAGAAAGGGGGAAAACACAATAGCCCCTTTCCACTGCAAGAAGAATATCTCCCTGTTACTTCACTTACCCCAACTGGGACTTAAACACAGATCTCCCACATGGTAGGCAGAAACTCTACCACACAGCCACCAGTGCTGGTACTGTAGCAAGTTACTAGGGGTCTTGACCTTCCAGGAGCCCCAGCCGCACGTTGAGCTTTCTGGCCTCTTGCTGGAGGAGCTGGAAGCAGAGCTGGGAACCTCTCAGGTCACAGCTCAGATTCTTGCTGGAACTGGGAACCTCTCCTGCTGGCCGCACCCTCTCATAGGGGATCCTGGAGCCCAGCGGGAAGCCTCTCCTGCCACCCACACTGCTGAGGGTCCAACTGCTGGCTGCAGGTCCCACTCTTTTAGGGTTTTCTAGAGCAACTGCTCCTACGCTGCTTATCCACCTCTTACCAGCTCTTTAAGACTCCTTCCTTGTGGTCCCATGCTAGTCTCTTCTGAGTCAGCCACGCTGCCCCTTTATCCCCCTCCAGGTGACCCAAGGGGCCAATCAGGGGACATGGAGGGTAAGACTGCAGGGCCTGATTGGTGAGGAAAAAGAATCCCAAGTCCTCCAATCATCTTTTACCCTTTCAAAACTCCTGAGCTAAGTCACTGCCAGCTAGCCCGTCACAGGTGTAATCAGTGTCCTTGAGTTTCAAAATGGCAGCAGGGGTGCTTTAACTAAAGCTTGTCAAACAGCTTTAGTTAAAGTGCCCTCCCCCCACCATTTTGAAGCATGGGATGCTAAATACATTTGATACTGCAGGTGCTTTAATTAGAGTGGCTTTCAGAGCCACTCTAATTAAAGTGCCCCTGCTTCCACCCCAAAGCAAATGTATAGATGCCCAGAGGTACTAAATTTAATGCACATTAGGAAAAAAAACATTAATGCATGTGTAGATGCACTCACTGTTAAGTAACTACTTTGTTCAGGTGCAGAAGTGACTGCATTTCAATGGTGTGTGAAGCTACTGTGTACATATATGTATAAAATAGTTTGTATTAGACAGTTGGCCTGTTTCTCCAGCCCTGGAAGGACTCACTGCCACACCCAGACACTCACTCTTAATAGTGTTAAGTCTTTAATATTAAATATAGACTACACCAAACTAAACTGTCACTCCATCCACCCTAGACCACTGCTCCTAATCCTCTTGCTTTAAGACCAATGCTAACCCCTATGTCTTCCCTATAGCCATCTCCCAGCTGAGTTCTGCACTCTTTATAGGAATCACCTGGCCTTTTCTCTACAGCTTGTTCTGAAACTTGAACAAGCCTGGCCAGCCCCAGGCCCCTAAAGTAGAAGAGCACCCTACCACAGCATCCCTAGACAAGCCATGGTCCTTCTCTGCTTCAGTCTCTCCACGTCAGACAGGGTAATGATTTTGACTTTCCATGTGATGTGTTTTGAAACCTGGTGATAAAACGCTAGATGAGAGATAGCTATGATTCTTTATTATTGTCTAGGTGAGGGGTGACCAACTTGGGCATGAGGATCACAAGTGCCATGGACAGCCTGTGTGTGTGGCATGTAGCAGATTGGGGAGTTGGTAGGCAAAACAGCAGCAGAGATAGCAGGAAGCAGCAGATTGGGTAAATGGAGGGGATTGAAGTGGCACTTGAGAGGGCATGAGGCTTAACTTGTGGGGCATGCCTGCCAAAAATGTTGTCCCCCACTGTGCTAATACATGGGTCAGTTTGCAGTTCTAGGCATTTCACCTCAGCTCCCTGTGACCCACCCTGATACTCAACAGCTTGGAACAACGGAGAGAATTCCCAGCTGACCGGTCAGGTGATGTTAATAACAGGAGCTGGAAGGAACCCACATAGTAAACACCTGTCAGGTACATTACCTGCAAGGTTTTAGGACCAGCGCAAGCCACTCTTATAAGTATAGGTGAATTCTTGCAGGTGGATGGACCTAGATCCCTCAGCAGGAAAAGGAACATGGCAATAAAGAGCCCTGTCTTCAGGCCTGGCTGAATGTAAATCTGCTTCAAGGAGAAGGGTGAGGTTTTTTAATGACCAGCCCTGCAAACTTGCTCTGAGACACAAATTAGATTCTTTCCTTTCCCTGAAGCAGCTCTAGCAGAATGATTTGTACAAGCTTCAGAGACAGTCCCTGCAATGGCTGTGCTGAGGGCTGTGGTGGGAGAAGACAATAAACCCCAAAAAGTTTAGCTGTATAGGGACTAGACAACACAAGTAAAGTTTATTGTAGTTTATTTGCTCGAGCAATGACTATAAAGCCAGTAAAGAGGCAAAATGGCCCCCCCTAAAGGGTGGGGTGTTCTTTTATACTTTTTATAACAAGGCAAGACTATAGGGTTAACAAAAGCAATACTTGGGCGGTGTTTTATAGATTTTTATAACAGTATATTTTTATTAAGCTGAACTAGCACTTTTTAAAAGCTAAAAGTTAAGTAACAGTAATATTATGATACATTAGCAAGAACTTGTAGTGGTAGATACTTTTTGAGGACACGATCACTGGATTTAGAATAATAGCTTGTCTTATTTTGTTCCTTG
Organism: Alligator mississippiensis; assembly: GCF_030867095.1. NCBI lineage: Eukaryota > Metazoa > Chordata > Crocodylia > Alligatoridae > Alligator > Alligator mississippiensis. The sequence goes on along the minus strand of NC_081836.1, from coordinate 26,970,836 downwards.
CTGTAGTTGATTTTATAGTACACAGATCCACTTGTATTTTATTCAGAAAATGGTTAACACAGTTAAAATGATTATTTAACATAAGCAAAGGCTTAGCTATCATTTTGCCTTGTGGTCAGCGGCATTGTTAGGCCACAGGTCATGCCTTGTATTCAGCTGTAAAGCTAATATTTTTTAATAATCCAAATTATTGTTAACCTAACAGTATGCTATCAGAAAACTATTCTATTTTAGGGTAATAACAAACATGCTCACTACAGGGCCACAGAGCTGCTGCAAAGCTGCTGCTGGAGGAAGAATTAGAAAACCAGGGCATGGGGCTGTATTTTCCATGCTGAAATGCAAGTGTGTAAAAGAAGCTGTACAGCAGCAGCAGGCCCAAGCCCAGTAGGATTATTAGTGGGGAGGGTGAGCCAGACACCAGCACTGAATGTCAACTTTTATTGGCAGGCCAACTTTTATTGACTCCAGTATGGCCCCTTCTACCCTAGAATTTTTTCCACAGCAGGTGCAGCCCAGCCATAGGAGCCAAGTATGCACATCCCCATGCCCCACAGTGTACCGGGGGGGGGGGGGGAGCAAGGTTGGTGGAATGGCACCCCACTCCATCAAGGCTTTGTCCTGGAAGTGCAAACCTGGAACCGTAAATGTATCTGGGGGGGAGGGAGAATGAACAGGGCACCAGGAGCAGCCCTGGGGAGTTTATCAGCTGCAGCAACCTAAGCCTACACCTACAGCTGGAGCCATAGCTGTAGCAGCTAAAAAGCAGAAGTCACAGCATGAACTTAAAGGGCCACAGTACTCTTTCTAGCTCCATAACAACATTGTATCCCCAATGGGTTTGTCTGTACCACTTCTGCAGCTTGCCTGGGTGTGCTGGCATGAAGATAGCTGCACCCACTCACCCCTCCTCAGAGCATGCTAAATCTCCAAAATAAGGCAAGCATGAAGGCTTTAGGCTGGCTACATTGCTTCAAAGCACATGCCTGGCTGCCACTTCCAGGCTCCTCCTCCTCTGGGGTTCAGTGTGTGTGTAATGGAAATGGCTGGGTGGGGTTTGCTACCCAGGCAAGGCAGCCAGGTGGCATAGATAAGTCCTATGGTCTAAGCACAAGAGAGGAGCTTATAGTACAAACTCCCCAGTGGATTAGTTATACCCTTGCTCTTGAGAGAAGAAACCTGTGCAACCATCTTCCCACCTGTGAAGGGCTTTGAAGCCACACGGTGAAGCTTACGCCTTGGTTAGCAGGGTCACTACAAAGCAATGGGAAACATACCTATATCCCTGATATGGGCTGGGCCTGCTACCAGTCTGATATCCTTGGAATTCCCCTCAGTCAGGGCAGCAACAGACTGGAAACAAGAGTGCCGCCAAACACCATTCATGCAGCCTTAGCACGGCCCAGTGGGGCCTCAAGCCCTTCCAGTGTGAGGTGAGGGCTAGACTTCTGAGAGAGCAGGGAGTTCAGGTGCATGCTAACCCCCTCCAGTTAGTGCTTTGGAACCAGGTCTCAGAGGCCTGGCCAGTAGTTGCAAAGCCCTATGAAGGTTAAAGCTCTTGTAACATGAGCAAAATGTCCTCCTATTGAGTAAGCTGCTCAATACTGCTGATAGCAATTGAAGCTATTCCTTTAACCTCAGAAGCAGTGGTCTGCACATCAAGAGTTCAAATCCTACCCTTCCTTGGAGAAATGTTAAATATATGCTAAGACTGAGATTCTGTTCCATCTAGGAATATTTTGGCACCTAAATGCAACTCTCTTTCACCCTGCCCAAGTCTCTGAAAAACAGTTCATGCAAAAGGTGGGTGGGTCTTTCTCTTCCTTGCTGCTTTTTGTAACTTAGTCTTAAGGGTCGGATGATGATGTGTTAGAAAAGTAAATGCATCAGTGGATTTTTTTTGGGACTTGAGCAGGATGTAAAAGAATTGCACTTGGGTGTCTAATAGGAATAGACTCTGGCCCTAAGTGTCACTGATGTAATAAAATAGTGGCCACAGGCAGTGGTGAGCTTGCACATGTCCCTCTGCAGATGGTTCCTGAGAGGCTTAACAAAGCAATTGAGACATTCATTTTCAAGGGCATTTTTTAATATTTTTACATTCTTAATATTGTGAACAATAAATAATACGTGACTAGTCTCTATCTGCCACGCAGTCCATATACCAGTCTCTCCCCACAGTAGCACCTGTCTTCCATTAAAATAAATAGTGTATTGAGGACAGATTTTGCTCTGCAATGATTGGCTGTTGATAGCTGATACACAGGGCAACAACGCTTCAAGGAGACCTTGGGCATTTCTGTGGTGTGAGTAACTGGTGGCTGCATTTCATTGGAAGGCTGGGAGTGAGGAGATGGGTGGTGAAGGATTCCCCATATTCAAGCAATATATCCACTTGGGTATGTTTGGGGCTTTAAAAGGCAGCATAGCCTAGTGGTCTGAGTGTGAAACTGGAAACCAGAAGTTCCTGAGTGTTGATCCCAGCTCTGGGCCTGGTTTAGTGTTTGGGTGGGGTGCTTGAACTCTGGGTGTGTGATTCTGTTCCCATTGAAGTCAGTGGAAGAAAATCATGTGTTTAGTTGCCCCTTCTGGGGATCTATAGAAGTCAAGAGCCATCTCTTTCTTCTGGTGCCTCCCATATGCCAAAGGTCTGCTACACTCCAGCTGGGACAATATAATTCTGAGTGTCTTGATATTAGTGCAAAGGGAAAAGGGGGCTATAGTTAGCTTGGGGAGGGAAAGGCATTTTGGGAACGTGGAATCTTTCCCTTTTGAAAACTGTTATTTGTCATGTCTCCCCTTGCATTAGCTGGGCAGAAGAACAAGTGGTGAGTATGTCAATGACTTTACAACATGCAAACATTTTGCTGGTGCACAGAAACAAAACAATGAGTGATGGAGGCAAGACCCACCTCTCTTGCTTCCTGCTTTAAAGACCAAGGTTTCTGTGCCACTAGTATAAGGACTGAGGCTTATGTTGTGTCTTCATAGCAAGGAAGTGCGTTGCCTGCTACTAGACTGACATAGTCTCAGGGATCCTGGGGTACAGTTGGAAATGCAAGCCCTTACCACTGAGAGATGTATTATTTGCTGCCTTATTCCCCAGCATGCTCCTCAGGGCTGCAGCACTATGCTGCTGAAGAAACTGTCCTTTGCAGTTGGGGTGTTCTCCATTTACTGACATCTCTGTATTTAGGTCACCTTTCCAAGAAGCAAAGTCTGCTAACTGTGTAGATAATTAAAGTGTCTTGGAGCACTTTAAAAAATAAGCAGGTCATGGCATCAGCCTGCATTCCCTGACCAAAGTCCTTCCCCACATCCGCTTGTCAGGTGGGACTGTATAGAAACAAACCTTTTAGATCAAGTGGGTGCTCTCTCCCCATGCACTCAGTCGCCAGATCCTTAGTGCTATGTGATATCCCCAGCTGAAAAAATTGTGCCTCCTCAGAGGTCCACAGAATACATGGGAGTTTCAGGTCTCATCTGAAGACCTTCCTTTTTCACTCTGTTGAAGCAAAACTCTCCATGTTCAATTCTCCTTCCACAGAGAACAGCAAGGCTCACACTATTCTGTGGCTGCTGCTCCTCCTTTTGGGGTTGCTGTATTTTTACCAGCTTCCCCCATCTTTTGTTCTTCCAAGTAAAAGAACCACCCATCCATTGAATTCAGTAATGGGTCTCTGGACTAGATTATGGATGCCCCTGTCTTTCATGGAGGGGACTAGACTGGGTAGCTGTAAAGATGGGAGAGGCAGAGAAAGGGACATCAGCTGTTCAGTTCCTTGATGAATACAGCCTGTGTGTTTGGAAGAACATAAATCAGGATTCAATAGTTTCAATGAAGCCCCTGCAGAAGGCCAGGGGAGTCCTAGAAATTCCATTTTTTTTGTCCAAAGGAGGGGAGGGGAGAGGGTGAACAGCTATTCTCCTGAACCATAGTCATGTCTCTGCAGATCAGCAATCTGTGATTCCTGTGCTGAATCCATCCTTTCTTTGTTGCCACTGAAAAATAGGTAGCAACAGGAGTGAGTTGGGTGGCATGAGACCCCCTGGGATAGATATCAAAGGACTGATATCTTACCATTCAAAGAGGAGGAGGAGGCCTCCAGGAGATGCACAGGGAGGAAGGGGAGAAGATGGAGTTTCAGAGTGCTTCAGTCTAATGCATAATCAATAGTGAAGATCACAGAATGGCTTGCTGGCCTGTGGGGTAGCCAGTTCCAACCCTGTTGACCCAGAACTTCTCATGGAGGCCTCTTCTGTCTAAGGGATTGACAGGAAGTCAGAAGGCATCCTGGAGTGCCAGCTTGGGACCAGCAGGCCATGTGGACTGTCTAGCAGGGTTGGAGAGCTGAAGTCTTTCAAATCATTATTTGAAAAAGAGCTGCCTCCCTGATAACAGGTTCTGAGGTAGCTCTCATTGCCCCCTCATCATCCTCACTGATTATGTCACTGATTTCTGCCTTCCTATACTATCAGGTTTCATGGACTGCATAGAGAGGATTTATTTTAGGACAAACTAAAAGGAGTTCATAGGACTGACTGTGGGGACAAGGATTGAATCTGGGGCCTTCACTCCGAACACTGAAGTACAGGGAAGGGAACATGATATAAATGCAAAGCAAAGGAAATGGCCAGATGCTCTGTGGGCAGCCAGGCTCCTCAGAAATACCATTATTCCATTGCTCTACAGGAGCATGACATGTCCCTCCAGCTGCAGGGCCCTTTTGAAACTATGGTCAAAGGGGAGAAGATGCCCCATTGTCAAGTCTCTCCTGCAGGATCCAGCTTGTACTTATGGCCAGAGACATACTCTTGCTTCTGTTCTTGTGTTTATTATCAGGAGCAGCTGGAGCTATTTGGTGTCCAGCTAGGTTAATGTGGGTGCCTGTTCCTGATGGCCACCCCAAACCAACTGTCAGTTCCCCAGATCTGCTTTATAAGACATGATAGTCACAATTAATTGAGGATCAGCTGCATGTCCTGTAGGCTCAGCAGGCCCCCAGCCTGTCTCGGCTTATCTGTCTCAGGCTTTGCAGATTCACTTCCCCAGGTCATAGATGCTGGTCTCCTCAGGCCTCTACAGTCAGCCATAAAGACTCCCCTCCCATTGTCAGCAAACCCCTGGTAGGAAGCAGGGAGATAGCTCAGTCTCAGTTACACCTGCTCTTTGAAAAGACTCCCTGGCCTGCTGGTTTGCATTCCCTTTGAAGCGGCTCCTGGGCTCAGGGAGTTGTAACTGTGTACATGCAGAGCCCACAAGCACTGTCCTTAGCAGTGGGAAGAGGGACGGTGAGGGGAAGTGTTGTTTACACCTCATGGATTCTGTCACAGGGAGTTAACAAGAGCACAGTGCTACGTGGCCTCACAGTCAGGTAGTGGCTAAGCCTTTGTCAGGGAAATGGGACTGGCGGGGTTGAGAGCAAGAAGGTAATTAGAGAAATCCAAGTTCTGAGAGCAGGTGCCAGGTTGGATCACGGGTCCGGGTTTAAAGGGCTGTGGATACACACTGCATCTGTGTCGTTGGGAAGACCACAGGACAGGGAGCGCTGCATGGCCCGGCAGCTCAGTGGGCCATCCTCAGTCACAGGGAGCTGAGGGCCTTGGGTGGTGCTGGAGCGCCCATCTGAGCAGAGCAGCACGCTGGAGTCTGCCTCACACTTGGTGGTGCGGCTATAGTAGGGTTCCATCACATGTCGGAGCTCCAGGGGCACGTTGAGGGGCAGCACCTCAGCTTTGATAACGGCACCCAGATGAGCCTCGGTAGACGATGCCCGGAGGTTCTCTGACCGGCTCATCTTGATCAGCAGATCAATGGTTTTGTTCTCAGCCTCAAGAAGGCAACTTGGCATTCCGTCCCCATCTCCAGGTTCTCCAGCTGCTACACACTTGTTGATAGCACCTTGGTCTTTGCTCTGGAGCTTTTCACCTCCTATACTAAGGTTATAGGCATCTTTCTTGGCCTGGTGGCCCTTCTCAAGCCCTTCTGAGGATCTTTTCACTGAGAGGTCCAAGGGGCCTTCATGGGGCTTGGTGGCTTTCTCTAGTGCCTGGTGGATGTGGTAGAGTTCCCTTCGGATTTTGACTAGCTGCTCTCTCAGGTGCTTTTGTCCAGGGGTGTCCTCTTTTGCCAGGTCAGAGAGTTTCTTCTCCACCTCCTGGTACTCCTCAAGGGTTTTTGACAGATCCCCAATGAGCAGGGTGGTGGCCTCGGGGTCTGTTGTGCTGGCTGAAGTCTCTTGCACTTTGCTCTGCTTACACGGGGTGTGATCCGAGGGGGTGATTGCTGGGGACACAACTTCTGGGCCACTAGTTTTCACCTGCTCTTCAGTTGGACAAGTGTGGAACTCCATGTGCCAGCGGTCCAGGGACTTTGGGAGCTGGGCAGGGGTCATTCTCAAAGTGCTGGAAAGAGGAAAAAATGAGACAAAATGGAAATACCAGTAATAATTAGCTGGGGGAGGGCATGTAAGCGCTCAGAAATCTGCTATTGGATAACTCAGCCTGGGCCATGTCACTAATTCTGGATGCCATGATTGAGGCCCCTGGGGACCGCCCCCCCCCCAGTGAATGGGAAAGCAGGTGCTGTGCTTCGTACTGAACTAGTGCTGTCTGCATGTCTTGAGCATTACAGTCACTCAGCATGCCTCAACACCAGAGGTCCTGGTTTTCCCTAATAAAAATCACAAGTTCTCTGATAAAAATCCCCAAATCCATTATTAAAATGAAAGCCCCCAGTCCCAGTGCTGCTGGTGCCCCTCACTCCCTGCATAGCCCATGGCCCTGCTTGTGCCCCTTGCCTCCCACCCACAGCTCCTGCTCCCCCCCAGCCCTGCCAGAGAGGGACCCCAGGTGGCAGGGCTATGGGGCCAGGAACCTGGGTCCACAGCCCCCTGCCCCTGGCAGGAGGTGGTGGCTATTATAGCAGAGCGGAGCCCAGCTACTGCCTGCTGCAGGCTCGGGCAGGGGTTGGCTCTCCACTGCTGCACACACTCCCAGGTGGGGAGGGGCAGAGAGTACTGCACGGTTATGCCTTTTACTGTTGCTGTGTGCACAGCGCAAGCCTATGGCTGCAGAGTCGCCAGGCCAGCATGGAGTTCAGCAGTAAGCAGCTTTCTTGTACAGCCCCGCTCTACCTTGCAGCGCCAGGTTGTACCTGCTAGGTTGTGGAGGCCCTGGGGAAGGGCAGAAGGGCAAGAGCCCAAGCAGGCAGCCCACCCCACCCCACCCCACACAGATCTTTGGGGCACAGGTTCCCCCCCAGGTCCCTTCCCCGGGAGTGTGTGCAGTGGGGGAAGCTGGCCTCAGCTCCCTACCCCCTGGACAAGCTGCCCACGGCCCTTCCCTCTCCCTGCTAGAGCCCTGCAGCCACGCATTATGGCTATTGGCCCCAAGCCACACATACCACCTGGCTGGGCAGCATCCCCAGCCCTGGCCAACTCTGGGACCATGTGTATGTACATGCATAGGCGGCAGAAGTGGTGGGGCTAATGGGGCCCAGACCCCCCCAAATGCCAGGGCAGCCCGGCCACAGGTTGCTGCAGCAGGGGGGAGGGGCATGCCGGGATCACAGCTGGCCCAGCATAGCACAGCAGTAAGTTTCTTTTGATTGCTTGGGTGAGACAGACCAAAACCCCCACAGTGCAGGAGGGAGCGGAGTAGGGGCAGGGACAAATCCTTCACCCCTGCCTCTGCCTCACTCCCTGCTGCACTGTGGGAATTGTACCATTACCTGGCCCAGCCGGGGCCCCATTCGCAGGGAATGGGGCCCCAGCTGGGCTGGGTCGTGGGGCAATGGGACCCTGGAGGCTTATCCAGGGGTGTGGGTCAGCAGCTCCTGCTGCTATGCACACTGCGGGGGAGCCAGGGAAGGGGGGCACAGTCCCCTCCCCCTAGCTCCCCCATGCCATGCCCCTGGATGAGCTGCTGGGTGGGGCCCCATTCATGGTTACCGGGGCCCCAGCCGGGTCATGGGACAATTGTGGTTCCTCCAGAGCCGTGGCACAGGGTAGCCAAAGAGGTGGGGGGTGACCCCCAATCTTTGCACGGGGCAAGGGCAGGCTGCAGCTGCACTCTGCCTGCTCCCCACCTCTGTGTGGAGACGCAGAGCAGGCAGAGCACAACTGTAGCCCGCCCTTGCCCTGTGCAAAGATTGGTTCCCTGGCACCACGGCTCTGGATGAGCCACCAATCTTCCTGGGCTGGGGTGGGTGCAAGTATTCCAGGGGCTCTGGCCTGGTAGTGCAGCTGAGGCTGGCTCCGCTCGAGCTCCAGCCCCCACTGGGCAGTGTGGGACTGGGGCTGGGCTGGGGCCAGTATGGAGAGGCAGCCAGGTGGGTGCGGGGCTGGGAGGTGGTAGATGCCGGCACTGGGCAATGACCCCTGGCACGGGGGAAGGGGTGGCCACATGCGTGCAGCATGCTCTGGCCCTGATCCCAACCTAAGCCCCACTCCCTCCCCCACTTCCCCCGCCCCTTCCCCCACAGACTTGGGGGGGGGGTCTGCATGAGCACACATGCTCCGCCCATTTTTTTCTCTCCCTCCCTTACATGCACATGGCGCCCCCTGCCTGACTGCTCTCCTCCTGCTCCCCCCACCCCCTGCAGGCTGGAACTCTGCCTGCCTGCAGGGAGCTCGTTGCAAAACTGCAAAATCCAGAGGTTCCTTTGCTAAAATGAGAAATCCACAATTTCCTCTGGTAAAGGGGAAATATGCGTTTTTACTCCGTTTTGCCATGGGAAATGGAAAACCTGGATCCCTGCTCAACACCATCAGTTAGTGCCCAGGAGTGCTGCTGTAGAGTTCATCTCGCCTGCTTTCTCCTGTTTCACATGCACCAGCTCCCAAAGTGAGACAACATAGTCACTTAAAAAGCTGCCCTGAGCACATGCCCAGCACCACTCTCAGGCTCACTCTCTTAGGCATGCTTACGGTGTGTGATCAGGGCTACTCTAAGGTAGACAATTGCTTCATTTCTGGCATTTGGCATGTGTAGAATTGGAACAATCGGTAGGGGTGTGTTTCCTGGCAGTACTCCCAGGGGTGGTACACAGGTGCTGTAGATATGTCCTGAGACACCAACCCTCTGGGTCTCCAGCAAGTGGAGTCATCTCAAGTGAAGCACTGAGTCAGATGCTTCAGGTCTGAAGAGAGGCAGGAGCTCAGTCAGACCCCTGTGACTCACCTTTTCCATTGGATTGTTTTAGATGGCTCCCTGCTCAGCACCATGGCACGCTAGATTGCCCTTTGGAGGTGCCTTTTTTCTCCCCCATGTATAGAGATCCTAGGCCCTTAAACCCGACTTCTGTGACTAAGAGTTTGGTGTTCAGTGTGCTGAAGCCTACATGGAAGCAACTATAAGAATGATCTGGATCTGGCCCTAACCGAGTTGCTCAAGGCCTAACTCGGGGGCGGGCAATTATTTCAGGCAGAGGGCCGCTTACTAAGTTTTGGCAAGCTATCGAGGGCCACATGACAAGCAGCCAGGGGCAGATAAATATTAATTTTCTAAATTTTTTAGGGCCCCCATGGGCTGGATAGAATGGCCTGGTGGGCCGCATTTGCCCACTTCTGGCCTAACTCTTTGGTAAAATCACCCTTTGAATGTATGACAGGGTTAGAATGTGTTCATCAGTTAACTGTTGGCCTGTTTTTAATAGACCAATTCCTAATCTCATTGCCAACTACTTGGCCTTGACAATGTAGCAAAGACCCTTGTGAGACTATTTTAATGAGGAAAAGCAATTCCTCTAGGCAGGTATTTGGCACTTCCCCAGAGAGGGCATTCCATATTGCTAAAGATTATGATTTTATCAGTGAGTTTCACAATATTTTATGGGGGTTTTTTCTTAAAGCCTCAGCTTGTGGAGTCTTGGGATTGGGTGAGGAATTCAGCTTTCATTAAAAAGAAATAAATTCTAGCCCTGGACTCAGAAATCAGAAAGCAAATTATGTTTAAAAAAAATCCTATGATTTTAATCCAATATCATTTTGGGAGCCTACCTCAATTTTGGAATGCTTCAGGTTAGCATTACCATACAGTAAAAACATTGAGTAGTCTTTAGCTCTTTTCTCCAGATGGGAAACCAAGGCCCAGAAAGGTGAAGTGACTGGCCCAAAGCTAAAAGTTAAGGGCTTGGTTTTCCAAAGTACACCCATCATGTGAGCTCCTAGTGCCCAGTAAGCTCTAGTTCCAGGTCACTGGCAGAGCTGTGAGTTCTTAATGCTTACGTGTATACTCAAGCAACTATACTGATTCTCTTCCTCACAACAGTCCTAGTCCTTGCTTATAGTAAATACTGGCTAGAGGTCAAATTCCAGTCTCAAGTTTTGACTCAGAATGCACTCAGGCAAAGTCCCATTAAAGTTAGTAAGAGCTGTTAGCTTTGGCAGCTCTTTATCTGTTAGCTTTGTTTTTAACTTTTGTTAGCGTTGGCTGTTAGCTTTCATCTCAGGCTGCTAATTTCTTAATGGCAGCTGTAAACCCTGGGCTTTCACTAGGATTAACGGACTTTTAAGAATAGGAACAAAGCTTCAGTGCCACAAGGAAACACTGAGAAGCAGGTGGGTAATAAGGACCAGGACAGCACTATGAACCCAGCAAATACTCTATTAACAATCAAAGAGAGTATCTATGGAAATAGCACCTGTCTGCAGAGATACCATATACATTTCCTACCTGGAATGATAGCCTAGTTTTCCAGGAATCAGTGTGTCAGGTGGCATAAAATCAAGCCCACTCCCAATGAACTTCCTCTTCAGAGAGCTGACTGGAGCACCAGCATTCTCCAGGCAAGTGACCACTGGTAACTCTGCCTTCCTGATGCTGTTGGGGAGAAAGACACCATCCTTTATGCCCACAAGATTCTGGTAGACATCAGGTGCTGGCTTTTTGCGCAAGCTGTTGATGCCCAAAGCTGGATTGCTTTCTTTTTCTTGGGGCAACCATTTCTCCTCCTCTTCCTCGCGGACACCTTTCGCCCAAGGAAAATTGGTCTTCAGCACTGGCACCTTCAGCAGTCCTGCTTTCTGGGGTTCACTGGCAGTTTGGGGTTGGGGAGGAGCTGGCATGGCTGACCCTGCTGGCTGCTGGGCTTCTGGTTTGCCTGCAGCTGTCTTGCTTTCAGTGGAGCTGAAGGTATGTTCAAAGAGCAAGGGGTAGTAGAAACGGGGCAGGAAGGCTGATCTCTCAGGGTGCTGGAGGGGCTGGAAGTGAGTGGAATGTGGGTGCATCAGCTGAGCAGTGGAGGCTAGGAAGGGCAGCTGTGTGAGGTGGGGGTGGGCTGTGGCACTGTTGGTCATGGTGGGACCTAGATAGGAAAAGAGGCTGGGGTTCAGCGGGTAGTTAATGCCCAGCAGTGAGAGGTTCAGGCCATGAGGTTCATGGTAATCACCATAGGCTGGAGGGGGATAGCAGGGAATGATGTTGCCTTCCGTACGTGGTGGGGAGACATCGTTGGTACCTCTTCTTTGCCCATTAGCAACCAGCTTCCACTGCTCCATGAGAATCCCGCTGCTCCCCAGGCATTTCTTTGGCACCTTGCAATGCTTTGGCTTGGCTTCTAAGTCTGGAGAAGGAGTTTCCTTGCCCTTCATCATGTGGTTCTTCAGTGAGAAGACATCTGTGATGATGAAATCAGGCTCAACCTCTTTGCAAGGCTTGTCCCTTTTGTTCTTGAATCCAAAGACCAGGGTGTTCACCTCTGGTTCAGAAGGATCACCTGCCTCCTCCTTTGCTTTCTCCTTCTTCTCAGCTGAATCCAGCTCCCTCAGCAGCCCAGTCATGTCTTCCTCCTCCTCTTGAAAATGGCTGGCTTCTTCATTGATCCCTTCTGAGGGCAGGACTTCAGCTTCTGGTGCTGGCTTGTCTCCCTCATCATCTCCATCTGCAGCTTGCTTTGGATTAGCCATCACTCCAGCTGCAGCTGAAGAGTCACAGGCTTCTTGCTCATCCCTCCTCCCACGGAGCCGAGATGTCTCTGTGGCCTGCAGGAGGCGAAGCTCAGGGTGCAGCAAGTTTCCTTTTTTGTAGGGCCAGTCAGACTCGATAAGCAGTGAGAGTGAGTTCTTACAGAGGCTGTACTTCATGTGGTTATAGAGATGGGACTTCTCCATGCAGGTGAAAGGGCACTGGAAGCACTTGTAGTTGTAGGGCTTCCCCCATGGCCTTGGGATGTAATGTGGTTTTTTAGGCTTACGCTCCTTGTGCTTGTAGACTGAAGTCAACTTGCAGCTTACTTCATCCTTTGACATGACTGCTGGGATGGCTGTTCCTCCAACAGGTTTTTTTTAGGACACAGCAGAATTGGTTGCAGATGCTAATGGTCTCACACCTCGCCTGGAATTGTTGTACCCCCTGAAACAGGACAACACAGCAAAAGTCAGATCCTGACTACACCTTCAGCCTTCTTCAGAAGAGATGGTTCTGCTCTAGAGAGCTTAGGGTTCTCTAAGCCGTGTGTGCCAGGTTATTCCCATTTGCTGCCAACAAGCTGCGCTGCAGCAGAAAATACTTTGTGCTAAACTCCAGTGTGGGTGTAGGTAGGAGACTATATCACCAAGGTCACCATGCAAAAATGCAAACATATCCCTGATGCATCTCCATTAGTAAAGGCTGCATTGGAGAGGGGTATCAGTTTGACTTGAATGAAATACAAAATAAATGCCAACTCTTGAGCTAAGCATAGATCATTGACACTTTGCAGGAATACAAGACACAGTTGGGCATGCCTGAAAGCACTTCTACACACTCACACGCAAGTCAATAGTTAGAAGGGCAACTATCCAATTGGCAGACACAGACAGTTTTGTAGATATAAATGTACAGATCATTTTAGGAAATATCAGCCTTTTAGATTAACTTGCTGATTTGAATTTCAATCTTACTGAAACCCACTGGGAATATATAGAGGAGAACATAACTCCCCATAGTCCTTGATTATGAAGTTATCTTTGTGCAGGCCAAAACTTTAAAACTTTGAAGTGACTCTGCCTTTGTACCTTACAGACCTGGGTTTCCCCACTAAGACTGGCAGTGATGAGGCCAAGCAGAGCCAGCTATAGGCTCCTGACATTAATGCTGTAAGGTGTTAAGTAGGTGGAGATCCATTGGGTGAGAGCAGGAGTAAAGACGCCAACTTATTTCACAGGGGCTATTGGACTATGATGAACAATAGCAGCTTACACTCCCTCCTGACCTAGCTTAGAGGCAAATTTACAAACCTGGCCTAAATTTAAAAGAAAGACTAGCTGACTGAAAGGGGCTTGCTGAGCACCTACCCTTTGAAGAACAAGCCTTTGGTGGGGTTTCAAAAAAATGAATTCCTAAATCTTTGGTCACTGATTAATATGTAGGCACTGGAGGCAGAAGATTCTGCATGTCTTATTCCAGTCCCTAAGCCACCAAGCACCAGCCTCTACCTTGTCCCTTTTGGAGGTCCCAGGCACTATTTTTTGTTTATATTGATAGATAGGAAAACCCTTGAAGTGGCTGTGGGGAAAACCCCTTTTTCTGCAGCATCAAGACATGGGAAACAAGGACTAATTTAAAAATGGATCTAGTTAATTCCTGAGGACCTGATCCTGTCCTTGGCTTCAAACAAGAGGCTCCCACTGAAGTGAACAGGAGCTGCCCATGTATATCGGAGGGCAGATTTGACCACAAGGTTGTGTGGAGAGAGGCAGAACCCTCCCAGCAGGAGCAGATGCATTTCTAGCGGCAACCACAGCCCTTGGGATCCGACAGGCTCTCAGAGTCTGTTTGGCATTAACTTAGAGAAGCCTTCACGCAGGCTGCCACGGTGTCAGCTCTGCAAATGGGAGTGAACAGCCCCGGGAGGGAGGCCAGGGATCTTGGAAGCAGCATCTCCAGGTTGCTGTTCTCTCTGCCACAGACATGGGCAGCCAGAGCCATTAGGAGAAGCAATCTGCTTGGCTCCTGTTGGCTGCAGCTTCAGGTGCCCTCCAGGGGGAATGGGAAAAGATTTTGCGGGAGGAGAAAGTAAAAACCCTTCAAACAAAGTAGCACTTGTATTTTCTGCCTTACCAACACTCTCCACTCTTAATAGGACAAACTCCTGCACAGGACAAACTGTCATACCTGGGTCTGCTTCTAATAAAGATTTGCTGAGCAGTACCAGAAACCTGAGGGGCCTTAAAGGGACTTGTTTTTCAGTGAGTTCTCAGCACCCTCCCTCTGAAAATCAGACCCTTTTATGTGTTATCCTGGGGGAGCTGTACCTCATAGTAACACCACTTCCAGTGCGTTTTCCAGATTCCTTGTCCATATTTTTCAGTGTTGAAGATAAATCAAGCGAAACCTTTCAGAATCCTAATAACTGCTACTTAGCAATAATGGTTTTCACTACTGTAACACCTGTGTGACCTTTCAGCACATGTGGGTGATCTAATTCCCATTTTACTGCTGAGGAAACAGAGGGATAGAGTGGTCCCAAAGCACTTCACAGAAGAAGGGAGGTACCCTTGTTCCTGTGATGTAGATGGGGGAAGTTGAGGCACAGAGAGAGGATCCAGTTCGTGCAGTGGGAGAGGAATGGAGAACAGAATGACAACCTGCTTAGTGTTTGATTGGGGCTCTGTGACATGGTAGCAGGGGACTGTACTCAGTGTCCCAGGAGGCCCCTTCCCAGCTATATTCCTAATCCACCAAGGTGGTTCATTCCTCTACTCTGTCTGTTTTACATTTCTAGCCTGTGTCTTCAGGACTGTGTCTCTGGAGACATAGCATGGAATCTGCCCCATCTTTTCTACTGACTCACTCTAACAATAGGCCATACTGTCTCCAGGTGTAGTGAGAGTCTTTAGGTGCAGACAGAAGTGACAGTTTTTGCCCAATCTGGCCCCTGAAAGCGCCCTAGAGACATGACCTAACACAAGTGCATGGCTGCAGAGCGCTTTAAAAGGGTCCAATCCCGTGACAATCTGAACCGTCATGTAATGAGGGTTCAGATGAAGGCGCTCCAAAGTGGAGTGCCTTCGTTATCTTGTATCTGTATGTACTGGGAGGAGGGTTGGACTGATGTAGGCCAACCCTGCTCCCAGCGCTGTTTTCAGAATGGGAGGGGGGGAAACCGTTAGCTGTTGGGTCAGGAGAGTGGGTGATTGAACTCCAATTTGGAGCTGATCCAGAGAGAGAGGCTGCATGTCTGCACATAGGTGGAAGGAGAAAAAATGATTTGGGGGGCTGAGTGCATGCTTGCACATGCACCCCCACTCCCCAGCAGGTAAGTCTGTGGGGGAAGGGCCAGGGGGAGGGATTGCAAATTGAGACCCCAGCAGTGAGGGAGGGCACAGGCAAGAGCAGGGGCTAGGGTGAGTGGGGCCCTGGCCAGGCTGGGTGGTGGGACAAGCAGAGGCCTGAGGGGCACATGCCCCCACCAATCTGCATGGGGTGGAGGCAGCTGCAGCTGTGCACTGGGCATTGAGCCCCGCTGCCCCAAGAGCCGTGTGATACCAGGTGCATTCTGCTGCTGGGTGGGCAGGAGGCGCAGCACAGCCCAGTGGCAGCAGGCACGTGGCATCGGCCACTCCCAGGGCAGCTGCAGGAGGAAGCAAAGCACAGCATGCAGCAGCAACGGCCTCCGTCCTGCACACAGATTGGGGGGGGGGGGGGGAGATATGCCCCCTGGGCCTCCACTTGTCCCACCACCCAGCCCAGCTGGGGGCACCACTTACCACAGCACCTGCTCTAGCCTGTGTTCTGTTCCCTCCCTCGCTGCTGGGGCCTCTATCTGCAACCCCCCCTGCCATGGCAGCGGCTGGACCTGATGATCTATTTAGGTCCCTTCTGACCCTAAGCACTATGATGATAGTGCAATGGCAGTGAGGGAGGGAATGGGGCTGGGGCAGGCCCTGCACAGCTGGGGCAGGGCGGGGGACGGAGCCATGGGTGGCTTGTTCGGGGGGTGCCCAGCGCAGGAAGAGGGTGGCAGCTCCTACCACTGCACACACCCCAGGAGGGCATGGGGGGCACGTGCCCTGGATCTGTGCATGGGGTGAGGACAGGCTGCCAGTGGTGGGATACATATGGTGTCAGACTTGTGCAGCTCTCGAAGCAGCAGCAGCAACGCACAGAGGCAGAACAGAGCCCAGCGCATAACAGCAGTCTACCCTTGCCCCGCACACAGATAGGGTGGGGGGGGTCACGTGCTTCCCCCCATTTGCCCCACAGTGGTGGGAGCCCCCCCTGCACCCTTGGATGCACCATGGGGCTCCAATTGTCCCACTGTGACCTGGCCCAACCAGGGCCCCATTCACCCCTCCCCCTGTCCCACTCCCTTCCTCATTGTGGGGGTATTGATCTGCCCCCTGACAAGCACCTTCCCCTTCACAAAGAAACCAAACTGAAACTTACCTGCCATACTGGGTAGTCACACACCGGGGCTGTGATCCTGGCAGCATACGTATCTTGAGTATGCATGCCTCTCCCTTTCCCCGCTCCCCGCTCCCCCCCCCCCCCCCCGCACTGCTGCAGCCTGTGGCTGGGCTGCCCTGTGGCCATACCTGCTGCCCTTCATTTGGGAGAGCTGAGCCCTAGTAGTCCCCACCCGCTTCTGCTGCCTGTGTCTCTTCAGCCTCTTCCCCTAGCTCTGCCCCACCCCCCCTCTCCTGGCCCCTGGTGCTGTCTCAGGATGGAAGGGGAGAAGACAGGGGAGAAAGATCTGTTCTGGGGTTTCCCCAGCCATGCTAGGGGGTGGCAGGTGGATTGGAGCCCCCATACCTTGGGGCTTCCAATCCACCTGAATGACCAATCCACCCCCCAGAATGACCTCCCTCTGCTCCATTCCCCCCTCCCATTCTGAAAACAGTGCTGGGAACAGAGTTGGCCTGCATCAGTCCTGCTCTGCTCCCAATGCATGCAGATACAAGATAATGAAGACACTCCACTTTGGAGCGCCTTCATCTGATTACATGAGGGTTCAGCTTGTCACAGGATTGGGCTCTTTAAAGTGCTTTGCAGCCACACACTTGTGTTGGGTCATGGCTCTAGGGTGATTTCGGGGGCCAGATTGGGCAAAAACTGTCACTTCTGTCTGCGCCTAAAGACACTACATCTGGAGACAGTATGACCTATTGTTAGAGTGAGTCAGTAGAAAAGATGGGGCAGATTTCATGCTCTCTCCCCAGAGACACAGTCCTGAAGATACAGGTTGGAAATGTAACCGGCTGTTGGGTTGGGAGAATCGGTCTAACTCATGATGCTTTATGTAAAGTGCCATGAGTTAAGCCAGGGTTCTGCACTTCTATCTGCACCTTTTATTTCATAAGTTATTCACTTTTTGCTGCCTGCTTGTGACCTAAAGTTAACTTACTCCCCTTGGGACATGACAGCCATTTTCACAGGGAACCAGACATGGCAGCTCTGAGGATCACGGCTTCAGATAGAAAACAAGCAGATGGCCTTTGAGCAAAGTAAGCCCCTGATGTCACTGCTGCCTTCAAGTTTATTTATCACTTAAACTGGAAACCAAGTGCAATATTTCATGTGGCCTGGTTGGTTTGTTTTTTGATTTTTCACTTCACCAAAACTTTTTCATTTGAGGTCAGCTTGGAATGATTTTTTAAATTATTTAATACTGCAAATAATCTGATGCCAGTGGCCTGCACTGCTCTGAGCAGGACTGGCTAGCTCAGCTGTTCTGGCCTACAGGGAGAAGGGATGAAGCTGTGCTCTCCTCCATTCCCTGTCCACATCCTGTCCCTCCCCTGCTCCAGCACACAGAACCTGGTTACTCCTACATATTCAGGTCCAGGGTCCAAGAAGTACCAGAGAAGGGTCTGGCCATAATGTAGCCCAGATCTGATTGTAGCAGGACCTGGCCCAGGGTGGCCCTGATGCCCATGCGACTCCTGGCCCCAGACTCCAGCTCCTCAGGGTTCCCTCCTTTTATACCTCACCTGCTATGTCTTGATATAACTTATATGACTCAGAAGGCTGCCCCTCCGGCTCCTCAGGAAGTTACTTATTGGGCTCAAAAAGCTGCCTCCAGGGTCCAAGAGTGAGCCCGGTCCACCTCAGTCTTGTCCCTTGGGCACTAAGTTGTGGCCCTCCTGGCCCTATTAGTGCCTCAGGGCACCAGTCATATTTTAGGCTGTATTTGTGGCCTCTGTCTTCCCCTGTAGCTATGCCTGTGCCTTGCAGGTGTTACTTTGAGTTCTTCCACTGGGCCTTCTGGCCTGTTGAGGTCCTGGCCCTGGCAAGGCTCTCACTTCTCTGGCTCTAGCTTACTTTTTGCCTCTCTTGGGCTTTCAACCTTTCCCCCTAGGCTTTAGCCCTCTTGGCTTAAGTCTGCAGTGGCTTCAGCCCCTCCTTCGCTTTAGCTTTCCTGCCATGGCCTTGGCCCTCCCGTCTTTCACCTACCTCCTCTGCACCAGCCCTAGGTCCTCTGGGTCCCTGACCCCAGCCCAGGCTGCTTTCTCTGGCCTTAGCAATCCCAACTTGGCTAAACTCCATCTTCACCAACTCTCAGCCCTCTGGGTTCCTGACTCCAGGTATTCCTGACCTCACCAGGCACCCTCCATACCTCCATCCTCCTCTACAGCCACAATCTGGCCCCCTGGTCTCAAATCTCATCTCAGCATAAATACCAGAAAACTGCTGCACAACTAAAATCCACTCTGGGCCACTGCTTTCCTGCAAGCCATCTCCCTCTTAAGTTCCTCTCCATCTACATGCAGAACCAGGCTGGCTGCTTGGTCTCAGGTAGGTACTGGGCTTATGTGCTGCAAACCCCCACCCCTTCCTGTCACATGGCTCCCAGCCACACACATGGTTTCCACTTGGGCCTGATGGCCAGCCTGCCCTCCTCTGGTGCAGCTTCACTCCACTGTTTGCAGCCTTTCCTCTGTGCTGCCTGCCCCTGTAGCTAGCTCCAAAATATTCACTCCCCTGGTGGTAGGTAACTCCTACCCTTGCTGTCTCTGGCTTTCTAGCCACTGGCCTTTGCCCACACAGCAAGCTTGGCCTGCCACCTCACCATGCTCTCCCCTTAAAGTAACAGGTGCCTTTGGCTACCTGTTACAATGACCTAATACATTATCGAGTTGGGGTGGCCAACTTGGGGCATGAGTGCCACAAGTGGCATGGGCAACCTCTGTGTGTGGTATGCAGAAGATTGGGGAGGGGACAGGCAGGACAGCAGCAGACAGGGCAGGAAGCAGATAGCAAAGCAGCAAATTGGGCAGGGAGAATGGAAGGAAGCAGCAGATCAGGCAGGGAGCTGAGAGCAGAAAGCAGAGCAACAGTTTAGGCAGGGAAAGGGGGTCAGAGTGGCACTAAGGAGGGTGCAGTTAATTTGCGGCACACCTGCCCAGAAGGGTGGCCACCCCTGGACTCAGTAATGTATTAGGTCATTGTAACAGGGAACCAAAGGCTCCTGTTACTTTAAGGGAAGAGCGCGGCAGTATTGGCCTCCATTGATCTAGTCTACATCCCTGGGACCACCACAGCTGTGTGCTCTTCTACAATTCATTGGGGCTTTGTTCAAGATTGTAGGTGTTTGTTCAAGAAACAATGTTAAGTCTTCCAAGTTATGAGGTTTCCTTCAAATTCCTCTCACAACAGTGTCTTATTTGAATAATTTCATGCACAACCCAATCACAGGTGCAACATAGGAACCTGAAGAGAGCATTGCTGAAGCTTGGATTTCCCCCCACATTTCACACCTCCATTTACAGTTTGCTTTACTTATAATGTGTCCCTGAGCTGGAAAGGGACAGTGGATCTAGCTTAACAAGGATATGTTGTCAGAGAAGAAATCCAGCTTAGAGATTTCCTCTTCCCATCATTCTCTGTGCTCACCAGCCTTAACGGAAATGGAATTCCTTATAACTCATTCCCTGCAGGTGAGCTGATGACCTCCTCCCACTGCATCCCAAGCAGGGCTCAGCACTGAAGCTCTGATCTGGGGAAGTCCTGAAGAACATATTTAACTTTAAGCACATATTTAAGAGGTCAAGCAGAAGAAGGTCCTATGCAGTGCTGAGCAGAGCCCTGTGCTTTTGGTAAAAATGAGAAGGTTGGAGTCTCAGGCATATAATGGGAAGGGATCTGGAGCACTAGACCCAAGTATTCCATCAGCTCCCCTTTGCCTTCCTCCTTTACCTGGCTGACCAGCTAAGGTCATCCTGGATCTCACAGGTGGTTGGAGAAACACCTGCACTGTGGAGATAAAATCTGGCTTTGCAAATCTGCAGCTCCCCCCAGAAGGCAGGCATGGCCAAGGGTAATGTATCTCACTCTCACTGGCATTCCACTAGGAAAGATGCTAGGATGCATGTGTGCTATTTCATCTCCCAGTATGAGGTGATGATCCTTGCTGTAAGCAGAGGTTGAATCATGGAAAGACTGGGGCTCCGGGACCCAAGCTAAGCTAGAGCAGCATGCCAATGAGTGATAAATGTGGAGGACTCTAAATTGTGCTGCTAATAACAAGTACCCGAGGTTGTTTTCTGTTTCTTTCTGAGTATGGGATGGGTAGGAGTGAACCCATGGCTCCACCACCAGCTCATCCCTTTCAGGTGGGATTTCAGCCTTTCAGACATTCAAATCCTGGACAAACTCCTAGCTCTTCCACATGGACTGGGGCCTGGAGGAGAGGAGAAGAGAGGCAGAGAGGATAAGGCATTGGGAGGTGTCTCAGGCTGGATGGAGCAAGAGGAATTGACCACACTGATGGTCAAAGGGGATGTTCACATTAGTGGACTCCTCACCTCACTCCAGCCATTGTCCCTGCCACCATGCCTGTCACACTAACCACTATTGTCTCATAGGTTCCTTATACTCTACTGCTAGATTTGTATACACCTGTTGTCTCTTATCTAAGATTAGGTCTTAAACTTTTTGGGACAGAGACTGTTTTTTCTGGACCATCATTTCATTCTCTGTATATACAGCGCTTAGCACAACGGGGTTTTGGTCTATGCCTGGAGTTCCACATTACAAATACATAATAAAAATGATAGGCATCAAAATGCAGTGGGCATGCAGGAATACAATTATTATTCAAGAAGAACAGCTTTTCAGTGCCTGAAAAGATGTAGAGTGAATTGTGTATGGCTGTTTTAATTGGATGAATTAAGATACTAAATTATATTGGAGTGGCCACAGTTCCCAAGCTGAAAACTAAACTAGATTGCAGATAGAGATAAGGTGAGTTTTATTTCCAGGAGGCTGCGTATGCAAAGCCTGCCATTTAACATGTGAGTGCAGCCATTAGCTAAATTTGGCATCAGATCTGCCTCTGCACATCCAAGAGTGAGGGCAAAAAATTACCACTTGCTACTAGTGAAAAAAACCCAAACTAAACCAACCTTCAAATGTACCCAGCTACACTGATTGCTGGAAGGGCCGTGCCTTTAATGGGAGGTCAGGTTCCTTGTGACTCTGGCTGCAGTACATATTGTCAGCAGAACATGCTGATCATAATCACAGCCTTGTTTGTCACAGGTAAAGACGCTTGTTGCTTTATTGCTTTCAGCGCTACAAGAGGAAATGTTAAGTAGCCCTATTGATTTCAGTGGAGTTATTCCCTGATCACACTTGGAAACAGGGGGCAGTGTGTGTGTGCGTGTGTTAGACAAAACTCCACCATCAATGATGCTGCTGAAGGACAGTTTTCTTTCTGCATGCTCTCTATAGCTGGAATGGAGTATAAGAGATTTAGGCTTTCAGCCCCAATGGGTTGGAAGCCCGGTATACATGTGCACAGCACTGGGCCCTGTCTTCCTTTCCCTTCCCCCTGCTTAAATGTCAGTGTCACTTCAATGGCATTGACTGGAACTACTGATTTACTTTGGTGTCTTCAAGCCCAGACTTCGAGGCCATCTGTGCCTCCACATGAACACATCTCTCCTATTCCCATACTTCCACCCACCAAAAACCCCTTGAGATAGATTTGTCCTGTTTTAGGGCAAGAGAAGCTGAAGAAAGTGCTGGCTGAGCTGGAAGCCAGGCGCCTCAGCCCTGCTGGGACACACGCAGAGTGTTTGCAGGTCAGTTGCACAAACATTTGCTGTTTATATGCCAGAGGCAGATAAAAATATTTGCTTGAAGAGTGGAACTGGTTGTTCCATTTCTGCACACTTGATTCCTCCTCCTCTTTCCCTCCTCCCTCAATATTCCCTTTCCTTCTCATACCCATGAGATGGGGCAAATGCAGGGGACCTGGGACAGTGGGAAAAGTATGGACTAAAAGGCTCTGCTGATCACAGGCATACATAGCATGGCTCTCTTTGATCTTGCCCTTGTAAATCCCACATCAAGGCTGTAGAAAGAGACTGCAAAAGGGGGAGATGTACAGAAAAAAGGGGGAAGAGAAAGGGTGAGAAAAAAATGTGGGCCAGAGAAGGAAAAAAAACCCACTGTTGGAGAGTGTCTTTCTATTGATGGGTGGGACATGGATGGGGTCCACGGAGAAGAGACAGGCGTTCATGCTCCTGGTTCCCAAGCCATTCTTTTTCTAGCAGATCTTTGTGGTCTGCTGAGTTTCTCTACCTGCCACAACACATTATTTCCACCAGGCTGTCAGAGGAAGCATTACGGGGATGTGCCTTGGGGGCAGGAATGCAGTGGGGACTTTCCACCTGTGTCTGGGATTTACAGCATCCCTCCACCCTTAGTTAGAAGCAGCTCCAAGAAGGGAGTGAAGAAGAAGCCAAGGGGTCAGGTCATGCGGAGGGAATGTAGCGGGAAGGAAAGAAGAGGGAGAGAGAAAGAACAGAGGAGGAGAGAGGCAAAGGAAGAAGGAATGAAACAGGAAGGCTAAAAGGGGACAGTGGAAAGACAGCGAAGGAGAGATCTACAGAAGTCCAATTTAAGGCACTATTAAACAGTTCAAAGTCCATTTATAATGCAAGGGCCAGCCTTGTCCCCCAACATGTGAGCAGGTACTCACACAGGTGAGTGCGAGTACCTGTTCACCCCGTGCAGTCAGTGGGACTGTGTGAGTGAAACTGCTAATGGGCACTAGGAAAGGGGCCACAATCTGGCCCTCAGAGATGTTCCTTTTGCTTCCTATCTCCTCAAGGTTGTGTTTCCATCAATTCTCCCTTTCCCTACTTAGCCCAGAGTTAGTAGTGTAGGATCACAAAGAGGTACCTTAATTCTTGCAAGCAGGAGCCTTCAAGAACCATGACATTTTAACTAAATCTGTGGTTGCTGGGCACAGGACTGGATCCTGTGCATAGATCAACACTTTTTAAGAAGTGCGGAGTGCCCTCAGCTTCTGCTCAAGTCAACAGGAGCTGAGGGTGTTTAACATGGGACAAGATTAGGCCCTAAAATTTAATAAGGCATCTACAAAGCTCCCTCTAACCACCTTCTGGAAGTGCCAGGCAATTGGCCAATGTCTATGGATGCCCTAACAGCATAATAGCAATAGCAAACATCTCAGTTGTCTGAGAAATATAAAACAACTTGATGCACTGTCCAATTATCTCTGTAGCCACAAACCTACTGTCTTCCAGAGACAACAGACTTTAATGAACACAACACTGGAGCTGGGCTTATCAGGAGACCTAGGCTAGTTCCTGCCACTGGGAGATCTTTATTTTCCAGTGCCAAATCAGCGGTCTCAGGGCTGGCACTGGGAGATGAGAATCTCCCAGCTCTGGCCCCATGATGGCGGAGCCGGTGCTAGAATATCAGGATCTCTTAGTACCAGCCCCGCAACTGCAGAGCCGGCACTGAGAGATAAGGATCTCCCAGACCTCCACTCCCCAGTCACTATGACTAAATGGAGGGAGATCAGGATCTCTCGGTCCCTGATCACGATCTCAAAGCAGTGGGCTTTGAGCTCCTTGCTGCTGGGGCAGGGGGAGATAGTCCCTGCCTGGGCTCTGGTGGCAGAGCCCGCCCCAGCAGCAGGCAGCTACCAGGGACAGGGAGCAATCTCTCACCCCCTGATGGCTGACTGACCGGGAGCAGATTTGTTCCTGGTCAGGCATCTACACGAGTAGATGTAGTTTACTGCATAGCGTAGCATATTTTAATGCGTAGTAAGCATGTATGTCTACACGTGTACACACTTACTGCACAGTAAACCTCACTACTCATGAGTAAATTTGCTACTTGCATTTGCAGGTAGTTAATTTACTCACAATTAGTGAAGTTTACTGTGCAGTAAGCATGTACACATGTAGATGCATATGCTTACTGCTCAGTAAACTATGCTACTTCACAGTAAAGCATTTCATGTAGATACACCAACTGACACACACTTCTTGTGTGACTTTGGGTATGTCACAGCCCTTTGTACTGCAGTTTCCCCACCTGCAAAAATGATGGAATGTTATGAATGCAGGTATTGTGAGGCCAGATCAGTTAATCTTAGTAAAGTACTATGTATTATTATGTTCCATGCAAAAAATCCACTTTAAAATGTAGTTGATTAAATTGATGAGGCAAGGATTCAAAAAGTTTGGAAATCCCAGAGTTAAGATTATCTGAGCAACCTTAATTCAACCCCTTTTGCACATGTATTAGACCCAGTTTTCAATTACATGGTCACATATTAGTTTTCCTACCCACTCCCCTATTCAGCACTCAGGGGATGAACAGGGGTATATAGTGAAGGAAGCTGTGGGCTGTAGGACCTCTGCCTCATTCATTGTCAAATCTTTTCAATGAGGCAAGGGATACAAAAAAGGATGATTATGTGAGTAGGGCTGGTTGGGAAATGGGGCGGAGGAGGGTGTGTTTCATAAAAAAAGAAAAATTGCAATAGCAAACAAATTAAAAAGTTTCCATGGCAAGTGTAAGCTTTTCAATGAAAAATCAAAACTTGAATTTCCAGTTAAAACTCCATCTGAATCAAATACTTTTGGCTCCAAACAGAATATTTTCTACTGAGAAACATCACTCACTACAGGGTGTTATGGGACTGCTAGCCTCAATCCCTCATACCTTCATTCTCAGCTATGAGCTGTGCTCCCTGACTGGACATCATCTCTCATAATGCACAGTGGTCTTTCTTGCTTGCTGAAAATCCCTGGTGCACCCTGGTACTCCATTATAGGAGTTGGATCAGGCCCTGAGAATTGGGAGTGTAGATCTTCAAGAGGGGTATCCACCCTGGAGACATCATTACGATATGTTCAATATTGGAACAGTTTGGCTCCCCTTTGTTTCCCCAAGTTTGCTTTATGCTCTTTAGGAATTGGATCCAAGTCAAAATCCCAGATCCAGAATTTGGCTCCTGATCTCAGTTGAATGGCTGGAGCCCTTGTCTTGAGTCTCTCTTCCTCTCTCACTTCATTCAAGAGCCACTTCCCAATGTATCAATCATTTCTTGCCTTGAACCTACGAAAAGGACTTCATCTATTGATAACTAAGAAGATTCCATAGAATCTATTCAGACCTCTTTGGCCCCAATGTCTGGACAAGAATAGATCTGGAAGCAGTACTCCAACCAACTCCCAGATGTTAGTGTTGCTTCATCAAATGCAGCCTCTACCTCTTCTCCCATCTTTCCTAAAGATTCATAGATGTTTGGGTTGGAAGGAACCTCAGCAGATCATCAAGTCCGACCCCCTGCCCTGGGCAGGAAAGAGCACTGGGGTTAGATGACCCCAGCCAGGTGCATGTCTAGCCTCCTCTTAAAGACCCCCAAGCTAGGGGAGAGCACCACCTCCCTTGGAAGCCCATTCCAGATTTTGGCAACCCTTACTATAAAGAAGTTCTTCCTGATGTCCAACCTAAATCTGTTCTCCATCAGTTTGTGACCATTGTTCCTAGTTACTCCAAGGGGTGCCCTGGTAAACAGAGCATCACCTATTCCTTGCTACCCCCTGCAATGAATTTGTAGGCGGCCACAAGATCACCTCTCAGCCTTCTCTTGAGGAGGCTGAAGAGATCCAGGTCCCTCAATCTCTTCCCGTAGGGCTTTGCCTGCAGGCCCCTAATCATATGAGTGGCCCTCCTCTGAACCCTCTTGAGCTTGTCCACATCCCTCTTGAACTACGGTGCTCAAAACTGGACACAGTACTCCAACTGCAGCCTGACCAATGCTGCATAGAGGGGAAGTATCACCTTCCTGGACCTGTTCATGATGCACCTGTTAATGCATGATAAAGTGTGGTTAGCGTTACTGATCACTTTGTCACATTGACAACTCATGTTCATCTTGGTGTCAACAATGACTCCGACATCCCTTTCTGCTGCTGCACTGCTAAGAAGGTCCTCCCCCAGCCAGTAAGTGTGTTAGTGATTCCTTCTCCCTAGGTGCAGCACTTTGCCCTTGTCTTTGTTAAATTGCATCCTATTCTGTTCTGCCCACTTTTCCAAGCTGTCCAGATCTGCCTGGATTAATTCCCTACCCTCTAGTTTGTTAACGTTACCGCATAATTTGGTATCATCTGTGAATTTGGACAGTGCTCTCCACACCCTCATCCAAGTCACTGATGAAGACATTGAACAGCACAGGTCCAAGGACCGAGCCTTGTGGGACTCTACTGTCCACATCTTTCCAGGTCAATACCGACCTGTCCACCCCTACTCTCTCGGTACAACCCCTATGGCAATTTACCACTCACCTAGTGTCATAGCAGAGCTACTGGCTCTGTCATAGATGTAATAATCATCTATTGTCATAGATGTAATCATCTACGTCACAGCCACTCAGTTTATTTATGAGACTAGGATGAGATACTGTATCAAAGGCCTTCTTAAAATCCAAGTAAATGACATCTACCTCAACTCCTGCATCTAAGCATTTTGTGATCTGGTCATAAAAAGAAACAAGGTTAGTCAGGCAGGATCTACCTACTATGAATCCATGCTGGTTACCCTTCAGCATTATTTTTCTCGCTGGACTCCCACAAATGTGATCCTTAATAATTTTTTCAAAGGTTTTCCCAAGAATAGAGGTGAGACTAACTGATCTAAAGTTACCTGGATCCTCCTTCCTCCCCTTCTTGAACATAGGGACCATACTGGCCCTTTTCCAGTCCTCTGGGACCTGACCTGAGCACCGTGAGTGCTCAAACAGCCGTGCCAGTGGCTCTGCTGTGACACTGGCCAATTCCTTCAGCACCCTTGGATGAAGATCATCCAGGCCTGCTGACTTAAACACATTCAGTCCTTCCAAGTGTCTCTTCACCAAGTCAGCACTAACAGTTAGTGGGCTGGTGTCTCTTTTGTGACTGTTTATGATCCAACTGGGAGATTTCTCTTGATTCGTGTTCAGGAACACAGAAGCAAAAAACTCATTGAAGAGCTCGGCTTTGTCCCCACTATCTGTCACTAATTGCCCTAGTTTGTCCTGTAGGGGTCCTATGCTACCCTGTGCCTTCTTTTTACTCTCTATATACCTGAAGGACTTTTTGTTGTCTTTAATTTTTGTTGCCAGCTTAAGTTCCATTTCTGCTTTGGCCTTTCTAACTGCCTCCCTGCAAGTGCAGGCCAAGTAGGTATACCCCTCCTCGGTAGCTACCCCCTGCTTCCATAGCCTGTATGCCTCTTCTTTTGCCCCTAGGCTTTCCTGGATTTCCCCATTCAAACAAGAGGGTTTCTTGGCCCCTTTGCCCCCTTCCCTGCACAATGGGATTGTCTCCTGCACCCTGAAATTCTTCACTAAAGAATTAATCTGCACCTGGATCAAAATTTTTACCAGCTATATTGTTTCAGGTCCCTCTCACCATGCCCCAGGAATCTTAGTTTGGGAGCAATAACTTCATATGCATTTCACTAGCAGGGCACCTAAGTTTTTATGTAGGCCAAGTGCCCACTCCAATTTTGATTTTCAGGCATAGCCCAATTACAGAAGAAGAACAGAAGAAGAGACAACCAAGTCTAGAATGACCTCAGAAAGCAAAGTAACATGGAGAAAACCTCTGTAGTTTATCAGACCCTGGGCACATTTACACATGCAATTAATGCAAAGCAATAAACTTAAGAGCTTATTGCTCTGGAGTTTATTGTTCCTAAGCACGCCATTTGAATGTGCACCTGGGACTGGAGCAGGTTGAACTGTGTTGGAGCATCCCTGGCTGGCAGGCAGCCACAGGGGTCAGCCTGCTAGCCTGGAGCTGCTCCCGCTCAGCTCAGTGTGCTTCAGAGGGGCTGGCTGGGGCACCAGGGTGCTCCAGAGCAGAGCTAGCTGGCAGGCAGACCCTGCACTGAAGCACCCTTGTGCCCCAGCCAGCTGGGGCAGTGTCTATCTTTGCACTGCTACAAAGTGAAAAACTGCAACAGGATCAGGGATGTACTTGGTAGCCGTGTTGGTCTGAGACAAAAATAAATGCAAAACTCTAGAACTCTTGGTTCAGAGATGATATCCTTTATCGGGGCTGTGCAAAATGGCTACATTTTGTTTCAATTTTGGATTTGGCATTTCAGAGGGACAGTAACTTGTTTCGGTGATTTGGCCATATGTTTTAGTGGAGAATCACTAAAATGACTATAACTTTGTCATTTCTTTCATGATTCAGATGAAAATTGCAGGGATAGTAGCTCCTTCTGAGGTCATGGAGCCTGCCACATTTCAAGGAGATAGGTGGAAGGGTTTTTGTGAAACTGCACCTCAAACTGTTTGAAGCAAAACTCGTATAACTAGCCGGCAGCGACAGCATGCTGTCAGCCCACACACAGATCCGGGGGCCCGTGCACCCTGGGAGGGCTGCAGGGCTGTGCCAGACTCTTCCTGGGGGCATGGGCCCCCGGATCTGCAAGCGGGATGACAGCATGCTGCCGCTGCCAGCTGGGGCTGGCACCAGCACCCGAGTCTGGCTGGCGCACCCTGCACCGAGCGCCAGGAAGACTGTTGCCGCCGCTGGACCCAGCCAGCAGTGGCAGCATGCTGTCATCCGCATGCTCCACATGCTATCCATGAGCTGGGGCCACTCGCGTTGAGCACTTCTGGGCTCTGGGTGACTGCTGGAGCTACCCCAGCTCCAGGACAGTGCGCTGGGCCATGCTGCACCTGTGCAATGTGACAGCTGCCACGCAGGTACCAGGTAGGGGGGGTGGGGTGATCTAGGAGTGCCCAGGTGCTCCAATTGCCACTTATGCAGCTGGTAACTGCAGGGCTTTAAAAAAATAAAATAAAAAAAAGCTCTGCACTAACCAGCTGCAGCAGTGATGACTGGGGCCTTTGGGGGCTCATGGCAAAGCTCCCCCCCCCCCCCCCATGCAGCACAGGGCGGGGGAGGCAGCAGGGATCTCCCCCCACGCTGCCTGGCACCTGTGCAGCAGCTGTCCCATGGTGCATGTGCAGCACAGCTTGGCAGGGCACTGTGCACTGTCCCTGAGCTGGGGCGACTCCAGCAGTTATCCAGAGCCCAGCAGCGCTCAGCCTGAAAGGCCCCACCTCCCAGACAGCATGTGGAGCATGCGGATAACAGCATGCTGCTGCTGCCAGCTGCAGCCAGCGGCAGCACCTGTCTTCCCAGCACTCAGCACCTGTCTTCCCTGGTACTGCCCCCAGCCCCGCACACAGATCTGGGAGCCCACACCCCCCTGGAGGACAGCAGAGCTGTGCCAGACTCTTCCTGGGGGGCATGGGCCCTGGATCTGCATGCAGGATGACAGCATGCTGCTGCTGCTGGCTGGGGACAGTGCCAGCACCCGAATCTGCTTGATGCAGCCTGCGCTGAATACCGGAAAAAACCCAGTGCTGCCACTGGCCCCAGCTGGCAGCAGCAGCCTGTCATCCCGCACCCCCTGGGAGGGCTACAGGCTGTACCAGACTTCTCCCGGGGGGGCGTGGGAGAGAATTGGAATTGGAAGGGACCTCAGGGACAGACTGCAGACACTGGCCAGCTACAGATGTCAATATCAGAGCAGCTCTTCCACCCCTCTTTCCCCTCCCTCTTCTTAGTTTCTGTTTCCCTGCAAGCCTGGTTCTGAAATTCCGAAATTTTCCAAAACATTTTGGATGGTTTCGTTTTGTTTCAGAGATGCTTTGGAGCCTTCAGTTTTGATTCAGATTTGGTGTTTCGGATGCTGAAATGGGTTATAACACCTCCAAAACAAAATGGCTGCCAAAATTTCTCACAGCCCTACCCTTTATTCCACCTCCCTGCCTTTCTGCCATCTGACACCACCAGGGAAGGAATCCTGCCTTATCTGCACATCAAAGAGCAAGGAACAGACTTCTGCTTTCAGCTTCCTCTGTGCCAAACGACGTTTATTTTCTACCTATGGTGACTTTTTACCATCTTTTATTTTCCCTGAGCTTGAGAAAGGGCACATGTGCCCAAAAGCTTGCAGAAAAATATATTTTTTTGTGATTTCTTAGTTGGTCTAATAAAAGGTATTATCTTTGAACCAAGAGTTCTAGAGTTTTACAACAGGACAGTATTTGTATTTACAAGTAGTATCCTGCTGCTGAGTTATTTAGTTTACTCCAGCCCAATAGAGGCACATGTAAGGATGTGCAATGTTTACTGAGAAGCTAATTAGTGTACTCTGCAGTAAACATTTCGTGTAGACACACCCAGTGTGGACAAACGTGTAGAACAGGAGACTTAGAGCTAGGACTTGTGAGTTGGATTTCTGCTTCTACCACTTATTTACTCTGTGACTTTGATGGAGTCACATAACCTCTCCGGTTCTTGACCTCCCCTGTGTAAAATGGTGCTGTGCAATTGCAATTCATGAGGACATCCCTTTTCTTGTCTGTTTTGTCTTTAAATACCATCTCCTGGTGCACCTATGATTCCTGTAGTGAGAAAGAAAAGACATTTTTTATAAATAAGATGGTATTAATTCA
Source organism: Alligator mississippiensis (assembly GCF_030867095.1). Classification (NCBI taxonomy): domain Eukaryota; kingdom Metazoa; phylum Chordata; order Crocodylia; family Alligatoridae; genus Alligator; species Alligator mississippiensis. Next base: position 26,940,109 of record NC_081836.1, on the reverse strand, counting down.
TTTACATCTTGACAATGTCTTGTACAGAGGAGTTATGCCTGGTGGCCTCTAGTTACTCCTGGAATGAAAAAATTAAATTATATGCTAGAAGATAATTATATAATTTTCATCAATCATTCAGTGTTATTATCTCAGCAAGAGATTGGGATCTGTATTACAACTGGTAGCAGGGAAATGAATTCTTCAAATGCTATACACCAGGTTCTCCAGTACTAGAGATGTATTTGACCTATAGCTCTGACACCACATATAACAAATGCCACCTGTGATGCCCTGCCCCAGCTGCCCTCCATTGCTTTCCACATTGCTCAAATTCTTTTGCCTCATGTAGTTTCATAGTGAAGAGTAGAGACACAGAGCGAGAGGGAGCAAAACTGGAGGATGTTTCATGCTCATACAAATGTCAATCAATAGAAACCACTTTTCCTATGGTGTGTTTTTTTTTTTTTTACCACAGGGACTACTTTGGCTATTAGTAAATGCTGTGTCCCTGTTGTTTTCATAGCCTGGGGTTGCATGATTCAAGCTTTTAAGCACTTATCGTGGGACGCGGTAAGGTTATTAGCTGTAACAAATGCCAATAGTTCAGATTAAGTGAGGAAAGCTGAAGGGTAGGTTTGAACAGGGGAAGAGAATGGTGGCTTAAAAAGGTAGCCTGGGATCTTTGCCTCTGGACAGGAAGCAGCCCTGTTCAGTTCATCTCAAGGATTCATTGCTTGCTTATGGGAACTGGACTTTATCACCAATTTATATTTTCAAATGATCCTTTAAAACCAAACTGCTGGCAACTGACTGCTTTCAACAACCAAGCTTTACATCAGATCCCATCTTGTTTCATCCTTTACTCCTATTTAATATTCATTGCCTTGCTGTATCCTCTCCTCTCTAGCTGTTCCCCAGATCTTGTTAAAAAGAGCCCTAGAGTTTTCTATTAGTTATTTCACTGGCCCATTTCCCTGTTCCAAGAATCAGCAAATACTTGCACCATTGCTACTACAGTTCTTGCTTGTTTGCCTCTCCAGGGTGGTCTCAGTACAGGAATCCCAAGTGGCCATGACACACTTTTTTTAAACTCCACTTCTCTGTTGCCATGAGGTCCCAGCTGTCGACAGCAAGTAGCCCGATCAGTGCTTTGCACTAGCTTGACATCTGTGCTTACTAAAAAACACTGTTCTCCCCAGAGGGTGCTCTAGACCAATAAATGTGTCACAGCCAAGTCCTTCCAGATGTGATTGGATACCCATGCGGCATGGTGACCACACAATAGGATTTCTCTACCTACTCAAACTCTTCTACACATCGCTGGAACATCCCCATCCTAATGAACAGTGCAACACTTACTCATTCACAGCTTTCATTCATTTCCAGATACTACTGAAATAAAGCAGATTTTTTCTTTTATATGAAACACATTCTGTTGTTCAGTATTCTGTACCTCACATGACAATGGGCCCCATCTTTATGCAGCTAAGACCTCACAGTGTTTTGGTTCATAGAGAAGTTTGGAAAATGGGACATTTCTCCATATACATTTTCAATTTTTTATGCAACCAAAACCTGAAAGCTTTCTAAAACCAAAATAGTTTTGCCTGAAAACCTAAGTATTTTGGCCAATTTTTCTCTTTTTCAGATTTTTGGTTTTTCTGACAAAAATAAATTTTGGGGTGGGGAAGCAGGTGCCACCAGTGAAAAATGTTGGCTTTGTTAAAACCCCGGTTTTCCGTGAAAACCTGGTGACAGAAGATTGCTTACTCAACCCCTTAATGAATTGCAACACTTCCCTGCCAACTTGATATAAAGCCGCTGTCTTCCCTGAACTCAACTGCTCCCATCTGATGAATCGTGCCAGTTTGGGCCTGTTCTTTTTCTAGCCTGTGAAGTGGTTCTTCAGGCTGATAGACAAGCCTAAGAACCACTGAATACAGCAACAGAGCCTGCAGCGCCCAGAGTGGCTGGCAGCACTATCTTGCTTTTCCCAGTCAAAAGCCTTCTTCTGCACCCATGTGTTTGTCCTGATACCTGACCAACAGCCCTAGTCTCTCCTAGACATCTCAACTTCTAACTTTCATTGCCACAGGGTTCATCATATGTATCTGCTTTGTTTCTATTAGACTGTAAATTCCTCAGGAAAGGCAAGCTTCTTCTTAAGGGCATGTACAGCTCCAAGTACCCAGTTAGAAAGCAAATAATAAATAGTCCTGTCCACCTTTTTATACCTTCTAGAACACAAAGCAGCAGCATTTCTTCCTCTGTGTATGAGAGAAGATCACCTTGTACTTCACACTAGCCACCTGACTCTACCGTGGAGAAATAAACAGAATCATTGCTTTGAACTGCTCACCTGGCCTTTACCCTGTCTTCCATGAAGCCTCACAGTTCTTGAGCATAAAATGTTGCTACCTTTCTAGGTAGCACACTTAATGAGCTAACCAGCCTGCTCATTACCTCCAGCTGTCTGATCCTGTTACTGCATGTTCTCTCTCAGCCTGGAGCTGGGTAGCAATTCCTGTTTAACAGAAGTTAGAACTTCTTCCCAGATTAAGCTGACCACCTGGACAAGGTCAGAGGAAGGAGCATGTGTGCGTCACTGCCTCCGTCACTGAGAGTTTGTGTTCTTATGCCCACCCCACCTTGAAACTGTATTGCAGCTCACCAAAACTATTGCCTGGTTCAGCAGATCTGCAATGAACAGCCTCCAACTGGGGGAAGACTTCAATGGCATCCAAGTGAAAGTACACAGTGGTGTGGATATGAATGCCGTGGAATGCAAGCCAAGTGGGTTAGCAGCAGCGACAAAGACTAAGAAGACAGCACCCACTGCTAGCATCATAACCAGAAAATTGAAGGAACTTCTGGAGTTAACTAGAGAATGGAGCAATGAAGGGGTAGGAAACAAGATCAGCTCAAGCACTAAGACATATAGGCTCTCTGCCCCACATGATAAAACCTGGTATCACATTTGACATATTCCTGAGCTTCTTAGGGTCATTGTTGACTCTTAATTTATCTTCTTTGCTCCAGTAATGACTTCAATGCCAGTTGACTCAGTAGCAGCCACTCTGGAGCTGAAACATGTATACAGAATGTTTCTTGACGTTTTCCAGGTCAAGAGATTCTCTCAAAATTCTCCCTCTGCTCATTGGGTTAGACGTTCCCTTCATATCCTTATTAGACCTTTATAACAAGTCTAATAAACCTATGTAGGAATCTGTTGCGTATATCTCCGTCTAAACCCCTGTGTGAAGACATGATTATCTTGAACTGGGTGCTTTTTAATTTAGTAAACACAGAACAAATTCCATGGCTGGCAGCCAAAGTCAGAAAATCTCAATCTGAAAATAAGACTTTGAGGATTACTAATACAACTGAAAAAGATTACCAGAGATGGGCAAGCTGTCTATCACTTGGGGCTTCAGATGAAAGCTACCCGTAGATGCCTTCCTGAAAAATACACTCCAGTTCCAGTGCAAATTACTGAAATTCTATGGCCTGTTTTATAAAGGTCTGTCCAGATTAATACAGCGGGCCCTTCAAATATATGAACATAATCAGCAACATGCACCACCACAACAACCTTTCTCTACCAGAGAAAAAGGCCACAGAATCTCTAAGATCTAACCACCAAATAGTAATAAAACCAGCAGAGAAAGGAGGAGCCATAGTCATCCTAAACTGTGAGGATTACATAAAGGAAGCCAACAGACAGCTCTCTGACACCACCTACTACAAAGAAGTACAAGAAGATCCTACTCCCCTTTTCACCGAAAAACTCAACAATACCATCAAATCATTTCCACCAAGATTACAAGAAAAACTACAGACCTTGATCCCCCCGCTACCTAACCCAGGGACTTTTTACATGCTCCCTAAAATCCACAAACAAGGGAACCCTGGCAGACCTATCATATCCAACCATGGGACCCTAACTGAGGAAATATCAGGTTTTGTTGAATCCATCCTAAAACCGCTTGTCACCCACAGAGCAAGTTTTATCCAAGACACTACAGACTTGCTACGGAAACTTAAAAACATAGACCACCTTCCCAGCAACACACTCCTAGCCACCATGGACATTACCAGCCTATACACCAACATCCCACACCAGGATGGCATCCATGCCTGCCTTACATATCTACAGGAACAAGATTACAACCCAGAATACAGACCCAAAGATATCACTGAGCTTATACGCTTCATCCTCACACACAACAATTTCACTTTTAATAATCAACACTTCCTCCAGATGATGGGAACAGCTATGGGCACTAAAATGGCCCCACAGTATGCCAACCTTCTTATAAGCCACCTGGAAGAAGACTTCCTCAAGAACTGCACCATCAAACCCTTGCTGTACTTACGATATATCGATGACATCATCATTTGGACTGAGAACCTGGAATCTCTGATTGAGTTCCACCAGAAATTCAACAATCACCATCCCTCCATCCAATTTTCTTTAGAATACTCCAGCACCAACATCCCCTTTTTAGACACAATGATCCAGAAGGGTAAAATACAGACCACAGTATACAAGAAACCCACAGACCAACATACATATCTGCACAGAACCCGCAATCACCCGAAACACACCAAAAAAGCTGTGATATACAGCCAAGCCCTCAGATACCACCACATCTGTACTGAAGAGAACACCCGGGATCACCACCTCACCAATCTTAAAAAGGCTTTCACCCAACAAGAACACTCCTCCAGAGAGGTAGATCGCACGTTTGAAAGAGCCACCTGGATACCACGTGAAGAACTGCTGCAGTACAGAAGAAAAACACCCACAAATCGCACACCGCTGGTTATAACGTATCACCCCTCCCTTGAACCTGTACGGAAAATCCTCAAAAAATTGCAACCCATATTAGAAAAAGACCCTATTCTTAAAAAGATCTTCTCAGAGCCACCCATCCTAGCCTTCAGACAAGCACCTAACCTCACCAACCTCATCACCAGAAGCAAACTTCCTCAAGCCCAGAACACACCAAAAGGATCCAGACCGTGCCAGGACAAGAAATGCAAAACCTGCCCCCACATCTCCACCACCTCCACTATTACTACACCCCACAACAGAGCCATCAGCATCCCAGGATCTTACAGCTGCACCTCCAAGAATGTAGTATACCTCATCCAATGCACCAAACGCCCTGATGGAAGATATGTAGGAGAGACCAGACAACAACTGCGCACCAGAATGAACGCACACCGGAAATCCATCAAAGACAGAAACACTCAATTACCGGTGGGGGCACATTTCTCACAGGAGGGCCACTCTCTCTCCAATCTCTCAGTCCTGATCCTCAAGGGAAACTTACACAACACTTCCCAGAGACGAGCCTATGAGCTCCATTTCATCAACCTCCTGGATACTAGAGATCAGGGACTAAACACAGACATTGGATTTTTGATACATTACAATCTGCCTGGCAACTGACTCCCCAGCCCAGCCCAGCCGCTGGCTCCTTTACTTTTCATTCCATCCAGGAAGAGCACACACCAGCTGCTGCAGCTTCCTTAGCCTGACGAAGGGTTTTTGAACCCGAAAGCTTGCTTAATAACTATTCTCCAACCATTTGGGTTGGTCTAATAAAAGATATCAAATTCACCCAAGGAACCTTGTCTGAACATACAAGAGGGTTTTCATGTTTCTCCATAGAAAAACAAGGAAGCCTGTGTTTGCCATGGAGGAAGGGTGGACCGGCAAAGAACAACAACACAGACCATGGTTCTCAAAGGATGGGAAGGATTAAACCTAGAGCACTGAGGAACATCTGTTGGAGTTTAAAGATCTCAGAGAAAAAGGAAGCCTGTTCATCCACCTTACATTTTGTCCCAATATCTGCAACATCAAGTAACAGAGGATGGACAAAGGGCAAAAATAAGAAGGAGCCATTTGCTTTGGTTATAACATAACCCAGAATAGACACTCACTGCCCTGTAAGAGCCATCCAGTTATATAGGTTGAAGGTTGTGTTAATCTCATTTTTGACCAACAGGAAGCGGTGTCCACATCACAATGTCACAAGCACAGCTGGCACTAATTGGCTCTCTTTGTAGCTTCAATAGAGAAGCTAAGAATGGGACCCAGTGCTCCTAGATGCCATCCTTTCATGGCAGCATAGACTCATATTGGTAGAATGGCTATGAAGGTAGAATGGTTGCCCTGGTGGTTTCCTGTGCTATCACTATTGCTTCCACAGATAATTTGGTTTCACTAGCATATTTCACTAGCATGAAATTTCACTCATATGATTACAAGTTAAATTAGTCTGAAAGAGTTCCCAGCATGGTCATTTTCTTCACCATGCCTGCCATAAAGGTTCAATAACACTCTGTAACAGCCCAGGTGGATGACTCCTGCTTTAGACACAGACTCTGCTCTGAATATGCCCAGAGGCTAGAATCCACCCGTGGACCGAGGTTCACGTTCCACGCTTGGCTCTGCTCTTTGTAGTGGAACCGAATCCTGGATTCAAACTTCCCACAACACTGAGCTCACCCAAACTTCTGTGTTGTGGGCCTGCCTCTAGCCTAAACCACTCAAAGTATATATCTCTACTGCTCCCATGGGGGCCTTGGGGGCACTGCTCTTGAGCATGTCCTGCTCATGTGCTTCCACTCTGCTGCCACTCAAGATCTTTCTCTCCAGAGTGTGAGAGAGGTGCCCTCAGGGATGGCTACACAGCCTCATTTCCACAGTTAGCATCTACTGTGTGGGGGTAGGTGGGTGAGGCATGCTTGGCAGCTGCGATCCTGAGACAAGAGGGGAGAGACAAACCCCTACCAGAGCAGAATCAGAATATGTGTATAGCCTCTAGATTTGGGATGAGTCACTTAATAGCTCAGCAGAATTATCCTGATCAGTACATTTCCCACTTCCCCATGAATTGCATTTTGGGCCTTCTCCCTGGCTTGCCTCCTTCTGGTAAGGATCAGGGCACTTGCTGGGTCAACTAGAGGAATCAATAGGAGCAAAATGAAACAAGAAGCGATTTCCCAACCTTTCCCTTAATTCTCCACCTTTTTTGTACCAGGACCCATTTGTAAACATCAATGACCAGTCCCCAACCCAGTACCCCTTACTCCTGACCTGCTGTCCCCTACCCCCAGGCCCTAGCCCCCTAGTATGTGGGGCAGGGGGTGGGTGTGTGGGGCACGTAGCCCCAAGCAACCCCTTTGCAGGCTGGTGCTCTGACAGCCTGCAAGGGAAAAGCCACTGTTTCCCACATTTTTATCCTTTAAAGGAGAATCCATTATTAAAGTTTGTTGATCCATTTTTTAAGTTTGTTCATGACCCTTTCATATATTCTTGTGACCTACTTTTGGGTTGCAACTCACAGGTTGAGAAATGCTGCCTTAATGTATATGCCTCACCTGCTATATCTTGTCAGTCACAGGCACCCTTTGTCCTGCATTTCAGCAATATTCACATGAAAGCTTGTGCCCTGTGAGATCATATGATTTTGCACTATGAGTAAATCACCGCAGATGTTGATTCTTCCAAAGAAACTTCCCTGCATTTGTCCTTTCTTCCCTGGAAGCATGGATGGTCACCTCACCTGGGGCAATGAGAACTGCCTCCACAGTGCATCTGATTGATTACTTAAAAAATTCAAGACGAAATGTGCCAAGATTTTTTCCTCCTCTCCTCTTGCTCCTACCACAGACCAAGCCTCACAGTATAAAAACTTGATCTGAAGACCATGGACACAAATCATTATACAGTTTCCTGTATCTGTAAAGAACATACAAACATGGAACCTGAAGCGACTTTATGGGGCACCAAGTGTAGTTCACTCCTTCTGCAGGCAATTGTATCATATAATCTCATTCATGAACTGAACAAACTCCATCGTAAAAGTAGTTGGGGTTTTGTTCTCACTACTCATATTGGACTGTTGTGCTATAACCTCACAGACCTGAGATTAGAAACCCCCTTCTGATGCCCATCCTAAATTTATCCATGGATAATTTATACATATTGCCTCTCATGTCACCATTGTCCCTTATTGCAAATAGTTCTTTTCCTTCCTTCCTATCCTTTCTCTGGAAAGGAAATGCCTCTCAACTATGTGTCATATGCTAATATCTTTAACTCATTCCCATTTTTGTGCCAAAGTAATTCATGTATATATGAAATACTCCATTAGTAACCTCCTTTCAGCCCAACACTTTCCCTTTCAATATTGACGAATGTAATCTCCCTTTTAATCAGTTCCTTACTGGTCTTCATTGTGTCATAGTACTTAGGGTCAGAAGGGACCTAAACAGATCATCAGGTCCGACCCCCCTGGTCTTGTACTAATTCCCGTCTTCTCCAGCCTGACTAATAACTTCCACGTGGCACCATATCAAATAATGTATTAAAGTCCAGATAGATAACGTGTACTGTACTTCCTTTGTCCAGAAAATTGGTTATCTTATCAAAGAAAAATCTTAGGTTAGTATGGAACAATTTACCTTTAATAAACCCATATTGCATTTGAGTCCATTTCCATTTACCTCCATAGCTTAATTATTCTTTCTTGCAACGACTCTTTTGGAGCATTGCAGGCTGATTAGCCAGGAGTTACCTAGATCACTTTTTCCCCTTCTTAAATACAGGTACTGCATTGAGAACATATGACAAATCTCAGCTTGATAGATTGTCCTTGTGACAGGACTTATGATTTTATTTACCAGCTCTTTCAGTTCTGGAATGGACATTATCTTCCCTTGACTTGGTTGATTTAAGTTGTTTAAGTTTTATTTCCACATTTATTTTGGTAATTTCCATATCTATACCCTCATGCCCATTGACCATCCTGCATTTACCTCATATTCATCCTTATTGTCTTTATGGATAACTGAGGCAAAATTTTCTTTTTTTTTTGAGGGCTACATCTGTGATCTCTTTCCTGTCCTCACTGCATAGTGCCCCTGCCTTTTCTCCTCTTGTTCCCTTTACTTAACATGACTGACGAATGTTTTGCTATTCATGTCAATATCCTTTGCAAGGTCCAATTCAGCCTGACTTTGGCAATTCTCCCTGCATTCCTCCATTTCGTGACCTCTCACAGATGGATTTTTTTGTTGATCAATTCTTTTATCCATTCCTTATAGGTACCGTCTTATTTTTCAGATCCTTTTTGAGATGATTTTTCATCCAATTAGGTCTGGAGCCCCTTCCCTATATTTCTTGCCCACCTGCCTTGTTGGAATACAAGTTTCAAATTATATTTTGTGTTCTTAACTTAAAGAAATTCCACACTTCTTTCTTCAAGTCCCTGAGCTTCTTTGTCCATTTAACTTCACTAATTAGTTTTCTCATTTTATCAAAATATTCTCCCTTGAAAATTCTAATATAATAAAGGGCTTTGTCTGTCTGTGTGTCTGTCTGTCCCTAACACTTTTGGGCAACTGTGCAGGTGCCACCAAGAGGGCAGGCGATGATTGGCTGCGTGGGCTCCTTTTCCTCGGGCAAGGAGGGGGGCGGGGGGGAGCCGCCACTGCCACCACCAACTTGGGCAGGAAGGTGGGGGGAAGTCCCCCTGCTCCAGGAAGGAAGCAGAGGCAGGCGGAGGAGAGGGAGCTGCTGCATCAGAGGCTGGAGGAGGAGGCGGCAGCGGCAGAGGGAATGTTTACTTGGCCGGCCCCAAAGGGTGAGCAGGGGGCAGGGGGGTAGGGAGGGGGAGAAGGAAGGGGGCAAAGGGATCTTGACCCAAATAGATGCTGTTTGATCCTTGTTATTTCTTATTTCTTATAGTTTATCATACTGTTATTGTACAATGTTTTCCCCCCTTTTACGTTTACTTCTATCTTTTCTGAACTGTGCATGCCTTCAAACACCGTGACTGAGATTCTACCACATTTCTGGCTTCATGTCCTGCACCAGTAATTCTAGTTGCTCCATTTTGTTGTCCATGCCCCCTGCACTAGTGCACAAACATTTCAGTTGTTTCTTTTCCAGCACACCCAGATCCTACCCAGATTAGATACAGCCCTTTACTAAGTGGACTGACTCATTGACTATTGCTCTCACCAATATCAGTACAATCTTTCTCCTTGCTATTCATCTTCCTGCCTCCTTTATCCTTTGCTGTGTCCTTGTTCACCTGGTTTTCCTCTTTCTTTGCATCAAAATCAGGGATTGAGATTACATGAGTTTTTTCAAACCCTTCCTCCCAATTTTTTAATTTAAAGCTGTCTTTAGCAGTTGTGCTGGCCACAGTGCCAGAGGGTCCAGTGTCTCAGGCACCCAGGTGGAGTTCACCTAAGCAGAAGAATCATCTAAGCAGCAGCTTTGCAGAAAAGGATTGGGGGTTACAGCGGACAACAAGCTGAACAGTGCGCCACATCAACTGTGTGCCCTTGTTGCGAAGAAGGCTAACAGTATACTGGGCTGCATTAGTAGAGGTGTTGCTAACAGATTGAAGGAAGTGATTATTCCCCTCTATTTAGCACTGGTGAGGCCACATCTGGAGTACTGTGTCCAGTTTTGGGCCCCCAACTACAGAAATTATGTGGACAAATTGGAGAAAGCCTGGTGGAGGGCAATGAAAATGGTTAGAGGGCTGGGGAAACATTAGATATTAGGAAAAACTTTCTCACTTGGAGGGTAGTAAAGCACTGAAATAGGCGACCCAGAGAAGTTGTGGGATCTCCATCTGTAGAGGTTTTTAAGACTTGGGTAGACAAAGTTTTGGTTGCGATGATATAGTTTGGGATAGTCCTGCTTTGTGCAGGAGGTTGGATTAGACCTCCTGAGGTCCCTTCCCGTCCTAATATTCTATGATTCTGTGATCTTTCTTTGAGTGTCCCCTTATTAGGTAAACATCACAAAAATTTCCCAAAAGCACCAATGCTCACGCCATCCATTGATTTTCACTAGCATGAGACACTTTGGTCTCATTCTCAAGGGAAAAAATTCCACTGACTATCACCTCAACTTCCACTTCAGTGACCATCTTCACAAGCCTGCTCTAGTCATTCTTCATTTATTTTAGAGAGACTCTTGCAGCATCTTTTATTCTAACTTGAAGGACTATCAGTGACTTTTCTCATCTCCCATCAGGAACTCTTCTACCTTAACTCCACATTTCATATCCCTTTTCCTGAAAGTCAGCACATCCTTCAGTTCTCTGAATCTACACCAGCTTGACAGTTCTTCTTAACAATTGCCTCCCAGTTACATCAGTCTGGTTCTTTCTGATGTTGGTGTCAGTCTTCAACTCTCTTCTTTCCACTTCTCCATCCGCCTGCAATTCATCCTATCTTCTCCTTTCAGTCTCCTGTATATCTTCCTTGTTCTTCTTGGGCTCTGGTCCCTGGCTATCTTGAAGAAATAGGCAGCCAGGACTAGATCTTGAAACCAGAACTTGTATGGAAATGGATTTTGTCCCTGGGAAAAAATTAGATAAAAAGCCTTTTGTTTTAACAAAATTTTTCCCCACAATGTTTTTTGTATCTTTGATGAAGAAATGGGAAGCCCAACCTTAAAATGTTTTGTCTGAGGCATGAAAAATGTTCAAATTTCACTTTTTTTTTGAAAATCCAAGGATTGGTGTCAAAAAGAACAATTTTTCAGATGAAATGTTCATTTTGCCAAGAAAACCATTTCTCATTGAAACAGGATAGTAGGAATAAAATATTTCAACCGTCTGTTTTAGAGTCCTTCACATCCACAGTACAGGATTCCACAATTTGTGCTATAGAAGGTTTCCTTTAAACAGTGCTAGTTGTAGAAACTCTTTTCAGTCTCTCAATTGTAAGAGGGTAACATCATTCCCTCCCACATACCTTCAAAGCCATTACAACAGGCCTTGGCAAATGTTTCAGATATCCAGGTTGTAGCCATACTGGTTTAGAAGAAAAAACAATCAGGACTCTTGGTAGAGGTGGTATCTTTTATCAGACCAACAAGATTTTTTGTGAAATCTCAGGCATTTCTTATCTGGTAAGGTGTCTCTGAGATCTGTCATGAGGTTCTGTGATGATGCAAATGACCTCAAATAAAGGCAGGAGCAGTATCTCGGGTTTCTCAAGTACAGTATCTCAGATGCCTGCCCAGAAAAGCATTCCATCTATTGATTCCTCTGTGAAATATGAAACACCATAACCAGAAGGAAATATGAATACATCCTGCTTACCACCTAACAACTTCGAGGTAAACAGACTATCCCAAGTTTTCTCTGAGCCTAATCTCCATATAAAATGACCTTTTCCAAACAGGAGATTTTACCACAACTTCAACTCTCCTATGAAATATGAACTTTCATTTCTACCCAGAAGAACCTTTACAATCTTTTCTCCGATGCGTGAAAAAGGGTGTTTGTGCCCAAAAGCTTGCAATCAAAGAATTTTTTTTGCAAAAATCTACTTGGTCTAATAAAAGATATCACCTCTACCACAAGTCCTGATTGCTTTGGCAAATGTTTAGCACTTTCCAGTACAGTGGATACCTGGATCCCCATAGTTACTAAGTATCTAGGTTGCTGGTGATGTCCTGGGAATTGTGACCTGTATTAACGAGTACAGGGGTAGGAATATGACCTGGAAGTAAAACAGGATGTACAGAACATTTGTTTCTGTCCCCAGAGGTAAAGTGCCCAGAGGGCACCAGCAATTTGGGACAGGGTATGGACCTGTCTTCTTGGACCTACCTTGGATTTAGGCCTGCACCTGTCTTCATTATCATGATCATCCCATTTGGGTGGCTGCTCCCAGCCTGTTCGTTTGCAATGAATATTAAGCAGCACTTTCAGGTCCACCTCAATTACACTGAGATTACTATGTGGAAAATTTCCTCCTTCACCATGTGAAGTCCACCACAAGTATGTGCAATAATTAAGACCTTAAGGCTAAGGACAGACATTCAAAAAGCCTGAGCCTGAACTGATTCAATCTTTGAAGGTTAGTCTAACCTGGCTAGGCTGAACTGGTTTGTAACTGCACAGACATCCCCTCTGGACTGAAGAAATTCAGGCACATGCCTGCAGTGGCTCAGGCTGGGAGCCGGGGGGGGCTAAAGCAGCCCTCCCATCCTTTCTACAGTGCTGAGCTGAGGGGTGGTGTAGCCAGGACCCGGCAGGACGTTCTGATTAGGGAGGGCCTCCCTGCCCTGATGTTGATAGAGCATTGAGTTACATGGCAGGGAGTCGTTAGCTTTATCCGCCCATCCAACAAAACAAAAGCTTCTCTCATTAGTTCAAGCTCTTCTTAAACAACTTTTTCCAAGGAAGGAATGGAGGGACATTACCAGCTACCTGTTGGTTAGCTCCAAAAAGCCCTAAACTAACACAGTCCTGTCTGCCTTTGTCCTGTCTCCCAGCGCAGACTGTAGCCAGCATGTCGTATGCTAGCTAATGCTGAGAGGTGTCTGTGTAAGGCAGAGGGGAAGGGGGAATCCCTGCATAAGCAGGGAGTGGTGAGGGGGAGTTGGGGGAGCAAGAGGAAGCCAGGCAGAAGCTGCTGTACCTGCAGTCTCTGCTGGAGCTCCAGCCAGGGAGCAGAGGGGTGGGGCCATCTCTGCTGTGGAGCTGAGAGCCCTGCCCCGGGCTGCTAAGCATCTGGGATGCTGGGGGACTCTGGTTTAAGTTAAACCTGGAAGGGGTCTGGGACAGACATTGTGTCAACTGGTTTGATCCAAATCAGTTAAGTCTGATACAACATTCAACCAGGTTTATCTCAAACTGATTTCAGCCATTTTCAAATTGGTTTGTGCGCACTGAACATCTGTTCTGTTACAGGTTTAAACCAGTTTCTGATCACTTAAACTGGATTTATGTGTAATGTCTGTCCCTAGCCCATAAGAGAATTAAAATATGGCCATACAGGGATGGGTTTTTTCTCTTCCAGCAGGAGAGTTTAAAGGTATTAACTCTTCCAGTCAAGGTATTATTGGTGTCCTTCCCAGATGAGTTTACACTCCTGCAAGTTTTTGGTTGTGAACTTAGTGTTTTCATAGATTTCATAGATTTCATAGACATTAGGGCTGGAAGGGACCTCGGAAGATCATCGAGTCCAGGCCCCTGCCCAAAGGGCAGGAAGTCAGCTGGGTTCATAGGATCCCAGCAAGACAAGCATCCAGTTTGCTCTTGAAGGTGTTCAATGTAGGCGCTTGAACCACCTCCGGTGGCAGGCTGTTCCAGACGTTGGGGGCTCGGACAGTAAAGAAATTCTTCCTTATGTCCAGCCTAAAATGGTCTTGTAGTAGTTTATGACCATTCGACCTAGTCGTCATCCCTTGGGGCGCTCTGGTGAACAAACGTTCCCCCAGATACTGGTGGTCACCCCTGATAAATTTATAGGTGGCCATCAGATTGCCCCTGAGCCTGCGCTTTTCCAGGCTAAAGAGCCCCAGGGCTCTCAGCCTGTCATCGTAGGGTCTGCTTCCCTAACCTCTGATCATGCGCGTGGCTCTTCTCTGGACTCCCTCAAGCTTCTCCACATCCTTTTTTGAATTGTGGAGCCCAAAAGTGGACGCAGTACTCCAGCTGCGGCCTCACTAAGGCCGAGTACAAGGGGAGAATGACATCCCGGGATTTGCTTGAGAAGCATCTATGGATGCAAGCCAGCGTTTTGGTCGCTTTACTAGTCGCAGCATCGCACTGCAGGCTCATGTTCATCTTGTGGTCAATGATGACCCCCAAGTCTCTTTCTTGCATAGTGCTAGCCAACATAGCACTGCCGAGCCTATAAGGATGCTGCGGGTTTTTCTTCCCAAGGTGGAGAACCTTGCATTTATCGGCGATAAACACCATCAGATTCTCGTCCGCCCACTTGCTGAGCCTGTCCAGGTCAGCCTGGATCGCCCCTGTCTTCTGGTGTGGATGCTTTGCCCCAAAGTTTGGTGTCATCAGCGAACTTGGCCAGTCCACTTCTGACTCCAGTGTCCACATCATTAATGAAGATGTTGAACAGTATGGGTCCAAGGACAGAGCCCTGGGGGACCCCACTGGTCACAGGATACCATGATGAGTGACTTCCATCAATTACTACCCTCTGGGTCCGACCCCGGAGCCAATTTTCCAGCCAGTGGATCATGGAGGACCCAAGGCGACAATTGGCCAGTTTCTCTAAGAGGTGATTATGGGAAACCAGGTCAAAGACTTTTTTGAAGTCAAGATATATGACATCAATCTCTTCTCCCTTGTCCATGTGATAGGTCACCTGGTCGTAGAAGGAAATGAGATTGGTCAAGCAAGACCTACCCGCAACAAAACCGTGCTGGCTATCCCTTAAGATGTTGGTGTCAGCCAGTCCATTAAGGATGGCCTCTTTAATAAACTTTTCTAAGATCTTCCCCGGGATAGAAGTCAGGCTAATGGGCCTATAGTTAGCCGGATCCACTTTCCTCCCTTTCTTGAAGATAGGCACCACATTGGCCTTCTTCCAGTCTTCAGGCACTACACCAGAGCACCAGGAGTTTTCAAAGATCCGTGCTAGAGGCTGGGCTATGATGCTCACCAGCTCCTTGAGTACTCTGGGGTGAAGATTGTCAGGGCCGGCTGACTTGAAGGTATCCAGCTTCTCAAGATGTTCCTTCACGAAGTCAGCATCAATGGAGGGCAGGGGATCACCCTCACCCGGACTTCCCTGTCCCGTAGCGGGCATGGGCATCCCGTGGGACTGATGAAAGACCGACGCAAAGTACCTATTTAATAGGTTGGCTTTTTCCTGGGCATCAGTTGTCAGTTGCCCCATCTGGTTCAGCAGGGGTCCAACGTTGCCCCTGCTTTTCCTCCGGCTCCCCACATATCTGAAAAAGGACTTTTTATTGTCCTTGATGTTGATAGAAGACATTCAGCAGACAGCTCTGGGGGCTGGTTTTCCAACCACAGAATGGTTCCAGTATGGTCAATGTTAAATCAAGGGGCCCCTACATTGCCCTGCCAGTATGTTCAATCCCTTCCCTTAGAGGCACCCCCATCTTCTCCAAAGCTAAGATAATAGCTTCTTCTCCATTCCCATGTATTCCTTGGCTTTTGCCAAGGCTCATATCCATTCCATGCTAGCAGTAGTGATGGTTTTGAAGAGCACAAGGAACAAGACTGAATCCCACCAGTATTTTGGATCAAAGTGATTCATAAGAAGCAAAGGAAATCCCCAGGGATTTGCTGTGTGCACTGAAGACCACAAAACATTTTTGATTGCTTCAGTAGAGGTTGAGAGCATCACAAAATATCCCCTCTCCTTTAAAGAGGGCAGCCAGCTCTGGTGTCTTATGGATGATCAACAATCAAACCTGAAATGAGAGGGGGGAAGGTTTGGTGTCAGAGACTTGAGCACACCCTGCTCTGTTGCAGACTTGCTCTGTGACCTTGGCTAAATTATTTCACCTTCCTCTGCCTCATGTCTTGTCTGTAAAATGGAAATAAAGGTGCTTCTTTACTTCAGAGAGATTTTGTAAGAATAAACATGTTAAAAAAATAATGCAGCATTTAGATGCAATAGCAAATGGGGTGGTCTGAGCACTTAAGGGAATGGACTGTCTACTTTTAAAAAATAGCATGTGAAAAATAATCCTGCTGCTCTGAAAAGTCAAAGCAGTTTTACTGAGCTTACAGAGGAGTGTAGAGAGCAATCTTTTGTCGCTCTTTATAGAACGCTTTTATTTATAAATAATTTACACGTGTTAATAAAAATTATGAATCAGCTATAATGAATACGGACCTGAGTGGGACTTGGCACCTAGATAAGAGGTAGGTATTGGAGGTGGTTAGAAGCTATCATTGTAAATAATCTATTGATCTGTTGGCCTCTATAATAATTGATTAGTCATTTATTAATCCTTTATTACTGGATTCATCCTATAAAGTGTGACTGTTTTTTCCCCAAATCCCTGTCTGATAACACATTCACTGTGTTTATTGCCTTTACTGTTTCCTTTGTAAAATTCAGGAGCTTCATATATAGCTGGAAGGGCCCCCCCAATGTCATCTAGACCAACCCCCTACTTAAGGCTGGATCATGCCCAACTAAATGATCCTAGTGAAGTGTTTGTCTAACCTCTGGAAAACTCCCAAGGAGATTCCACAGCCTCTCTGGGCAGCCTGCTCCAATTCTTAACTACCCTCATAATAATGAAGTCTGTTTTCATTTCAAACCTAAATATCTATCCTCTGCTCCAGTTTGAAACTTTTGCTCCTAGTCCTGTCTCCTTCAGGCACAGGGAACGTTTCTGTCCTCTTTATAATCATCCTTCAAGTATTTGAAGACTGTTATCAAATCCCCTCTAAGTCTTCTCTTCTCCATACAGACCACAAACATAGATTAAAAAGAAAGAGTCTACAGTGTCATTACAGTTATTACAGAAGCAGGTGCACCTGTCCTGCTCCCTAGAAAGTCCAAAACTTCCTTGGATCTAAATGGGGTTGTATCAGTCCCTCAATAATAAACAGTGCTTTTAAGTGTCTTTGATCTAATTAGGCAGACAAGGTTCTTTGTGTGAATCTGCTATCTTTTATTAGACCACATCTTTTTCATGTTGTACAGTTTCCATTTTAAATGGCTGAATTCGATATCTTCCATATTACATAAAAGATATCAGTTTCACCCAAAGAACCTTGTCTGCCTATGTCCTTAGACCAACATCGCTACAACCTACACCCCTTTGATCTAATTACAAATTAGAAAAGGAGCTGCCAGCTGGAGATCCTGATAATACTACCTCGCTCTTCCATGGCCAGGCTCTCCTCCCCATGCCCTGGGACTAAAGAAGTCCAGATTTAAATAAGAGCTAAATTGTATCTGGTGTGGTCATGGAGTTTTATAATTTATTTCATGACCACACCTACTGGCCTGAACAGAGGGATCCAGCAGGCCAGGTACAGCATAGATAACACAACAAGAGCCTCATTGACAGGGAGCCTGAAATCATTCTGTGCCACAGCCTGGGGAGCTAGTGAAACATTAGCCCCTTTTAGAAGGAGTTTACTCAACGCCCGGTAGACAGTTGCAGTAAATGAGTCCAGTTCAGTTGAAGTCACAGCTGCTTCTCTTTGCAGCCCTCTGGGGACCTGGGGGAATAGTTTCAAAAGCAGCTAAATCACTTAGGTACCGTAGTCCCATTTTTAGAAGCGGTTTAGGTTCTTGGAGTTTTTCATGCTGTTTCAGCACCTCATGTTACAGAGGAGCAACTAATGGAGTGTTCATGAGCACCAGGGCTCTGTCTTAATCCATCAGCATTTAGGTATCATTAATATTTGCTCCTTATGAGCCTAAGAACCTTTGATATTCAATTAGATTTAGGCTCCCCAGCCTCTAATTTGCTTTTCAAAGTGGTATTTAGGCTCCCAACCGCTTTCAGCAGATTAGGAAACTGAGGCAATTAGCAAGTGAATGACTTATCCACAATCTCACAGGGAGACCAGGCTTTGAGTAAAATCTCTTGACTCCACAAACCATTCCTTCCCCTAGCCCCACTCAGCCTGCAAGTAAAATGCCTGGTTATCCACAGATGGTCCAATGCTTCCTTGGAATAGCTTTGCATCTCAAGAAAGTAGACTGCCACAAATAGCTAGGGCAGAAAATTCCCAGAGGAGACCATCACCTTAGAAATCCATCTGGACGAGACATGGGCTCCCCAAGGCACTATAAAAGCAGGGGCCAAAACAAAGTTAAAAACAAGTCTATGAATAAAATGATCTTCTTTAGGCCCAAATGTAACCAGGATTAGTCATGGACTTTAAATACCTACAATTTTGGCAAAAGGTGGTTATTTTATTCTGGTTGTATTGTAGAATGCTCCACTAACAGAAATATTTATCATTCTAGCTATGACACTAAAGGGGCAGCATGAGGATAACACTGAGCCTTTCTGGGTAGGACGGGATATAAATCTAGTTAATAATAATAATAATAATAATAATAATAATACACGCCTTTTAAACAAGCATGTTTCCTTAGCTGTGTTGTTAATGAGACTGGAGATTATTTTAAAA
This sequence comes from Alligator mississippiensis, assembly GCF_030867095.1. Taxonomy (NCBI): domain Eukaryota; kingdom Metazoa; phylum Chordata; order Crocodylia; family Alligatoridae; genus Alligator; species Alligator mississippiensis. Next base: position 26,921,180 of record NC_081836.1, on the reverse strand, counting down.
AGGATCGAATTTTTCCCATCTAGGGCAGTGCCGTTATTGCTCCATCAGCAGCCGGCATAAATCCACTGACTTCAAGAGAGCTAACAAATGACACAAACTGAGAATATGGCCCGTAATTCTCTGCTGTTTGTTTCTTTGTTTGTCTCTGTTCTGCTTGGCCATGAGGCCGCTCTGGTCAGTTCACTTTTGTTGATAGTTGGTTTCCCTTTCTGGTTCCCAGGCACTAGCTCAAGGCTGCAGTATTTGGGTAGCATCCAGCAATGGGGAATGTTTAAATCCAAACAAAGAAGAGTTTCCCCTGAAATTGTTTGAATAACAATAACAATATTTCTACAGCATCAGTTCAGTAAGACTGGAATAAAACCCAACAGACTAAATTCAGGCACTTACATACTCAACAACATCCCTTTGACACAGATTCTGTCGCTGTGCCATTAGTAGTCTTTCCCTGGCAAGTTTGGGATTTTAAAGGAATTTAATCAACTTGTAATCTAGTTAATTAAAAAAATGATTTCAAAACAAGTCCCAGTCCTGCCCTTTGGCACCAGACCCTGCAGCCAGTTTCCATGGTTTTACAATCATCTTTTCCTATTTAAAAAGTGAAATACCCTAATGTTTTCTCTCTCCCTATTGCTGCTTTAAAGAGTCATACAAGCAGCAAGGAAAATGGAGTAGTGAAGAGGAAATGGTGAAACTGACTTGTCTCAATCTGCACAAATAAACAAACCAAAAATGTATATATAGAGAGAAATATTGTTGTTTCTCTTGTCTCCCTTGCTGAGCAGGATCACAGGTGTTACACGGGAATAACTGGAGAAATGATTTCAGAAAATGCAATTATTTTCCCAGGGGGCCAGTGCCCTTTTAAACCTGTGCAACTTACTATCAGCAATGGGTAGGAAAGGGGGCAATAATTAGAGAGAGAGGTGGTATTCAAAACTTAACTGTTGGTTGGGTCTCTCAGCGTAGGGATCTGGCACAGCTAAAAAGGGCTCTTTCCAAACACATCTTGTGCAAACAGCAATTTGTCCTGAGCAGGAAAAACTTCCCTATATGCCCAGCTTCCCATCAGTATTTCACCCAGAACCCAGCTGGAAGAATTACCTTGGACTTGTTGTTTTGGTTTTTTAAAACTGAGATCAAGGAAATTTCTTTAGTTGATCTTGGTGGCATTTTGGTGGCTGCTGTTTATTACAATTTGAGTTTCTCCTCCCATATGGGCCAGAAAGAGGAGAGGGGAAATTGGTGTCTGAACAATCAGCGTTGTTAATAAGGGAGTTCTTGATGGAGTGCCATCAGTGTGCGGGGCATTGTTCAACACAGAGAGCAGAGGAAAGGGCTTTAGCCAGAGGCTGAGTCTGAGTTGCGGAAGAAGCATGTAATATGAGGAGGCACTGCTTAGCCATTAAATAACTTGGTGAGGTCTGTACTGGTCAAGTAATGACCAGGTAGAGTAATAAAGGCCTGAGGCAAAGCCAAGGGGACTTTACATTCTAGAATGTCATTAGCTGATGCATAAAGAATAGATAGGCAGTCCATTAACCCATTAGATGCCATCTGGATGGACAACCAGGAGACTGGCATGTGAATGTGAAGTCCTAGGGAATGTTTTTAGCTTTCAAATGCAAGCCATCTGTGGTGCTGAAGGGGTTAACGCCACTGTACATTATTTTAATTTATGCCAAATCAAAGGAGGAGAAGGGTTTGCCTTTTATGACACTTGGGAATATTTCCTTTGGACCACCATGACTGGAACACACAGCATTGAAAATCCTGTAGTTCTTTGCTGCACCACCTTACCCCCAAAACTGCTTCTTAGTCAGTCCAGCAACTAGAACATCAACGCTCCCAGGAACCGGTTAGAACTATCACGAGGAGAGAAGAGCATTCTCACCTCATTGCCACCGGTTAAACAAAGCCCTTGGCGCTCCTTCCACAAAATCCTTCTCAGTCTCAGCTTTTTAACTAGGGAGAGAATGAAAACCTGAAATATGCTACTGGACAAATGATCCTGTTAAAAATGCAAGCTGGGGCACAAAAATAGCAGAACGCTTCTTAGATGGGGTGAGAGTACCTACAAGGCAAACAGTTTCAGTGAAAATGGTTTGGGAGAAATTAAACAGATCTGAGCTACAAAAGCTGATCTGCAATTCCAGCACCATCCCACCTCAGGTTTTGATCATCTTTGCAATATACATGTTTGAAATTTACCCTACTAGTTTTAGGATTTTTCTTCTGTTTTTTGCCAAGTGTTTTGATGATCAAAAATACATGTATATGTTTAAAGATAACGGAGATCACACACTCAAATGACCAACTTCCTTCAAATGCTGAACAGTACATTTTGTTTTCCTGCTTCCCTATTCAGTTGTAAGTAAGTCTTCAGGGAAAAAATAATCATTATATTTATATAAAATCTTATTTTGAATATTTCCCCTCATGCCTTACCTTTTTCAATTCTTTTCGTCTTTACATTTCACACCAGGTTTTGATGTTGTCAGCACCTCTTTTACCCATTGTAGTCTTTGATCATTCAAGATAAAAATCATTTAGAGCAAAGGAGTACGTAAATCTACACAAAATGGAATGCTAAAGTAATATACAGTGTATGTTTGTATCTTGAGATAGATGAAACTCATTTGCTGATCAATAAGAAATAGAGCCTGTATTCAGGGAAACACACTTGAACCGGGAATCAAAAATCTTAAACAAACTTTCCTGTTAAAGACTTGCAAGAGCAAATTACCACCAAAAGCAATTGGACACAGCATTAGGGGGTGCACCCAAGCAGAAAGACCACATCTGACCTCCTTGGTGCCAAACAAACGCTCTAAATAGTAAGGAGTTAAAATACTTGAGAATGTATTGGCAGACTGCATCAAAGAGCTTTTCTCTTCTTCAGTGCGCTAAACTGTTCACGCTGGGTCAGTTTTGGTTCACAAGATTGTTTTTCTCTCTCGCAATCATTGGATCTGCCTATGAACATACATGCAACCAAAGATACGTGCATAAACTTCCTACTAAGCCCCTATCTTTTTTCATCAGCTCCTCATGCCATTTTATTTACACTCACAAATAAAGCACATCACTGCGATAGCTCTAACTTTATGCTCTGTGTTTCAGGCTTTTCCAGCTTCCCAGTCTCTCTATCCTTTTGAAATGTCCAGATGAACCCAGATAAATATTTTGCTCTTTTCTAAACAGGAAAAAGAGAAAGAGAGGAAAAGAAAAGAAAAGAAAAAAACCCAGAGAGGGGAAACAATGCCCAAACAGATTATATTTTCACTCTAGTAGACTATTTCCCTGAAAACTTTTCTGCCTCCTTTTCCCAAGGTCACACCTCCCCTGCCCCTCTGCAGAAAGCCAGGCAGAGAGGAATATCAAAGATTTCCTCCTTCCATTCTGTGCTTGACCCTCCCTCCCTCACTTCTTCCAGAAACAATAAAAATTTCATGACTTACGGACTCACCCCCCGACTGCCCTGCTCACTAGTCTGCCTGCTCACCCCCAACGCCTCCTGTGATCGCCCGGGCAGGGAGGGCACGGCAGGGAAATGCTGCAGGTGGGGTGGATGGGCTGGGGGTGGATGTGAGGAAAGAGGTCTCGCCGGGCACACCCGCACCTGCCACAGGCCCACGTAGCTGGGTGTAGTGGTTATGAAAGCAATTCCTTCATAGCATGTATATGTGTGTTTCTCGAAATACATCAAACTCGGGAACAGAAGCACAATCCAACGAAGCTTCACCACCACCCCCTCTCCCTCCCCCTCTCCACCCTCTTGCTTGCTCTCATTTGTACCGATTTGCCCTCGAGGCTTCTTTCTGATTTGCAATGTCCCTGGCAGTGTTTAGATTGGGGAGGGGGGAGCTAGGGATGGAGGTGGGGGAATAGGCAAACAGAAGCCTAGCTTGCCAAAAGCAGTTCAGACCCAGAAAGCGCCTTAATGTGCACAGACGGAGCAGGCTCGAAGCAAAACCAGCTGGACTGGAGTGGAGCGTGCTTAGTGTGAGGCATGGGGAAGGCTGGTTTGGAGTTGCGTGTGCATGTGTGTGTCTCGGGGGTGGCTTATTACACTAGTTACGTTCCCCTTGGGGGAGTTTTGGAGGAGAGAAGGCAGAAGGGGAGTTGTAAAAACTCCTTTTCAGATGTTAACTGTTTCCTATTGACAGCAACCTGCTGATGCTACATGCTAACTCCTAATCCCCAGCAGTAGTCATTCACCTGCTCCCACTGGCTGAGATTTCCCTGGGAGCAGAGATGCCCTTCTGGCCTCCACATCTTCTCCCAGTGCAGTTGAGCCTTTGTAGAGTCACTCCCTGACTAGTGTAAGAGATGGACCCAGGAGTGGGAGGGGTCACTCGATGTGCCACTGGTTTCATATGTGACTTAGCCAAGGTCACCCAGGAAGTCTAAGCCAGGAGGATCCAGCTCTACCAGTCTGATGCCCAGACACAGCCCCATGGCTCCTCTTGCAGCACCTCCCAAGCATTGATTTTAAATAACACCTGACCTTGGTATCACAGGTCAATGCCGTGTTTATAGAGCCGAGACCTCATCTCTTGCCCTCACATGATGATCACTTGTGAAGGGAATTGCTAGGATCCTGCAGTAAGAAGGAAGTATGATGCAGTTCATGGGATTTCACCATGTTAGGAACTCTATTAAGAGGGTTTGTGTAGCTGAGGGGATGTGTGCAGACACTAAGATGTGTTTTTAACTTGACCATGCCACAAGGATGAATAATGCAGAATTCTGTGCATTTGTAACCAGACCCCAGTGGTGCTGCGAGCAGGGTTTGCATCTGCAACCTACAACACTACCAAAGGACCCAGGTCTCAAGTTGGCAATGGTAGTAGGCCATACAGTTCTTAGGTAGACCTTGTGCTGGAAAGGGACAAAGATGACCCCCTGCCTTAGGGCCTGGTCCTGCAGCACTGAAGTCAATGGAAGCTCTGCTATTGCCTTGGGCGGGCGCAAGATCCAGATCTTCCGTGGGGGAAGACATTCATATAATTTCCTCTACAAACCTCTGAGAGTGTGTCCCTCTGTGTGAACACATACAGCAATTGACCTGAATGTTGCGCAGTATTAGCACATCAAGGCAACCAGTGGCAAGAACAGTGAACGAGGAATTTGTGCCAGCTCAGCTTTCCCTTTCCCAGGTATATGGGCTCAGGGGACTAAGTTGGATTGCAACCTGTAGAATTATGTTTTCTACTGCATTTGGCTTCTGTTAACTGGATGATTTCTTGTTTAAAATGTTAAGCCTTAAGAAAAAGTCCTTGCTGACTGCAATGCTGTAGCTTATGCTGAGTCATCTCACAAATGTGCTGAATCATCCTTTTCTTATACTACAGTATAAGGATTTACACAAGGGTAGATTCTTAGCAATACAGTACCTGGAAGTCTTACATAGGAGTACCAGACTTTTTTGTCACCCACCCCCTTCCCCTTTCTCCCTCACAAAATAAATGATCCACAGCTGCCCTGGCTGTTGGTTCCTTTCAGTTTCACTTTCACTTGGCCTTGGCAGTCTTTCTCAAGTCCATGGTACCCAAGGCCTGTAGGCTGTCCAGCTCTGTTGAATGGCAATTAGAGTGGGCTGAAAAGAAGAAAATGTTAGAATTTTGGGGGGAAACAGTTTCTTTCCCCCTCATCCCAATTTTCTCTTGATTCTTTAAGATTCTGAGAGTCAAGAATGTGTTATCAGCTTTGCTCCTAGTACAGCAAACAAACCAAACAAAGAGGGGAATTGTATGGATATTTCTTCTCTTTATTTCTCAAAGTTTGAAATTTAAAATTTCACATAAATGTCCAAATATGAAAACTTTGCCACCAGGTCCATTTGCAACGAGGGCAATATTTGGGCCCAGGGACTTCGACTTGGAGGATGCGTTCACATTGATGAAGCAAATACCCAGATTAGCCAAATTAGATTAATTTTCTGTAAGTACCATTTGTGGTAATGCTGGATTTCCAGAAAGGCCTGATCTTAATAGATGCTGAGCACCCTCAAGCATCATTGACTTCAGTGGGAGTTGAGGGCAGTGGGCAGGATCAGGCTACTAGTCTGGAAGGTAGATCCAGGTGCATACCCCTGAGTTAGGAGGCTTGTAAATACCCCTTGAGTCTGGAGAAGGCTCCCTATGCCTTTTTTGGGCAGTGCCCTATTTCCAGATGGATAATAGGACAACCTCTCTCCTGGCACATCCTGGTACCCCTACATCCTGTTTGGGCAGGAAGTAAGCATGAGGGTTGTGCAAAAAGCAAACTTATTGCAGGGAGAAAAGTTACCAATATTGTGTTGGAGCCTCAGGAACATTTTGAACATTTATGTTCTAATGTCAGGTGAAGTATTGGCTTGGTCATTAGTATTTCATCCATGAGAGCAAAGGTCCAATGAAAAACTCTGATCATCTGCAGACATGGCCACCTCCCCAGTCTCCTAGATCTACAGTGGGCAAACCCCAAAGTCCAAATCTCAGCCTTTGAATCCAGGTTGGGTCCCTCCCTGTGTGGCATAGTCCCTTCACCCCTAGTACTTGCAATGGCCAGACTTGCCCAGTCATTGCAAATTTGTGCAGTTGACTAGGAGGGGAGCCTTGCTTTTCCCTCTCTGACACAGGGTGGGGTCCCTAGAGACGGCCATGATGCCCCTAGGGCCCTGTGACCGTGCCAGCTTCACCCTGTGGGTGCCTTCTATTCTTGTCTGCCACATCTTGATGGTTATGATAATAGATAGTAGATAGGGAGGCTGCCTTCAAGTAGCTACACAGTCATGGTCCTGGTGGACCCCACTAAATCCTGTGGGTTCTTAGACCCCTTGCTGGGTCCCACTCTAAGTAAGTGTCTTGCAGGGCACCCCAAGACTTATGGGCTAGATGCGTGGCTCCAAAACCATCCCTTTATCACACCCCATCTTCACAGATGGTATTCAAACATTGTGCCTCTGAGGCCTTAGGCTAGCTTGGCCTCCTGCCATCAGTGGGCCCTTGGCCCCTGTCTGCATACCCGCTCTGGGGCTGGGCTCTCTGGTGCTGGACTCTCCACACGGTAGTGTGCCTCAATGAGGCCTCTTCGTCCCCAATAGCTTCATCCTGGTCCACTGGATTAAACAACAATAGAAATATAAATCCCTGGGCTACAACCAAATAATAACAATAACAATGACACTGGAGGCCACACTCTGAACCTTTAAGAGGGCCGGTTTCTCCCTCAGCAATGCATGCCTCCTATCCCCGGGTACTTTTGGAGCTCCTAGAGCCCATTAGTCTTACTTCAGCAGCAGAACAGGCAACCAATCATCTCCACAGAGCTTTTCTGCACTAACTCCTTCCCTCCTGGCTGCTGCCAGAGCACTACTACCTCCAGTCCCGGTCCTGGGGCTTATATGTGCCCAGGGCCCTGGTCAGCTGACTGGGTGCAAGTGCTAGCTAATTCCCTTGTTAGCTTGCTGTCATGGCAACCTGCATCTGTGGGGGGTCTGCTGGCTCCCAGGGCCCTCTTTCTAGACAGTTTCTGCCCTTAAAGGAGCAGGCACCTTAGTGCCCTGCAACACTCTCATAGATTCATAGATTCATAGATGTTAGGGTCGGAAGGGACCTCAATAGATCATCAAGTCCGACCCCCTGCATAAGCAGGAAAGAGTGCTGGGTCTAGATGACCCCAGCTAGATACTCGTCTAACCTCCTCTTGAAGACCCCCAGGGTAGGGGAGAGCACCACCTCCCTTGGGAGCCCGTTCCAGACCTTGGCCACTCGAACTGTGAAGAAGTTCTTCCTAATGTCCAGTCTAAATCTGCTCTCTGCTAGCTTGTGGCCATTGTTTCTTGTAACCCCCGGGGGCGCCTTGGTGAATAAATCCTCACCAATTCCCTTCTGTGCCCCCGTGATGAACTTATAGGCAGCCACAAGGTCGCCTCTCAACCTTCTCTTGCGGAGGCTGAAAAGGTCCAGTTTCTCTAGTCTCTCCTCGTAGGGCTTGGTCTGCAGGCCCTTGACCATACAAGTTGCCCTTCTCTGGACCCTCTCCAGGTTATCCGCATCCTTCTTGAAGTGTGGCGCCCAGAATTGCACGCAGTACTCCAACTGCGGTCTGACCAACGCCCTATAGAGGGGAAGTATCACCTCCCTGGACCTATTTGTCATGCATCTGCTGATGCACGATAAAGTGCCATTGGCTTTTCTGATGGCTTCGTCACACTGCCGGCTCATGTTCAACTTGGAGTCCACTAGGACTCCAAGATCCCTTTCCACCTCCGTGCCACCCAGCAGGTCATTCCCTAGGCTGTAGGTGTGCTGGACATTTTTCCTCCCTAGGTGCAGCACTTTGCATTTCTCCTTGTTGAACTGCATCCTGTTGTTTTCTGCCCACTTGTCCAGCCTATCCAGGTCTGCCTGCAGCTGTTCCCTGCCCTCCGGCGTGTCCACTTCTCCCCATAGCTTTGTGTCATCTGCAAACTTGGACAGAGTACATTTCACTCCCACGTCCAAGTCGCTGATGAAGACATTAAAGAGTATCGGTCCAAGGACCGAACCCTGCGGGACCCCACTGCCCACACCCTTCCAGGTCGAGACCGACCCATCTACCACGACTCTTTGGGTGCGACCCTCTAGCCAATTCGCCACCCACCGGACTGTGCAGTCATCCACATCACAGCCTCTTAATTTGTTCACCAGTATGGGGTGGGATACCGTATCGAAGGCCTTCCTGAAGTCCAGGTATACGACATCCACCCCTCCTCCTGTGTCCAGGCGTTTCGTAACCTGGTCATAGAAAGAGACTAGGTTGGTCAGGCACGATCTGCCCACCACAAACCCATGCTGGTTTCCCCTCAGCATAATTTGTCCTGCCGGGCTCTCACAAATGTGAGCCTTGATAATTTTTTCAAATACTTTACCAAGGATGGAGGTGAGACTGACCGGCCTATAGTTTCCCGGGTCCTCCTTCCTCCCCTTTTTGAAAATGGGGACCACGTTAGCCCTTTTCCAGTCCTCCGGGACTTGGCCCGTGCGCCACGAGCATTCGAATATTCCCGCCAGTGGCTCTGCAATGACGTCGGCCAGTGCCTTCAGCACCCTCGGATGGAGCCCATCCGGGCCTGCCGACTTAAAGGCATCCAGTTCTTCCAAGTGACTCTGCACCACCTCAGGATCTACGTATGGAAGTCTGGCGCCTTGCTGCTGCCTCTCTACAACCCCAGTGAGAGACTTGTCGTGCCCCTCGCTTAGGAACACTGAGGCAAAGAACTCGTTGAGGAGTTCAGCCTTGTCCCCTCTATCTGTCACCAATTGCTTCTGCCCATTTAGCAGGGGTCCTATTCCTCCCTGGGCCTTCCTTTTACTCCCTATGTATCTAAAAAACAATTTCTTGTTGTCCTTTACTTGGGTTGCCATCCTCAGCTCCATGGTAGCTTTGGCCCGCCTAACTGCCTCCCTACAAGCACGAGCAGAGGAGGTATATTCATCTTTAGTGATCTCACCCTGTTTCCACTTTTTATGTGCTCCCCTTTTGGCCCTTAGGCTGCCCTGGATTTCTCTGGTCAGCCATGGAAGCCTCCTGGCCCCTTTCCCTCTTTTGCCTCGCTCGGGGATCGTCTTGCTTTGTGCCCAAAGGATCGTTTCCTTTAGGCACAGCCACCCTTCTTGGGCACCCATCCCATCAAAACTCCTACTCTGCAGTGCTTCCTTGACTAATCGCCTGAGTGCAATGAGATCAGCTTTCCTAAAGTCTAGCACTTTCACCCTACTAGTTACCTTACCCACTCGCCGTCTTATGTTGAATTCTATCATAAGGTGATCACTGTCTCCCAGATAGCTACCGATTTGGAGGTCCCCTATCATGTCATCTCCCGTTGCCAATACCAGATCCAGTATGGCATTCCCCCTAGTGGGACCATGCACCTCCTGTGTCAGGTGGAGGTCCTGTACACAAGTTAGAAACCTGCGTGAGCGATGGGACCTTGCTGTCTGCATCTCCCAGCAGATGTCCGGGTAGTTTAGGTCCCCCATGACTACTGCCTCTTTAGCTTTTATGGTCTCCGAGAGTTGCCTCAGGAGCCCCGCATCTATTTCTTCCCCTTGGTGTGGGGGTCTGTAACAGACCCCTACCACCTCTCAGATACATGTGTTCCCTTTTCTGACTCTGGGGGTGGTGGGTGTCCTCCCCTGCTCTGCTGAATGACAAGGGACCAATTCTTTGGTGGTCTATCTTACAGCCCCAGTTCCAGAGAAGGCAGTATCATGGGGACAACCCAGACATGAGGGGCTGGAGGTGCTACAGTGTTCACAAACTGGAAGTCCAGAGCTGAGGGCCCAGGTGGACAGGAGCAAGGCAGAAGAGGCAGGTTAGGATTCCAGCTGGACAAAGGTTCAAGAAAAGAAAACAGGGAGCCAAGGAGCACTAAAGCAAGACAGAAGAAAACCTATCTTCTTACAATCCCCCAGAGCACTTCAAGAGCTGCTGTTTATATGCAACAGCCACAACAAAACACTTTAAGAGGGGCCAGCTGGGGGCACTCAGGCAGCCTGCAACCAGTCCCATCCAGGATATCAGGTCCAGCTGAGGCTTGTCTAAGCAGCAGATAGACACTGACAGGCAGAGTTGTTTGTTCTGATTTACAGATAGAAACAGGCATAGAGAGACCTAGGAGCAGATCCCATTCCACCTGCAAGCATCACATAAGTATGTGAGGCCCTGTCCATGCCACCACAATACCCAGGCTGGGGACAAGAGGGCTGGAGATGTCAAGTCTTACCCACCTCAGACCCAGAAGTTCACCACTGAGGGTTGGCCCAGAGTTGGCCCCAGCAGTTGATCTCAGGCCTGCCCAAGACTGAGGGCTTGAGAGTAAGCACAGAGGCACATGCCTAGGAGAGGCCCACTGAACTGGCTTTGGAGCCTCAGGCATTGGTGGGCAGAGGGGACTGCACCCTGGCTTTCCTAGGGTGCACATACTACCACCTTGGCATAGACAAGCCCCTGCTGCTTATGTACAATTCTGTCCCATCCTGATCAAGTCCCTGATGGACCATCCATGCTACTTCTGTCATTCATCTTCATCCTAAGCTTGACATGGGATCACAAAAAAGGCAGAACATCTCCCTACATTCCACATGAACGGTTTCTCAGGACCTTGGGCAAGGTGTGAAAGGAGCACACTTGACACACAAGCTAGGGACAGACATTCAAAAAGCCTGAGCCTGAATTGATTCAATCTTTGCAGGTTAGTCTAACCTGGCTAGGCTGAATCAGTTTATAACTGTACAGACATCCCAGAAATGCAGGCACATGCATGCAGTGCCTTAGGCTAGAAGCTGGGGGGCGGTGGGGGTGCTAGAGCAGCCCTCCCTTCCCTTCCCTAGTACTGAGCTGAGGGGGGCATGGCCAGGCCTGGGCAAGATGCTGTGATTAGGGAGGGGTCCCTCTTCTGACCATCCCAGCAGGGAATTGATAACAGTGTTTATCACCCCAAACTCAGTGTTTGTCACCCCATTAAGAAAACAACATAGGGGTATTATTAGCTACCTGTGGATTCTGCCTTTGTTCCGTCTACCACATCATGGACCGTATCCCGCATGTGGTCTGCTAGCTAATGCTGAGAGGTGTCTGTGTAAGGCAGAGGGGTTGGGGGAATCCCTGCTTAGCAGGGAGTGGGGAGAGGAGGTGGGGAGCAGAGGGAAGCCACACAGAAGCCTACAGGCTCTGCTGAGCTCCAGTCAGGGAGTAGAGGGGGGGGCCAGCTCTGCTGTGGAGCAAAGAGTCCTGCACAGCCCAGAGAGCATGCTGGGATGCTGGGGGACTCTGATTTAACTTAAACCAGGAAGGGGTCTGGGACAGACATTGCATAAACCGGTTTGACCCAAATCAATTAAATCCTCCTCGGCCCGGGAGTGTAGGAGGGCCATTAGGAACGCCAAGGCAGAGATGGAACTCAGGCTAGCATCCAGGATTAAGGACAACAAAAAGTCCTTTTTCAAGTACATTGGGAGCAAGAAGAGGGCACCAGGCAATGTAGGGCCCCTGCAAGACACAAATAGTAATCTGGTGGCCATGCCAGACAAAAAAGCTGATATTTTTAACAGTTTCTTTGCCTCTGTTTTCCTGAACAGGGACTGGGATATCCCACCTACCAGAGGTAGGGACAATCTTTGGAATAGCTCTATCAGGCCTTCAGTCAGCGCAGATGTAGTTAGGGATCTTCTGGAAGGGCTAGACATTTTTAAATTTGCAGGTCCAGATGCCCTCCACCCAAGGGTGTTGAGGGAGCTGGCAGGGGTCATCGCGGAGCCCTTGGCCCAGCTGTATGAGCATTCATGGTCATCTGGCCAGGTGCCGGGGGATTGGAAACTGGCTAATGTGGTCCCTATTTTCAAGAAGGGGAGGAAGGAGGACCCAAGTAACTAGAGGCCTGTAAGCCTCACCTCAGTGCTCGGGAAGCTCTTGGAGAGAATCATCAAGGAGCATATCTGGGCAGGGCCTGCAGGGGAGATCATGCTCAGGGGCAATCAGCATGGGTTCACCAAAGGCAGGTCCTGCCTGACCAACCTGATTGCTTTTTATGACCAAGTAATTAAATCCTTGGATGATGGTGTCGCTGTGGACATAGTCTTTCTAGACTTTAAGAAGGCCTTTGACACCGCCTCTCACCCCATCCTCATCAATAAATTAAGTGACTGCGGCATTGATGCCTGCACAGTTGGATGGGTAAAAAATTGGCTGATGGGGCGCATCCAGAGAGTAGTGGTGGATGGGTTGTATTCAACCTGGCGAGATGTGAGCAGTGGGGTACCCCAGGGCTTGGTCCTCAGGCCCGCACTGTTTAACATCTTCATTGGCGACTTGGACGAGGGGGTGGAAAGCATGCTGTCCAAGTCTGCTGATGACACTAAGATATGAGGCGAGGTGGACACACTTGAAGGGAGAGAGAAGCTGCAAATAAATTTAGACAGACTACAAAAGTGGGCAGATGAGAATAGGATGGGGTTCAACATAAACAAATGCAGGATGCTGCACCTTGGGAGAAGGAATCCACACCATACATACAGGCTGGGGAGTTCCCCTCTTGAAAGCACAGAAGCAGAAAGGGATCTTGGAGTCATTATTGACTCCAAGATGAGCCTGAGCCGCCAATGCCAGACCACAGCCAGCAAGGCCAGCCATACCTTGTCATGCATCCAAAGGTGCAGCTCAAGCCGGTCCAGAGAGGTGATACTCCCCCTCTATGCAACTTTGGTCAGACCGCAGTTGGAGTACTGCGTCCAGTACTGGGCGCCGCACTTCAAAAGGGATGTGGCCAGCCTGGAGAGGGTTCAGAGGAGGGCCACCCGCTTGGTGAGAGGGCAGCAGGACAGGCCCTACGAGGAAAGACTGAAGGACCTGAACCTGTTCAGCCTCAGCAAGAGGAGGCTGAGGGGGGTCCTGGTGGCTGCCTACAAACTCATCGGGGGGATCAACAGCAAATAGGCAGAGCCCTTTTCTCCCCAGCACCACCTGGGGTGACAAGAAACAATGGTAATAAGCTGATAGAGAATAGGTTTAGATTAGAGATCAGAAGGCAATATTTTACAGTTAGGGTGGCCAAAATCTGGAACCAGCTTCCCAGGGAAGTGGTCCTCGCCCCTACCTTGGGCAAATTCAAGAGGAGGTTGGACGATCACCTGACTGGGGTCTTGTGAACCCAGCATTCATTCCTGCCTGTGGCAGGGGGTCAGGCTAGATGAGCTGTTCAGGTCCCTCCTGATCCTAGCTACTATGAAACTATGAAACTATGATATTACATTCAACCAGGTTTATCTCAAACTGGTTTCAGCCATTTTCAAACTGGTTTATGTGCACTGAACTTCTGTTCTGTTACAGGTTTAAACCAGTTTCTGTTCACTTAAATTAAACTATGAAACAATGAAATCAGTTTATGTGTAATGTCTGTCCCTAGCCACAGTGGTTAGGACAGGATCCGGCCTTGTCTGACTTGCCCAGCATCATACAGGAAGTCTATAGAGGAACTGAGGCTTCAGCCTGAGTCTCTGACACCCCAGGTCAGAGTTTTACCCACAGAAACAGCCTTTCCCAAACAACCTGCCCCTTGCCTCTGTGTGAACAGCCTCACACAGGGTTTCTGAGTGCTTATGCCCATGTGCAGGGTATAATGGGCTCTGTTTTAGTTGCCTGCTTGCCTGTTTCCTCCCTGGGAATATTTTTCCCAAAGCTATGCTGCAGCCAGTGGAGGGACAGTTCTGACTGAGAAGTCAGAGCTCCTTCCAGGCCAGCACAGAAGCCAGCTATTTCCCCAATCTGCTGCCACATGGAGAGCCACCTGTGCTGGCTTTGCCACACCATCTGGGAGAGGGACGGTCAGAAGGAGATGACGTCCATCTCTCAGTACTAAGTCAGTGAGAGCTAGGGACATCTCTGGGCAGGCATGGAGGGGTGGAGAGAGGCACTGCTTCCTGGCTAACCAATCTGAGCAACAACTGCGAAGTGAGATGGAGAGGTATCCTAACAGCATGAGGAGAGAAGAGGGAAGCTGTGGGATCACTGAGACAAGGAAGAAAAGTCTCAGAATGGGGAAGCACCTGAATGCTGAAGGGGGTCTGTGTGTACCTCTCAGATGTGTGGGGCCACTCCACTGCCTTTGCTCCATCCCTCCTCCTGGCATGACACAGGATGGCTGGGCCACAAAGCTGAATCTTTCAAGATGACTTTTTCTGTGCCCCCTGCCCCTTTCCCTGGAGCCTCAGGGCTTACATTCCTGGTCCTCTGGGACCATTTCAGCCAGAACTGGCCATGGCCTTCTCTTGGGGGCTGCTAGGGGAAGTGCAGTGCAGTCGCCCGGCAGGGCAGATCTCCCACATGCTTAGACCCATTGCTTGGGTGGAGAAGTGCAGAGGGCAGTAACAGACCGGAACATCTGCCCCATGGAGGCTTGGTCTCCTGCTGGGCACTTGTTCCTTCTCTTAGGGTGTGTCTACATGAGACACTAACTGCACAGCAGACTAATAATACTATGCATTAGCGTGCCAGGCAAAAACCGTGCTAATACGCTACTGTGCAGTAGTATTAGGCTACTGCGCAGCAAGCATTACTAAAAACTCATGCACCGGCACTACTGCACAATAGCACGACTTACTGCGCATTGATTTAGTACTCAGTTAACCAAGTACTAAACTTAATGCACGGTAACTATGGTGTATTAATGAACATGTAGGTGTGCCTTCAGTGTAGCAAAGGAGTAGGGAAGTGCCTGCCTTGTCTTTGTTCCAGTTTTCAGGAGGTGCCAGCCTAGATCTTGGTGGGGTGCTGTTGTAGCCAAACTGTTGTTGCTCTGGACTTGGTGGCTCAGTCATCTGAGCTAAGTGACCCATACATGCAGCACAGAGCAGTTCTGGCTCCAGATGACACAGGGCCGGGTTACTGACTGAGTGCTGCCACCTCCCAGCAGGTGTCCCAAACAGATGGTTAGTGCTAGGCTGGCTTACTGAATACTGACACACAATGGCATACTGGGGCGCCATGCCCCCAGGCACCAGCCTGGGGGTGGAGTGGGGTGGGGGGAGGGGTGCTGCTGGCCAGGTCCTCTAGGAGGTACTCGGTCCCCCAGCGGCACTTCCAGCGAAACTGGAAGTGCTACTGGCATTTCCAGGCTCAGTGATCACCCACCAGGGGACCCTCCTTCCCACCCCCCACTCGGCAATTGCCCCTGGGGGGAGCAAATACAAGCATTGGCCCCCAGGCACTGGAGACCCATGGTCCATCACTGCCATCATACTAAGGAACCCTGGTACCCTGGCATACCACAAATTCCTGCTTAGGCCTCATGCTTAGCTAAGGGAAGATCCCCATTAGCAGTGAATTGGTGGATCATTCTTTTGTGGGGAATGATTCTTCCACTACTTGGGAAAAGCATAGATAGAGCTGTGCTATCAACTGGGACTGGTGCCCTCCCCTGATCCCCTCCCCTGGTCTGCAGGGCCCTGGATTCGGCCCTGGCACAAAAATTAGATTTGTCTGAGAAGCTGCTATATGCATCCTCCATTTGTGGGTTTCCCTTCTGCTCCAGCCCCTGGCTCTGGGGCAAAGCCCTGCAGCCAGCAAGCGATTGTGCATGGGGCAGTGCTGCATAGGGCTACTATAAACAACCATGCACTGCCCCCTAATCCTGCATGCTGTGCTTTTTGGACATGGCAGGGAAGGAGAAAGGGTGGGTCTGTGGGGAATCCAGGCTACTGACTGTTAGGGAGACTGCATGACTTCACAGCCCAGGGGCCCCTGTAGAACAGCCTCTGGCAAGGTTCCCTCTAAGCTGTGTGCGCGTGTGGCTGTGCACAATTAAAAATCTTGCTGCACACCAACTTTTTAATGCCGTGCTCCTGCCCAGAGAGGAGCTGGGCGCAGAGTGCAGCGGAGGCACTGGGGCTGGCGTGGGACACTTACCAAAGGTAAGCTCCTCACTCCTCGTGCAGGGCAGGCAGCAGCTCCTCCCCGAGGCGAGGCGAGGCAAGGCAAGGCAGGGGTGTGGACGGGGATGGGGTCGGGGCTGGGGGCTGGCGTGGGCTCCGCTGGCTCCGGGGTACTGCTCCGCAGGCTCCGCCAGCTCTGGGGAACTGCTCCGCACCCCCGCATCACCTCGGGGAGCAAGGAGGCATTTGGTGTTAGGGCTGGGGAGTGAAGCAGTTCCCTGGAGCCAGCGGAGCCCACGGAGCATTTCCCTGGAGCCAGCAGAGCCCGTGCCAGCCCCCAGCCCCAGCCCTGCCTTGCCTCACCTTGGGGAGGAGCCACTGCCAGCCCCACGTGAGGAGCTTACCTTTGGTGAATGTCCCACGCCAGCCCCGGTGCTTCCCTTTCAATTCTATCAATTGATTGTGTCCAGCCCATGGCTGCCCCACAGCACTCCGCTACGCTGCTCTGGGCAGCAGTTAGCATGGACAAGGGTGGTGGCCGAACCCTGCCTGCTCCCACCTGAACACTTACTGTGGGACACTTACTGGTGGACCGTGCCGAAAGGGGAAGACAGGACTGAAGTGGCATGCTCACGGACTGCTACTCCTTAGAGGGAACATTGGGCTCTGGCTGCTGTAAGTGATTGTGATGGGGTTGGGAAGCACATCTGCCTCTCTGGCACTGCAGAATCAGGACAGCCCAGAGGAGAAGGGGAGGGCCTCTCTGTGAGGCTGTGTGTCTCCTCCAGGTGCTGCACAGGATGTGCTATCTCAGGGGCAGGCAAAATATAGCTCACAGGCCGGATCTGGCCCACCAGGCCATTCCATCTGGCCCATGGGGCCCCTAAAAAAATTAGTAAATTAATATTTATTTGCTCCTCACTGCCTGTCAAAGTTAACTGGAGTCAGGGGCAGTAGGACCCAGGGGGAGCCTTCAGCCATACTGAGTAGCCCAGCCCTGCCCCGCCCCACCCCCGGCCATTTCACTCTTCTCTTCCTGCCCCCCACGCTGTTCCATCACCATGTGGTTCTCGGCTGCATCACCAGACTAGGGAGCACAGGGCTATGCTGGTATGTGCGCACTCATGTATGTGTGTGCACACGCACGTGCACCTGCGCAGGCAGGGGCAGAGTGTGTATTTGCAGGCAGAGGCAGTGTGTGTGTGTATGTGTGCAGGCAGGGGCAGTGTGTGTGTTGTGTGCATGTTCATAGGGTGAGTCCCACATGCAAACCCCACCATATACATGCACCCATACCTCCCCTCACACTGTCATAAACACAGACCCCCACACCCTCTCACACACCCCAGCCACCCTCCCCCACAGCCTCCCAAAAACCTCATAGCCACCCACACCCAACATATCCACACCCACATCCTCCCTCACCCCACATACCCACAACCACCCACAAACCTATATGCACCCTCTTCAATATACAAGAGTAAGTCTTCATTTTAAGCTATTGTGTGATCACCTCCATGTACACTACACAAACACATGCAAATCAGGACAAAAATATGTTTTGCAAGCAAATTAATGAATGCTGTAGATGTTTACCTTTTAGAATATAATTTGGTATTTTTCTGGTTCCAAGATGGCAAACCCCCTTGCTGAATGGAGTACTTCTGGGGGGAAGGGGAGGGACTTCTGGTCCCAACATAGGCAACGTGTAGGAGAAACACGGGGGGGGGGGGCATATGCCACCCCCTGACAAGGCTGTCCCCACTGCTGACACTGCCAATAGCATCAGCGGGTGCTTGGCATGCCCCCCTGCAGTGGTGTACCAATGCGGGGGGTGGAGGGTCAGTTCCCTGGTGGCACCTCTGGTTTCGCTGGCGGCACTTCAGGTTTCACCACCAGTGTTCCTGGGCTCAGCGAACGGCCGCCGGAGGATCCCCTCTATCTCTTCCACTCAGCAATCAGGCACCAGGGGACCCCTAACTCAGCGATTGGGTGCTCCCCCAGATTCAGGAGGTACCAGTCACCCATGATCGTGACCAAGGGTTGTCAAGGGGTGGAGCTACCCATGTGGCCCTTGATAGCTTGCCAAAACTCAGTAAGCAGCCCTCTGTCTGAAATAATTGCCCGCCCCTGTGTTATCTGCATTGCCCAGGGCTCCTCCAGTGCCAGGCACTATGAGGATACAGAACAAGGAGATGGTGTCTGCCCCAAAGAGCTCTCAGTTGATGTGCTCAGCTGAGATGTTTCAGACTAGCTTCCTGGGTGTCTGTGCCCTGAGGATTCAACAGTTCCTTGCTCAGTTTGGTGGGTCTTCCCTCTGCTCAGTTTTCTTACCCTGTTAGCTCAAGGGATGAGGACGTTGGTTCTTTCACCTCACAGCCCTGGCTAGAGTGACATGACTGGCCAGTTGGCTGCAGCGGTTAACAAGTCCACTAGCCATGATGCTGGGTTAATGTGTAAGTCTTCTGTGTGGCCCCAATAAATGTGCTGTGTGGCTTTGGGCTCTGGGGAGGGGTGGGCCAACTTGCCCAGTGCTTCCAAGGGAACCTGTCTTCTTATATGATTGTGCAGCCTGGCCAGCGCATTTCCACAGGTAGCTTAGAAGTCATATATTTCTTGTTCTGCCTGAAAGGTCAGGGCACCCTGCCTCCCGGTCTATTTCTGGTCCGTGCCCTTTGTGCTTGGATTGGAGAAACGTTCTGTTCTGAAGGGTCCTTCATGAGTGTTCTTGGAGGCAATGGAATGACCTGATGTCTAAGACTCTCGGGTGCAAGGGACAGACTGTCATTGCTTCTGCTGTTTGATAGGGAGCTGAGTGCTTTTTCCTGACAAGACAGCCAAGGCACAAAGGATTTGCTATGACAGATCACACTAGGGCTCTGCTAAATGCCAGCCTCCTAGTATGCACCTTACAGAGGGAGTGGTGTGATGCTGTCTACTAATGGAAACCCTAGATCTGACAACAGGGCTCCTGGTTCTAGTTCCAACTCTGCTACTGGCTTCCTGGATGATTTTTAGTTAGCTCACGGTGCCTCAGTTTCTCCATATAGTTAGGAGGATAATAGTGGCCTATTTGCCCAAGGGCTGGTCTTGTGGAGTGAAACACTGCTAACATTAAAACATTTCATGATCTGAAGGGACAAGGTTTCTAGAATGGATAAAGTCCTCTGTGTGGTACACAAGTACCCATGGCAGAGAGTGTGTGCTACGCTGCCCTCTCCTGGAAAGAACCAGAATGGCTCAGCTGTGTGTCATAAGCTTTCTACTGATCAAGGATAGTTCTTTCAGTTGGCTGGGGAGGGGCAGGTGCTTTTGGAGCAGGATGAGCTGAGTTCTGCCCCCCCGCGCGCGACATGCCAGGTGGGTTGGTGTTCAGCACAAGGAGTGCCTAGAGATGACAGACTTGTGACTGCTGTTGCCACAGAGTATATGGCCAGTTGTGCAGAGAGAGAGCTCCTGTCTTTCCAAATCTTCAGCTTCTACCCTGAAGCATAAGAATTGAAGTGCAAAGCTTTAATGATCTTACAACCTTTGAAAATCCTGCAGCAGTGAGTTCCCTCCTTATACTGCTGGTAGCATAAAGAGGTGTTCTGCCCTTTTAACTACATTGAGGCACTCACGCACACTCTCATATGCTGATCCTTTCTCACCACACCCATCCACAGGCCAAACCAAACCAATGGCCATCTGTTGTGAACAGTGTAGTGGGGCAAATAAACCTCTCTGTGATAAAGAAGCTTTCCCCTGGCCAAGCCTTTTCACATATGGGCCCAAGTCTACCAGCAACACCTGAATGCAAAAAGGTGCTGGAGCTCAGCTGATTTACTGGGAGGGGAATATGGGCATCTGCTTTCTGCTGGCCCAGCTAGAAGGAGTGTTTGCCTGGGGTGGCTGCCCTGGTGCCCAAAGGAGAATGCCTCTAGGCAGGTGTTCTTCAGCTGGCAGGAATGGATGGTGCCTCTGTCTGTGCCACAGGTCTCCTGGGCGATGTTCCAGATGGGCCAAGGAAACTGGGCCCAGGACCAGGGCTTGGTACCAGGATGTTACAGCTCAGCAATGCTACTTGATAGTTCAAGGCAGGTATATGCATGTTGTATCTACACAAACAGCAGATGTAACAAGGAGGCTGACAGGGAATTTGACTAGGATCGTAGTGTGAATCTCTCTTCTTTTACTCAAGATGCCAAGAAAATCTTACATATCAGAAGAAGCCAGAATCTCAGTTTGATGCCTCATCTGAAATATGGCAGAGCACACTGTCTCAGTGCATGGGTTGACATATTTGGAGAGGACTGTCCAACTTGTAAGTGCCAGGGGCTCCCCCTAGGCTGCACCAGCAAGGGCCATGGGATCCCAGTCATCACACCATGTAGATGGGCCCCTGCCGCCCTGCATGCCAGTGCTACCACCCGCCTGTTGCCTTGTGTGTCCATGACCCCTCCACCACTTCACCTCATGCCCTTGCTCACACTCAACTGCCTGTGCCTAGCCACACTGCACCACCCCACCTTCGGGGGTGGGGGGAAGGGAGGGTGCAGAAAGCAGAAACCAGAGAAGGGAGCGGGAGCCCAGAGGCTGGCTGCTATTGCCAGTGACAGCAGGAGCAATGGCCAGGTGGAAGCCTGGGGACCACAACATAACTCCTCATAGGCCACCAACTGGGCAACCCAGCATTAGGGCAACACTCACTCCGATGGAAGACTGCCACCCACTGCACCCCTTTCTACAGCACTTGTGCTGCCTTGATGGTCTCCCATCCAGGTACTGAACCTGTTTAACTAGGGAAATCTGCACCAAGATGGCCAACCCCAAAGCTACCAATACGCTGTAGAATTAAATCTGATTGGCCCAGGTCTAATTTATTCTTTGCTTGGGTTCCTCTCCATTGGCTCACACAGAAGATATATTGTTAGATGGCCAGACCTGATTTACAAACCACTCTGTGTATGTGAGCCAATCAGGAGAGAGAAAGAAGAGCCACAAGGGGGTTTACCCTGCCTCTTTGTTCATGTAGCAAAGAAATTCCCAGCCTTGAATCTATAGATTGGCCCTTTAACTAAAACAACCTCCAGGGACCACAGAAACAAAGTAGTCTTTGGTTGTTGTATTTTTTTTCAGATAGACAGCCTTTGCCCAGGAGGGGTTAGCATGAAAAATGCATGTGGGGATCCAGGGAATGGGAGGAAGCTAGAAAGAGGCGATCGATCAAGTATCTCTGAAAGCCACACAGCTGTGCCAGTTTCTCTGCCTTCCCCAAGTCTTTGCTGCAGTTGTTTCTGGTGATGAGGTTCTTTTTGTTGTTGTTCCTTGCAATCACACTGCTGCTCAGCTTAATTAGGAGATGAGACTTTTACATCCAGGCAGACTTTAAGGAAAAGAGGAGCCCAGATGAAAGACAAGCAAACAGCCTGGCCACTTCTGCCTTGTTTCCTTCTGTGATCTGCCTCTGCTAATTGCTGTGCTTCTGGAAGCTATGTCCTTTGCATGTCAGCTCCAGCAATAGTCATAACTGGTTAGGTGAAGATTGGCATAAAGCAAGTAGTGATTGGGGAGGACTTCAGTTTTAGGGTGTTGAACTCAAGACCCTTTTGTGCACCTGCTGCCTGAAAACCAAGCCCTTTTCAAGTGGTTTACATTAGTAGGCAAGAAATCAGAAACCCCCAAATTAGTAACTAACTTTGAAACCTTGGTCTTAAGTAGTTCAATGACATCGTAATTCATACTAAGCTCTGTGGCAAGCTGACTGTAACTTTGGGGGCTAGACATACCTTCTGTGACAGTCTGCTATAGCAAATTGGAAATAATTGAGGGCCAGCTTCATGCAAGTTAAAATACTGGAGGATTTCACTGAGCTAAATACAATAATAATAGAAAATACTTAGGTCCTACATAATGATTTTCTTCAATAGAGCTCAAATTACTAAAACTAATGCATGAAAGCCATCATATCGCCTGGCACAGAGAACAGGATTTGAACACTGAACTTCCAGTATCATAAGCAAGGATCATATGTTTACAACAGGAAGATATGTCAACATAGTCATTGTTTTAATGTTGATATGAAACAATTAATTTAACACTTCCCCTAAGTTTTCAGCTTTCAGTGTGCTGCAAGTTTTTGTCCTGTTGGCAGGTGTATCTATTGTAGTCAGGATAAGCAAGATTTTGATACCCAGAAGTAGAAATAACATTTTGCTTCACTTGATAGGTCTATTACAAATCAGTAGCAAAGCAATTAATAACCATTACTACAAATAGATATTGGGTTTATCCATGGTCTGATCTTTCTGAGCTTTGACTGGCATCACAACAGGCACAAGATATTTACACAAGAAGCTTGAATGTCAATTAACTCAAATTGGCCCCATTGTCCCAGGAAAAGTTTTATCTCAGTACTTCCCAGGTACTTAAAGTGGGACAGTGCATCTGTACAATCTGTAGGATCCCAGAATAAAAGGCTTTGTCCTGGGAGAATTCAGCCCTTAGGTTTCAGAATCAACACCCCAAGCCACACCCTGAAAACACTTCCACATCTGCTCAGCTTTCCTTAGGGGGCTGTGCTTGGGATGCTGTTAAGCAAGTGTTTTCAGAAGTGAGGTTAATTGGGCTCTCTGTGAGGTTGTGTCCTGGGCTGCCCTCAGGTCCAGGCAGAAGTCTCTACCTCGCTTGTGCTCATTGTGTTCTCGCTGGGAGGTTTGCTTGCAACCAAGAGGCCAGGAACCAAGATTCTTTTCAAAATGGCAGATCAGGTCCCAGAACATATTTCTGCTGCAGGGGGTGGGTTTCACGCATATTCCATGGCTGCAAAATACTCAGGGCCACTAGGCATACATGGCTTAAACCACATGTGCTGTGCATTTAGTAGTAATGCTCCCCACACTGGGCTTAGGACATACATTATCACTGGGAGGCAGAGGAAGAGACAAGGATAGAACTCTGGTCAGCCTCCTTGCTCTACCTACTAGAACACACAGCCTCTCCCTCGCTGCTCCCGGGACACCTAACAGGTGAGAGGACTGGAGCCAGGTGTAAAACAGTGAACCTGTTTCTGCTTCCCTAAGGGCAATGGCAGTGCCCCTTAGAGTCTGAGAGGACAAAAATCACAACTTGTCAGGTCGTTTATATATTAAACATAGGTGTGGTTTATAAAACAATCCAGATAAGATGGTGCCAACGTTAGGGCACTAACTGGGCATTAAGACTCCAGGATTCAGTGCCCTTCTCCAGCTGAGATGCCCTATGTATAAAAAGCACCATTTTTTAAGGTATTTAGGTATCTCACTCCCACTGATTACAATGGGAATGAGGCACTTAAATGCCTGGTTCTCCATTGCTTTGTGCCTCTGTTTCCGCCCATGTAAAATGGGCATAATGAATACAGAACAACAACTGGTGCCAATGCTTTTATGTATTTGGATTTGACCCCTCCTCTGATATGACTACAATGGAAACAGGATAGAAAGATGCTAGCATGAGAGAAGCAACTTATAAAATGGGCTAGAAACAGAAGTTAAAGAAATCAGACTGCTCTCAGGTGCCTTGCTGACAGGGAAAATGAAAGGAGAGTCAGTCACCCCAGGGAGAGTCCATTCAGCATTCAGAAGACTTTGCTGGTTGATGACGGGGCTAGCAACATGGTTAGGATTTGTTTCTGTGTTCCAAATATCTGCTACATTAACCTGACAGTCATTTTATGTTTAATGCATTTGGGGCACAAATGACATCTTCTAGGCATCAGTTCAGCCATGAGGTACTGAGCTCCATGTGGAAATCACTGAGCAAAATTCTCCACACAGGGTCATGCAGAAAGCCAGCCAAGATGAAAACAGTAGCCTTCAAATCTTTGAGACCAGAAGACAGCAGGGTTGGCATATATACCAAAAAAGAGAGAGAACTCTTGTGCATTTTCCAAAGCAGCCTCGTGGATGGCAGAGCACACGTACATTTGGATCAGCATATGCCTGCCTTTAGCCACCCAGTGTAGGGAAAGGACCCTTCACACCCCAGAACACCTCTGTGAGTGCATGCAAAACCCACTCAGAAGCAGGCATGATGCTACTTAGAAAATCTGACCCATAAATCTGAATGTGTTTATGTTTAAAGATGGAGCCTGATTTTTTCAGCTGTGCTGAAGGAATGCCATGTGTAAGCATGAGAGGGAGGAGAGGTCAAAGAGGAGCCTTTGTGGTGTCCTGATCCTAGGACAGGTTCTGGGAGAGTAGGGCTGCTGTAAGCTATGTCACATGCCAGCCTCCTAAAGGGGCCATTCAAGGACCATGGTGTGGGGAGCCCTTTCCGAGCTCATGCCTTCTGTTCTGGGGAGGCAGCAAGATTCTGCCACTGACTGGAGCTGCTGGCTTCCTGGGAGCTTTCCCCTGGGGGCCTGAGCCCATTTTGCTCTGCTATTATTCCTGGTGGCAAATCTATGGAAACAGGAAGGTTTTAGACCAGTTGTGAGATCTAGACCTGATGTTGGAGGATGGAACTGGAAACCTCTAAGCTTTTCACAGACTTTAGTCTCACACAGCCCCTCCTTGCCTAACCGGTAACTACCTACAGGAGGTGCTGAGGGAAAGCAAGTCACCAGAGCTCCTGTCTATATAATGTCCAGCCTCTGCCAGCACCTGGTGCTGAGGGGAAAAAAGTGGGAGCACTGGGTATGTGGCTTAAATGTTCACCATTCATCTGACTAAGGGAGTGGTGCTCAACCTTTCCAGCCTCGCGGGCCAGAGGAGTAATGTAGGCCCTGTCTGTGGGCCAGATCCTGCATGTAGGATCAATCCATGTGGCAGATTCAGCCATGGCCTGACTGCATGTGCCAGATTCAGCCACGGTGGGACCCCACACACTGGTGCAATCTGGTGCACAGGGTTATGTCATCCAGCCTGTGGGGCTCCCCACAGGTCCAGAAATTTGATGGCAGGATAACAGTGGCAAATTTCTAACTCTGCCAAATTTCTGGACCTGTGGGGAACCTCACGGGCTGGATGACTTGGCCCCATGTGCTGGGTCTGGCCTGCTGTAGGTTGAGCTCTACTGGAGTAATGCACAGAGGTCTCAAGAGACTCCTCAACTAGGGTTAGTGCAGCCCAGCATGATTCATTACCTCCATCACTCTTGCAGGGCAGTTCCCAAGCAAGTATGATCCATTCAGCCTGGCTAATTCTGAGGAAGACCTTTAACTGCATCAGGGTTAAGCACTCCTGTGGAGAATTCTTGGGCTAATGGCTAGTGAAAAGCAAGGGAGCTGATGGGCTGCAGGGTGGGATATGTATGCCATATGCAGGCCACAACATACATGGCATATTATGACTCTGTTGCAGTGCTGGCATCACAGGATCTCATTTGCCTGTGCACTGGAGGAATGCGTTTTCAGATCCAGACATGCAGGTTCAAGCTCTACCAGCAAACCACTTCTCCAACAGTCTGTGCCTACCTTAATCTCAGCCACAGGCTAGGCAGCAGCTTGGTCGCGGATTGTACCAATAGTGATTTTGAGAGGACAAATGTCCTCAGGAGGCTGAGGGGCTTATCTTTGTTGGAGAGGGAGGCAACTCCCAGCCCAGAAGCAGGGTGGGAATGGATGAGAAAGAGGGAGGACAGGAGGAACGGAGGAAAGAACAAGAGAGAAGGTTCAGTGAAGCACCACCGACACTGCACAGGTGCACATTACTGATCAAAGATCACTCTTACCCTGGATTCTGTCTGCCCCCTCTTCCATCACTGAGATCTGGCCAAGTCCATTGCAGAATCTGGGCTGGGTCAGTCTCTTCCTTCGGGTCTTGCAGTGAGCAAGACAGCCCTGTCAGACTGGCTGGGCCTTGTGCACCGAAGGCAAGTGTCTGCATAAAGAGGCAAGAGCAGAAGGTGGCCAACAGTGGGTGGGCATGGCAAAAAGAGGATGGGATCATTGGGTCCTTGCTGGGTCATCTAGCCCTCTCAGATTCAGGTGTTGGGTTAATGAGACACAGAGGGCTTTGCAACAGATTGAGAACAGCTCCAGGGAACCCTGAGTGCCCCTGAGTAAAACGGAGCAAGATTGGTAAGGTGTCCAGTGACCTGCATCCATCTGACTAGGAGGGAGTGAAGCAAATAGAGCAGTGATTCCCAGAGGATGTGCCATGAGCTTCCCCTGGGTGAGGGGGTAAATGATCTCCTCCCCTGTCCAGCACCTTGTGCCTGCTCCACCTACTCCAGCAGCTACTCCTCTGGGGACTACTGTTGCTTTCCCCACTCCCTTCCCTGACCCACACAGCCCTTGTGCCAGCCCCTCTCTCCCTCAGTGCTCCCGGCAGCATGCTCTGCTGTGAATGGGCTGGGCACACAAACAGAGCTCCGCTTTGCAGCCTGGCTTATTCCCTCCTCTCCTCCCACACTTCTGGGGCTGGCAGGAGGCGTCTTGGGGGTGGTCACTGGCATGTGAGATCCTGAAGGAGCAACCTCAGCAGTGGGGGCTGCCTTTGTCCCCTGAAGTATGACCCAGGAGTTGAGAGGGGGCAGACAGGGAAAAGAGCTGGGCACAGAAGTGTGAGATCCTGCTCCCACTGGAAAACAACAGGGATTCTCAACTTTTAAGCCTCAAAGCCCCCCCCCCCCCCCCCCCATATCTTTTTATGAATTTAGATCTATTTGGAAGTATATATGCACACGCGCGCACACACACACATACACCTTTTCAGGTATAGGAGTGAAGTATGCTGGCAATTTTAATCCAGAAAAAAAGTGTTCCCCAGATATTAAAAATTTGGGAAATACTTAAAGAGAGGCTATTGTGTCCTCATGGTGAGGTCAGATAGGCTGCATGAGGAGTCCTATCACCAGAGTCAGCGAAAATCTGACTGACCCAACATCACTGCCAGGGGATGGAGAGGATGTGACTCATTTAGGGCTTTTCCAATCCAGGCTCTGGAATATGACACCATCCTGTACAAGGACCAGCAAACATCACAGCAATGGTGGGGGGAAGGGGGACGGGTTGGGATCACACATCAATCCCGTGGTGTTGTTACTATTGGTGAATGAAACAGAGTGCTCTACAACACCTGTTTTCTTTCCATTACCAGGGAAAACATCCCAAAGCCATTTAATCCTCTGTTCTTGGGGAAATGTTCTCCCCAGTGTGAAGTAAACACAACCCTGAACACCAGGGGAAGAAGTGCTAGCAGGACTTGGAAGATGCAATTCTCACCACTTGTGGGTGAAATCCCAACCCCACGGGAACTGCTGGTGAAACTCAGTGGGGCTGGAATTTCACCAAGCACACTTCAGCTGTGCTCTTCCTCTGACAAGTGGCCAAAAAGGCTCGCTCCATGGGAACATTCCTTGTCTTTCTCTCTCAACTCAGACTTAGTTTACATGCTCTGCTGCCAACCTTGAAAACCTAGCTTGGGACATGTATAGTCACGGTGACTCTTTGTGCCCTCACCTTGCTTTGCAAATCCACACAGCGCTCATGCAGACCCTACTGAGAGTGGGGAGTGATCCATGCACTGATGGGGTGAGAACTGGAAGAAAAGAATAAGGGAGTCGGGTCTGCATTTCCCCTCTCTGGGTGTTAATAGTTCATAGAGGTAAAACCAAGCTGTTTTAGACTTCCAGTTCAGACATGAAATCCCTTTGACTGGACCAGCTATATAGTGGGGAGAGACGTTAGACAAGCTTTGGGGAGCAAAAGACCCTTCCTCAGGTCTGGCCAACAAGTAGATAGAGATTAGCGATGGTCCAATAAAACATACCACCAAGCAAACCTTGCTTTTCACACATCCCCTGAACCATCCTGGCTACTACCACATAGTCTGGCCATATTGCATGAAATCCCTTGGCAGCAATGGACTGACACCCAGGATGCATCTGGCTCACTACATAAGCAATTTCATAGCAGAAAGGTCCATGTTAACAAAAAGCATCACTTCCCTCTCAGAGGCTTCTGAATGCAGCCAGCCTGAAGAGCCTGTTTTGGAGACTGTCTCAGGCCCTGTATATTGCAGGTGGAGGGGGCTTTCTGCCAAACCCCAGACTCAGGAACTTACCTTAGCCACTTGCTATGGAGGCAAAAGGAGCAGAGAAGAAGCTTCCTGGGAACATGGTCCCATATTCTGGAATATTCTGAGCCCCACCAACCACCCTCTACATCCTGGTGTGTGCCCATTATAACATACCTTACAATCATCTCACTACGTAAGGGGCAGCTTGTGAACATTCCCAGAGTCTGGACCATAATGTAGAAAGTCCTATTAGCATTGAGGTGGGAGTAGACAGCCCGATTAGTAAAAGGGCATCTCAGTGATACAGCAATGGCTGCGGCATTCCTGTTCTTAATCACCACCAGAAAACTATGTCATTCCAATGCATCCCATCCGTGGGTTTTGGAGGCTAAAGCTTGGCTGCACTCATTTACTAAGTCCTCTGAATTCTTTGGTGGAATTCAGTCTAATTATTATCATGTTACAGTAGCTAGGCACAGAGTCCAATACTCTGATTCAGAGCAAGTCGGCAGCAGCCCCATTGATGCCAAGGAAAATGTTTGTGTACAAAAGCGTTACTCAGTACGAGTAAGAATGATAAAACCTGGCCCTTCATAAATGGTGGGAACACTCTGCACAGTACAGAACCCAAAGGGCTTTACAAAGTGCACAAGTGTCACTGTCCTCATTGTGCAACGGGGGGAAACTGAGGCGCAGAATGGTGAAACGAGTTCTCTAAAATTTGCTGCATACGCCCTCAATGTCATCACCTCCCTCTTGCACACAGACTGATAGAGCTCTAGCTATTTTATCACCTGCACTGTGACTGGCATTGTGCAGGGTGCAGTCTCCTATGTGCTGCCTTTCCCTGGTTTAACAGTTTTGTGCTTGCATCTGATCATTTCAGCTGACCCTCCAGCTCACTCGAGTTACACAAAGTTTATCGGTGTTTTCAAAGCATCTCCCCCCACCATATACATCCAGCACTTTGCATTTCCCAAGACATCACCAAATACAGTTTCAACAACGGAGAGCAGAAGAAGCAAACACAATATATACTCTGTACAGTGTAGAGACTGCACAACAGATGGTTATATTTATCTTCACTCCCAGCCTAAGAAACATAGGTTCCTCTCTCTACATCATAAATGACTATATACGTATGTTACAATGGAAAGTTACCAGATATCTTGTACATGCCCCTATACACGTGCATACATACCCACATGCACATACACTAAAACAGAAGCTCCAGGATTTTTTTGCTTCAACCATGTTTAAGGATCAAGTTACCAACTCAGTCTAGGTTAGTGATGCTGCTGGCATTTAGCATTGGTACAAGAAGATGAAAAATACAGATAAGCTTAAAAGGTTTCATGTTTAAAGAAAGTGCTTAAGTTGGTAGATGTTATTGGGTTAATTCGTTACAAGGTGGGAGAGGGGGACAGGTGGAATGCAAACTGGTGTGTGTGAGAGAGAGAGCGAAAGAATATAGACCAGGCAGCTAATGACAATCCATTTGATGAGATATGCTTATATTTCTTAGGAAATTTATTTTCAATAAGAAATTCTGAAGCTTTAGCTTTTAAATACACACACTTTTTAAATCTATACCCAGCTCTCTACTGCATGGCCACACACAAATACATTCTACATATCAGAGAAGAGGATAAAATCGCAAATTACACTTGGAGTCCTGCTCTGAAAACAACATGCATTCCATTGCCCTTCTACAGAAGTTAGTCTGCCACTCACTCTCTGCTCCCATCCAGATGGGATTCCTTGTTAAGGAAAAGATAACTGACTTACCTGAAAGCAGGACCCTCTCTCTCCCTCTCTCTGCTCTGCCCTGTCTGATGGTCTCTCTGTGAAAGTGGGAAGCGCTTTAGATTGTGCAGTAGGTATATATTGTCTGCAAGTCTGGCCTTAGGGCGCCCATCACTCGGCCTTGCTTTGCTCCTGCCCCTATATGGAAGATACCATCACATGCTTTGCAGCTCTCAGCTATCCGTATGGCAAAATGGGGAAGGAGAAGAAAAAAAAAGGACTCTTCATAATCATGAAAGAGACAGAGAATTTCTCAGAGAAAACCCACCAGACAGAAATCCCTGCCCAACCCAAACTTTAGTTTTTCTCCTTTTGTATTTGTGGCTCCCAGCGGCCCCTTTCATGTTGCATTCAAGGTCTGGAAGATGTAAAGAGAAGTTTGCCTTGATCCGATTTCTCTGGGTTGTGCCTTGCTGGGAGGGGAGGGAAAGCATGGCACTCAGAGGGTTAACGGCCTCTCTTTTCAAATAAAAATCATCAGAGAGCAAATATTTAGTCTCCCTCAAATCAAAGCTACACCCCAGCCCTCAATGCACACAGCCCCCTCACAGTCCCAGGCTGCTGCTCTTATGCTGCAGGGATCAACCTTTCAAGGAGTGTAACACTGCTCAGGTTCACACTGTTGTCTGGCTGCTGTCAGAGACCTGGCGCTGAGGGAGATGGACCACTGGCCTGGCAATTCCTTTGCTCGTATTTAAAAGAGGTGGCAAATGAGAATGGGCCAAAGTTATTCTTGGGGTAAGCTTCCAAAATTTCCTTCTCTTCCCTTCTCTAGTGCTGGTGAAAGTAATTGGGCTGAGTGTGCTGAAGACTGCAGTTTTCTTTACACCCAGAGCGGGTGCTGCTACATGAGATACCCCTGCATTGCCCAGCACAGCAGTAGGAAGCAAGACGTTTGTTCTTCCTGAGCCTCCCTGGGAGCCTGTCAGGCAGGGGGCCAATTGTGAGAGGTGCCCTTGCAGTTATGCCACCTGTGCATTAGATTAACCGTATCAATTCATTTCACATAGGGCAACTGCCAGCCTTCAGATGGCAAAGTTACAACTCATCTGGGTGGTGTGTTTCAACCAGTGGCTCTAGTCATTGTCCCATTTCCTGCATCCTGAGTTGCACAGTGCTCCCAGGGTTGATTTCAGTATGTTTTATATATGATACTGAGCATTTCTGCATATTTAAGGCTGGTTGAAAGTTAATCTTCATGTTCCCACTGGGTCATTCTTCCTTCATTTCAGATGGGGAAGTTGAGGCATGGGATGGTGAATGGATTTAACTAAGGTACAGAGGTAGGGTTAGAAGCCAGATACTCCAGAATCCTCATCTCCCACTCAGTCCACTTCACAGCCACAGGTCAGGGCAAAACAACCTGGATGTAATAAATAATGCTATATTTTCCCCAAACCTTGGAACAAACTTTTTGCAGGGCCCCAAATGGTCTGTGCCCCCCTGGTTATTTTGTCTTTTTCTCAGCTGCCTTGTGCCTCTGGGGTCTGGGTGGCACAAGTAGTGGAAATATGTTAAAAAACCCCATCCCCTCCAATTGCATAGCCTTCCCCTATGGCTGGCTAACTACTGCAAGACAGTTCTTCTGTTCTACAGAAGGTATACTGCACCCATTCCAAAAGGCAGGGCGTCTCTGTGTGTGCACAGAGATACAGTGTGCATAGGAGGAAACTCAAGAAAAGGAAGGGGATCTCCACAGTAGAGATAAGGAAGGATAAGAAAGTCAAAGCCAATCTCATTTCCCAGACTCCCATGATGTCGGTGTGCTTAGGTCCCAGCAGTAAGCGGGGGGGGGGGGGGGGGGTGTTTCTAGCCTCAAGACTTACCAGGGGCAGAACCAGGCTGAGATCTTACCCTGAGCAGCCTCACTAGTAATAAAGGCTCTGCTGGCCAAATCAGACCCCAGGAGACACCTGTAGCCTCCCCATTGTCTTCATATCCTGCTTAGAGCAATACCTATCCAGCCACAGCAGCTTTGCTCAGATGCAATGGATCAGACATCTCCACAGCTGTTTAAATGATCCCCTGAATGCAATAGACACTCTGGTCTCCTTCTCCCAGAGCTGGGCTGACTCTGCAGGGCTGACAGCAGGACAGATCTGCTCTCCAAGGAAGCAGATATTACCCCAAATATATATCGAAGGGCTAGATCTAATGAAACAATGAGAACTTTGGATTTCAGTGGATTCTGGATCAAGCCCAACAAACAGATATGACGAATAAGGAAGAGCCAGTCTGTTGGTCACTTTCAGGGCTGAACTGCCGCATAAACACAATCCACGTAGGTCTGGTAGCTATGGGGTTTGACAGCTGGGACTCTTCATTGGTGTCGCCAACTTTTGTGATAGCTCACAGGGTCCAGCTCCTAGAGGCACATGATTAGGTATAAATCTTAGCATTTCCTTTAAAGAAAATAAGCTTCTAGCCATCAGGGTTGCTTAAAAAGATGTGGGAATTGTGAGTCAAGTGCACACTGCTGACTCCAAAGCCAGAAGGCAAACAAAAATATCTAAGTAATTGTTAGAGGCAAGGATTTTTGTGGGTGATACTTTTATTGGACTAACTGCATGATTGTGATAGACTTAGACAAGCTTTTGAGTATCACAGTACCCTTCCTCAGGATATTAAGACCTCCCACCAATGGTAAGGTTGGGAGGAAGGCAAGGAATTCTGGGAGGGACATATGATAATCTCTTCCAAACGGTGTGATTTCTAGTTTTGCCATGTCAACAGAGGGCTGTGATTACAGTAATTCCAGTTTCCTAATTAGAATAGCACTGAAACATATCCACAATCATTTCTGTCATTCAGAACAATTGACTGGGTTATCAGACAAGCAGCAATACATTATTACAGTCTCATTCAGAGTAAACAGTTGTGGCAGTTTCATCTAACTGGACTCCTCTGGACTAATACTCTACAATTTAACTCAGCAAGGTATCCACATGTACCCAATTTTGAACACTTGCATAATCCCATATAAGCCTAGGCACTCAGTGTCTTGCTGAACTGTAAACTTTCCTTAAAGGGCTCATACACATTCTCTCTCTCTCGATCAGTTTTACTGTAAGTTAAAGGACATTGCATTGATCTGCAGTTTGCCTTCCCTGGTAGCGGCAGTCTCTGAATGCTGCAAAAGCAAAGGTGCATTTCTGGCACTGGTTGGGGGCAATCCTCATTCCTGGCTCTTGTCTGCAATTGTGCTGGTGTGTGGCATCCATGCCTACTGTGGACCCCCATGGCATCCATGCCTACTGTAGATCCCCGCGGTGACCACAAGAATGGTAGCATATACATTAGCTGCCAGGATGCAGAAACTGCCACTGAGTTGCTCCTTCACTTCTCCACAAGCCAGTGAAGAGGACCCTTCCTCACTCTGAGCACCTGTAACATCCCTGTATAGGTAGTAGGGATAGGAAGTGGTACACAGAAGGGCTGGAAGTCAGGTACAGGAAGTTGTGCGATTGCTCTTGGCTGACTTCCTGCATTTGCAGATGGCAGTCTCTAGGTGAGCTCTGAACACATTGCCAGGAGGGGCAGACTATGGAGATGTTAAAAATGAGGCCCTCATGCTCAGGAGAACTAGGAACTGCCCTGACTGCTGCTGCTTTTGCGCAAACTTCGTTTTTAATGCAGACTGTCAGTGGGTTTGGGCTGGAGGGCAGTCCTGGGGGCAGGGCTCTAAAGACATACCCTGAAACAGGCCCTTTGTTACAATGAGTTTCTAAATCTCTGCTAATCAGAATAAAGCTGCTGCTACATTTGGACTTGTTCGTAAACCCGCTAAGCACAGACATTCCTTCAGCATGTTGCTTTGTGCCTGTATTTCTCTCTCCGTTATTAAAAACAAAGAGCACAAAATTAAACATTTTGTTTGACTGGAAACAATTGTGTTTTTACATTATTCGCTTTAAAAATATCCGTTTCAGGTCAACCCAAGATGAAATATGTTTTCTTCTGCTTTTAAGCCCTTCCAGTGAATCAAGATACCAGTTCTTCACCAGCCCTACATCCCACCTGAAATGTACTTTTTCCTGCCTGTTTTCCTGATGCTTGTTACATTACTTAATCACAGCTTTCCCTAAGCTGTTGGTACAAGCAAACCCAAACCCTGAGGAGATCTGAATCAAGAGCTAAGCAGCCTGGACTTGGGTTGAAACCAAACCTCCCCATCTGAGTGGATGTTCAGGAATGGCTGAGGAGGGCTCCAATTGTTGCCAAACATCTGTAAACAGGAACTTATTCTTACCTTACACGGATGTAATTAAGGGGGAATTCAACACCATTATGGGATGCAGGGGTAACATGGGACTGTGCAATTGCACAGCTCCTGCTGCCGTAGCACCTGAATTCCAGATATTAGAGGACTTCTCCTCCCAGCACCACTGAGTACTGTAATGACTGGGCTGGTTCAGCACCCAGAACCTGTTTCATTGCCCAAAAAGGGACGGGCTGCATAACTGCCAAAGGACAGGAAGGGTGAGTAATGTCCATAGCTCCAAGTGGAGCAGGCTCTGGCGGGTTCAGGGAAGCAGGAACAGGAGACCAAAAAGGGCAACTAGGATTGGGAGGCTGAAAGCTGGGCTGGAAAGGAGGCTGCTTTTCCCAGGGGTCAGTAGATGAGACAGGTGGATTCTCAGCAGCAGCCTGGAAACATGGCACGTAGAGGGGCCTGAGTGAGAGCAGGTACAGAGCACAAGGATGGGGACTGGTCAGTTTAAGCCAATGTGTGCTGCCTCAGAGATGGTAGTCTGGAATGAGTGCCCTGGCATTAGATGTGAGGACCCCCAGTGTCATAACTAAGGTCCTCTCCTACAAGGAAGCCTATGGGTTTGTCCACAATCGGGGCATGTCACAACTGCTTCCTCCTCAAATTCAGCTTCATTTGGGTACAATTCAACATCTCACTGTGCAGGGCTTTCAGATAACACAAATGGACAAATTCAGGTCTTCTTTTCTCTCCACTGAGAGCCTCTCCACATCCTTGTTTTTCAGGACATTTTGCCACTTTCTTGCTCCTAATGGCTCTATTGGCCATTCTCACTGTCCAAAGGTTTTATCTCCACTCCTGGGGGAGGGGAGGGGGGCCATGTTCCCTCCCAGCATCTGATTTTCATTACACAGCGGCCCAAAGAGTACAAATGTTTTTCAGTGCCTTCTAATACTTTCCCTTCTGTCAATTGTGATGCCTTATTGCTATGGTAAAAAGGCTTAGTACAAGATTTTTTTTCCCTGAAGCTCAACTACTCAGTGGGCGCATCTACACAAGGTGCTTACTGCACAGTAGCCTAATAACACTGCACAGTAGCATGTCAGGCAAAAACCATGCTAATACGCTACTGCACAGTAAATGTCATTAAAAAACCATGCACTGGCACTACTGCACAGTAACCGTAGTTACTGCACATTTTGTTAATACTTCATTAAAAAAGTACTAAAGTAAATGTGCAGTAACTACTGTGCAATAATGAATGTGTTAATCGATGCACCCAGTATCAACATACTAGATCTATAAATCTTCTCTTGGTCACACCTGCCTGGCAAACCTGTAAAGAACCTCACTATGTAATAATCTATGGCAACCTTCATGTCTACAGTCCACAAATTATTAGGAGACACCAGAGACTGGCTACTGCTTGAGGAATCAGTATCTGTGAGCCTCTGTGCATAATCCCATTTTCTCTCTCTCAGGTCATGTTGCCTAAAGGGCAAACCAGATGGATCCAGGAGAAACTGAGCAGGAAGGAGCTGCTCTCAGGAGTCCAGGCCTCTCTGTAAATGTGTAACCATCTTTTCCCAACCATAGATGACTTTTTATCTTGCAATCAATAGTCCTGTGGGGTGTGGTTTGGATGTTCAAAGGGGACTGGGATTGCCTTCCTCATCAGCAGGGCACATTGAGAAGGATTCCTTAGCCAAAAGTCAAGAGAGCAGTCCATGCTTCATGTCCAAGCATATCTGAATTCGTTTCTCGAAGATCTACTTCTTCAAGGTCCTACCCAATCTTGCTGTGCTCTGTTGAGCAACCTGACAGAGGTGGGGATCCATTTTCTGAAAAAAGCTTCTCTCCCACCATGGACAGCAGCTGGGAACCCTTTACCTCCCTAACCTGCTCCAAGGTCTGGAGAATTTTGTCTGCCCAGCATGAGCTAATGATAGTCTCTGCTGCTGCTGTTTACTTCAGTGTGAACATGGTTTAAAGTTGCATCAGGAGGGTTTTGATGAAAGCCCCAAAGTTTACAAACTGAAGGTCTAGCCTGCAGCCATTTTGGGGGTCAGCATTGGTACCTGGAATTTCTAAAGAACCCATAGAGAGCTCACTATATGATTCTTTCCTCAGAGGGACCTGGTATTAGCTTTGTAGCTGCCTTGGTGTTGGGCAGAAAGATTGCTGTGGGACATGAGACAGCCCCACCCCAGGAGACAGCTCTGTCTCCCTGCGGAGTTCTAGGCTTCAAAGTATGAAGGAAAGTCCCTGCTCTAAGGGAGAGGGATGTTCAGGAATTTCATTATGGAGATGACCCCACCCTCTTGTGGGTCAAAGAGAACAATAGGCGACTGAGAAGATAAAGAGGTCTCTGGAGGTAGGCATTTATGGAGTCCACCCTTTGTAGTGTGGGAGAGGGAACTCAAGAGGAGAAGAGAAAAAGCATGGAAGCAGCTGCGTGACAGTATGAGACAACAGAGCTGGAACCCAAATTTCCTCCTCTTTAATCAAAAAGGAAGGAACAGAAAAGAGCAGCTCTCTTGATGACCTTTCCCATATGCTAATCTCATCCCCTCCCCACCTTGTTGCCAATTCCAGCATCTGCAGCAAACAGCCTGGCTGAGACCTGCCAAGCCTGTGGTGGCGCAAAGGTACCAAGGAGCTTGCACATGTATGTCTGTGCATGTGTGTGTGTGCACGCGCACCGGAGTGCTGCTTTCTTCAAGCCTGCAGGCTGCTTCGGGGGAGGGGAGGCGAAACGGTTAGCTTGCCAGTTTCTCCCGAGGTCCACTGAGAGGTGTCTGTAGGGCTCATCTCGAAAAATGTCAGAGTGCATGTGCTCCGCGAGACGGCCTTTCAGAACACATCAGCCCCGCTGTCACGCAGCGCGCCGCAAATCGGGAGTGACAGCTGTCTCCGTGTGCACCATCCATCTGTGGCAAATGTGTCAGCTAGCTGAACACTCCTGAGGAAACTGCTACAGAGTCAGGGAAAGGGAGAGGGAGAGAGAGAAAGAGAGAGAAGCAGCAGAAACAGGGGGGCGAAGATGGACTATGTCTAACCCGGTGGGGCCAAGGTTCTCAGATTGCCTTGTTCTTGCTGGCTGGACAAGCAGAGATAGCTCTTAAATAATTGTCCTTTGTCCTCATCATCCAAGGGCTTCAAAGCTCTTATTAAATGTTAATTAAGATTCACCAGGAGGTGGGTATTACAAATAATAATTTTACAGGTGAGGGAACAAGGTGAAGCGACGTGCCAAGATCATGGGTCAATAAGTAGCAGAGCTAAGACGGGAAACGAGGAGCCCTGGCACCCCATCTTGCCACAGGCCATCTTTCCTCTTCTGCTCAGTCTCAAACAGAGACTAAGAGGTATATTGGAGGCTGAAGGAATAGGAATAACTGCCACCTCCTCTCTTCTCCCTCCATGACTCACTTCTCCATATCTCATCTCTCTACCCATGCCCCCTGGCTTTGGCCTTCACTTCTGGTTTTTTGGTCAATGTCCATTCAGTGCTGGTAGAGGGTGCCAGGCAGCCCAGGAGACTTCAGTCCTGTACTTATCCTTAAGGAAGATACAAAATGGGCTATAGAAATGTAAGTTTCTTCTATAGTGCCCCACCTATATGACTCAACCCCTCCTGGGCTGCCAGAAAGTTCAGTATTTACTTGTGGCCCATCCCTCTTTGGCCTCTTGGAATCCCAACAAGAAGAGTAGATCATTCCAGTTAGGATGGGTTTGTGTTGATGCTTCTCCATTAAGATATAGACTAAGAAGCATGAGCACCAGCCATGAAACAATGATTGGATGATGCCAACTTTTGGTTGCTACCAACTGAAGTCAAACTTTATCCAAAGACCTGGAAATGGAACGTTCCATATGCTATTATCCCCCTCCCCCCTGCCACCACCAAGGGACAGAGAACAAGAAACGAAATATAAAGGCCATGAACAATACTTTCCCTCACCCATTGACTACCCACAGACAATGCACATCATTCTTAAGGCTACTCCAATAGACATATTAAACTTCCAGCATCTTTTTGCCCTGTTTCACAGACCTGTGTAGACTGGATAGTAGGGGGATGAAGTCTAGTCTATTAGGGGTGGAACTGGGTGAATGGAGGTTGGAGAAGGGAGCATAGAAGATTAGCAGCCTTACTGAGGCAGAATTGATATTGATGTACGTTCTTTGTTGTGTACTTTCTTGTGTTGCTGGTAGGCTGATGAATTTCTGGATGGCAGTGTAATGAACATGTACAACGGATGGCCTTATTTATTAATTTCCATGCTTTCTTAGGTTTCTGTTAGTTCTGGTATATAAACAGCAACTGTCATCACCTCGGGATCCAAAGTTTTGGCCTAGATATCTCCAGAATGCTGTGCAGAACTAGGGTGCTCTGAGTGTCTGGCCAGTTAATAGGGAAGTCTTACCTCTTCTCCAAGCCACTCACCTCCCAAGCATTTACCATAGTTCACAGTCAGGAGAAATACTAAACTAAAGTGGCATAAGTAAAAACAAGTTGGACATTTTCCTTATTGCTACAGGCGCTCTAGAGAAAGCACCTAAAGTGCAGGCAATGACATTTATCCACATGGCAAGCTCAGCAGCATTGCAGCATATGATGTTTACGTGGGAGGAGGAAGAACACTCAGACAATTAGACAGAGATTATGGATCAACTGTGAGGTACTGTAATCCAGAGGAAACTAAATGTTACTTATGAGTATCAAGGCCTGCTTGATGGAGCTTAAAGATCAAATGTGAAATTGGGGAATGTTGTGCCCTGTAAATACAGATGGATTTTACATGGAATATAAGCACTGCTGGCCAGACCCTACACCACTGAAGTTAGTTGTAAAACTCTTTTTGCTTTCAACAGCACGGGATCAAAACTCCAGTAAGAAACTTACTTACGGCATTAGACCAAACCATATGCACTTGTATAGCCAGTATGATGCAAATTCAGACTGCAAGGGTAGAATGAATGGCATCCTTCCAGGAAAGGTAAAACAAGAAATGGAGGAAACTGACAAAACAATCAACATGCAAATAAAAATGTTTTCTTTCAGGTCAGAATTTCTGTACACAAAAATGGTTAAAATGAAACAAAAAAGGTTAAATATGTCATTAAAATCAATAGGGAAAGTAATTTTTAAAGGTATGTCACTCAGTCAAATCCAAAAGTGTTTGCATGAGGTGCAGTAACCATAGACAGTAGTCTGTGGACTGCAGATTGACAACTATGGGTGAACATCATTGGTGAAGTTCTGTCTTTTAAATGGAATACTGACTGACAACACAGTGTAGCTCTAAAGAGAATTTTTAATGATGTCACTAAAGAGCCAAATCTAAAGCAAAACATTATTTGTATTTGAGACCCAAATCTCAGCACAATCGCAGCTCACTATTCAAATGCGTTTTAAATACCAGTACAAGGATTATAATAATGTCCATACCACACTAGGCGCACAGTCAGTTAGTATCCATTTATAACAAGAAAAGGCAGTGGACCACCTGTTTCAGTACCAGAAGCCTGTTGAACCATGAAGGTATGAGAATGCAGATTTGCTGCAGGTTTCCATTGAAGGAACACTGTCAGGACCCTAAGAAAATTATCTGGTGTTTACCAGCACCTAGGATGTCTGCAGGAAGAATTCCACAGGAAAACAATTTATCCACAAAGAAAATAGCACTTTTGTCCTGTCAGAGAGAGTAAAAACTGAATTTGATAAGGTGGGTTGAACTGAAGATATTGAAGAAACAGAGTAACATGCAGACAGGGTTAATTCTATGTTTGCCATTCAAAAGCAAAATATAGTCCAATTATATATTGACCAATATGATTTAAATGAAGCTGTCAAGCATAAAAATTAATAAATCCAAACTTCTGCAGTATTAGCAGAAGCAAAAATACTCCCAGTGTTAGATGAAGGACATATATTTTGGCAAATAAATTGAGGCAAATCACTAAGGAAATGACAGCTTATACACCATGAAAATGTTCTCCTATCCGATTCTCCTGCTACTAGTTTGATTTCATAGTATCTGATACTTATTTTGCTCTCACTTTGAACACAGACAAATGACAAGATAAAGGAGAATCAGATGCCGCAAAATCAAACAGATGCCACTCTGTATTTGTTCTACTTCTGAGATATTTCAAAGAATAATTGTGCAGGTTTTTCATGGATGATGTTTTAATTTGGTCTCAGGGCTCTCAAGAACACAGTGCAATAATTAGGACAGTTTGCCAACCTGTAAAAGATGGATACAACCCTAAATTTAACAGTAAAAAATTGATCAAACAGTACTTATCTCACTAGACAATAGCTGAGAAAAGGTGTCCTAGGTGCTGAATCAGTTAAAATGAAATCCATAGTTGAAATGCCTCTTCCATTGTGTAAAGTAGTTCTACAAGAATTTACAAGAAAGGATAATGACAATATTTGGAAAAATCCATTTTTAAATCTACTGAAGGTCCATAACCTTCAAAGGAATCACTGGACAATGCCATTGGCTGGTACTGTGAATACAAATACCGAC
Source organism: Alligator mississippiensis (assembly GCF_030867095.1). Taxonomy (NCBI): domain Eukaryota; kingdom Metazoa; phylum Chordata; order Crocodylia; family Alligatoridae; genus Alligator; species Alligator mississippiensis. Next base: position 26,880,241 of record NC_081836.1, on the reverse strand, counting down.
AGCCACTGGAACAGTAAACTCTACTGATTGTCAGTTTAAAAATATTGAGCTTGATTCTCATTTTCACTAACGACACTTTATACCACTCCAGCAGTAAAAGAGTTGTGAGAGAAAAGATTTTAATACCCCTTTCCAAAAAGTATCCATGAGGCATGTGTAATTACTGCTATAAGGGCTTACTGTACAGTAAAATTCTGAGCAGTACGCCTTCCCTGGGAACACATCCACATGTGCACCCTCTTGGGAGCAAAACTACTCCTGATGAGAGCAGCCCCATATAGGACTGTTTCTATCCTGCTCTGGCCCCCTGCAGCAGCCAGGGGGAGCTCCAGGTTCCTCTGGGGTGCTGGCCTGGGGACTGGCAGGGAGCACAGGGCCAGTTTCCATGTGCACAGGGCCAGGAGAGCTTTGCCAGCTGCAGTGGCAACCGTCTCCTTGCCTGGTACACATCAAAAGGGGTCCTAATGCTCAGGGGGCCAGGAGACAGCTGCCACTGCAGAGCTCTCCCAGCCCCTGGCACATGAAGACAAAGGCCCTGTGCCCAGCAGGGCTTCCCTGCACTGCAGAGGGCTGGCCGGGAGCTGTCCTGTTTCTGGGGCAGATTCCAGCCAGCCCCTGGCTGGGTGGGGATTATCCCAAACAGCCTGGGGCTGGCCAGGAGCTGTCTTGTGTCTGGAGAAGCTTCCAGCCAGCCCTGGGATGGGTGGAAAAATCCCTGCCCAGCTGGGGGCAGGGGCTGACTGGGAGCTGCCCCAGGAGCTGGACAGCGTCCAGCCAGCCCCCGACTGCATAGCAAAGCAGACACCTCCCTAGTCCCAATGCTGCTTGGCTCCTGAGCAATGCTGTAACAGGATGGGCAGAGAGCTACCCTGTCCCAGCACTGCTTGGCTCCTGGGGGGAGGCTGGGAGCTGAGCAGTGCCAGTACCAGGGGAGTTCCTCATCCCCTGTGGCCCACTAGTGTTGGGGCTGACTGGGAGCAAATTTGCTCCTGGTCAGCATCTATACATGCACTAGTGTGCAGTATCAACTGCAGGCAGGTAACCTAGCTGACCATGCCTTTTGACTAATTTACTGTGCAGTAAATGGTGCACACATGTAGACAGTGACACTTTACTGCACATGAGGATCCAGGCTATTGTAATTTAATGAATTCACTTGTAAGTAGATATGCCTTCTAAAAGATGGGGTGATTGGAATATTTTTGTCAAAATGTCCTGTCTCATCAAAGCTGAAACTTTTAAAAGGAGCAGCAGTTCTCATTTAACTTTCCTTAGGAAGTAGCTCAGATTGGAGAGGGTGACATTCTGTATGTAGCGTGATGTTTTTATTTTAGGCACACATGTGGGAACTCCAGGTTTAGGTCCCTTCTGTGCCTGGTAAATATGTAGCTAAGGTGAAAAATACTGCAATGAGCCAGTTTCCTAACCCTTCATTCTTCCACTTCCACAAAAACCTCTAGAGGCTTTGCTTTTGCTCCACATTAAAGTAAAAACACATTTGGCAACTTAATTCTGACTTTCTTCTCAGGTCTCAGGCTGGATTTTCTGGCCTGCTAGATTCACCCACAACACAAGGAACCTTAGAACCAACTGAAGAAATCACCTGAGTAAGAAGAATCCCCAGCCAGTCTGAGGCTGGCAGATAGCCATGATTATGTACCTTCTGCCTTCTCTGCTGGAGCTGGGCTGGCCAGGATAAGGAGGCAGGGCCTGGAGAGAGAAAATGGATGGCAGAATAGCACTACGGTAGGCATCATTCTCTGCTACCAGAAGGCCTTGCACTAACAGTATCATTAAAAGACATTGCTGAGTCAGGGAAAGAGCTACATTGGATCCAATTCTTTGCTACCTTTCTTTGCTCCATCTTTTGCATCACCATAAAATAACATGTAAAATGCTACCACATTTCTACGTTGAAAAGTTGCTAATATGGTCGTATTTTTATCTTTGATAAATGCAGCTGTAAAAACAAACCTCACAACCACATGGTTCACTTGAAACCTCTTTTACTAGTGCTTTTATATTTCTGCAAGTGGACTACAATGCAGAAATTTCACAGAGAGAAGAACCATCAGTGACTGAAGATTGATAGCTTAGTTTCAAATCCACCCAGGTGCCAGGACTGAATGAAATCAGAAAATGAACTGCCCCCGTGCTACATCCACTGTGAGCTCCATGCAGAAAGCAGCCATGAGCACAACCCTTAAAAGGCGTCACATCACACGATCAGATATGAGGCTAATTTTATGCCTAGATGAGAAGCACTTGGAAATTTTCATATATCCATGGTCAGATTGGTAGGGACTGTGGGGGTTTTGCCTTCATTTGTAGCAGGGGCACAACCCTGTTCCTTGGATCTTTCAAACACATTTTAAGTACCTTAGCAGTTGCAGGACATTGGCCACCATTGCCCGCCTACTTTATCTGTGGCAAGTTAGGGCACTATGCTGCATGCTTGTGTGGCACTGTTGTCTTTGTAGCTGTAATAATAGGTTAGGTAAGGATTTTCATGGGATGTTTTGATAGGCAGGGGTTTGGACTAGATGACCTCTAAATGTCCCTTATAGTCCTACTTTTCTATGAGTCTATGATGTAGAGCTGCAGTGGTAACCCACCCCCACTCAGGCGGCCAGAGAATTCAGATACCTTCTACACACAGCTGAATCCTCTGGGGCCAGTACCAGAGAGTCTCAGATGGGGATGCACTTTGCTTGGCCTCTAATGTGCTGAATGCTTGATTTCTCCCAGGACACCCAGCAAGGCAGGTTTCTCAGACACCATTTGGCTGAAGAGGCAGCTGAGTTGGGATGAAGAGCTGCTTCACCTCTCTGCACCTGAAACTGAATAAAGTCCTCCTCATCTTTGCCCTGACCCTGACCTCAGGAAGAGCATGCTTCTTTCCTTCCCATGGCTGATGAGACCATGCTGGGCTCCCTGCAGAAACAGCATCAGGGTTTTAATGGCCCATTAACAGAGGCCACAGAGAGGGACCCACTGATTTCAAGGTAATTGTAGACAACTGTCAGGTCTGGTGCTGTGATGACTGCTGTATGACTCGGAGACACTGTTTATTTAACTTTCCCACTGCCCTGTGCCAGCCTTAGGCAGAGCTGCCTTCTGCAGCCACTGGGGACGGACTGCCTTCTACTTAGGAGAGGGATGAGCAGTGCAGAGGCAAAATAAGATATAGACAGCACAATCACAAGCAGCTGCAAACACTGAGCCCAAATACAGGACTGCAGCAATCACTGCCTCTTGTCACTTCCCTGCTGATGCTTACATAGCCTCTCTGATGGGACAGGAGCTCCTGGAGCATGAGAGAAAGCTGTTCTGACAGCAGTAGGGAGGCCATTGTCAGGGTGAAACTCAGCCCCAAATGAAGGCTTCAGAAAAACTTAGGACCAAGTCCTGAAAGCGACTGAGGTACCAACCTCCTTTTCAGAACAAGTGCTTGAATACCTTCTTGGATATGGCCCTTCCTGCTTTTCATCCCTCAAAGCACTGACTGGAGGTGGCTGAATATGGATTGGGGAGGAGGAGACCAAGGCACAAGGGGGAGTAAACAGCCTGGAGGGATAAATACCAGATCTCCAGGGCCATCCCCTCACCCAGTGGATCATAACTTTTTGTAATGAATTCAGGTGCCTCTTAAGGGAGGCCTGTTCACATTGCTTCTGTAAGGGGGTAAAGCTCCTATACCAGTTAAGATGACTGTTGTCTTCAATGACACTGGGGTGGAAGCAAGGACTTCCAGAATTAAGGCACATACCTCTACTGCACGTGCTGAATTGTCAGGCTGGGAGGGGATGGGGGGAAGAGGAAGTTGACAAATGTATATTTGTAGATTGGGCACACACTGCTCAGCCTGTGGCACTAGAACAAGATAGGTTTGCCTTCAGCATAGGCAGCTGATTGAGGCACTCAAAGTGACCAGCAAAGGAGCTGAAGGAGCAGATTTTCTGTACTAGTATGGCTGGGCCTGCCAGCATATTTGGCTTAATGTGTAAACCTGAGGACATCCTTGCACTGTGTAGTCTAGACATGACTATCTCAGCTGTTTTCACGTAGCAGTTCTTGGTTTTGGTGGCCTCGTTCAAACCACCTGCATCTATACAGCTCCATAGGACATGTATTTCTTCTGGTGCACGAGGTCTGTGTTAAGGTAAGGAGTTATAACCTTGATGCATCCCAGTCCATTCAACACCCCATTGCACTGCAAGTATTTTTTGCTCCCAGTTCTATAGACAAGCGCTGTAACCTTCTGATTATCTACATTTAAAGATATCTCTTCATCCCTAGCTGTTACAGTCCTTCCTGCTTCACTGTCAGAGCCTACTGAATGATAGTCTCCTTACACAGACATACTTGCGGAGATTCCCTCCCAGATGTAGCAAATTCCATCTCTGATTTTAACATAGCACAGTCTCTAATAGTCCTGTGTATGGTGGCTGTGATTCTGTTGTATGTGGCTTCATCAGCTATTTTAAAATGAATTCCCCTCCCCATTTATTTCCATTACTGCAATGCAATCTACTGCAGAGCATGGTTTAGTAAATGTATTATAACCCAATAGCCTAGAGGTTAGGGAGGCACCTGCTCAGAGAAAATGAGACACAGGTTGTAGCCCCACCTTCCTCAGAAGGGGTTAAAGCAGCAGGTACTGACAATTTACATATAATAGCCAAGAGATAAAACCACTGAAGGTAGCAACAAGGGCCCAGCCTAGAATCAGGGTCCCTTCCTAGCAAAGGCAGCATCCAGCTCACTAAGCCCTACTCCCTCTAGTTCACTCATCTCTTCTTGGCCCCTGCATAGGGTCAGTGGGCTGGATTCAAGAGGAGGGGTGGAGTGCTCTGGGAAGTAGGAGATGCCATTTTCAGCCATGCAGAGGTAAAAGGGATCTGGAGTCTGGGCAAGTGCCCACTAGGCTCCTGGGCTAAATGGTGGGAGGGTGGCTTTCTCTTACACCTCCTAGTCATAATTTTTCCATGACTACAGTTTTGGACCTTACTTAGTATTGGGTGTGTGCCTGGTTGACTCAATATCACCTAGGCAGCTACACAGCTCTCACAGAAGGGAAGCACAGGGTGGGCACAGCCACACCAAATCCCCAAAATAGCAGCTATGCAACTGTGTAAGTATTGTCATATGGGGGAAGGTGAAATAGGATATGGCCCAGAGTGTAACGTAGCTACTCTATTACTCTATTCAACGAAATATGTAAACTCATCAGAAAAAGACAGGAAGTTTGTTTAGAAACATAAAATCACAGAAAATTAGGGTTGGAAGGGACCTCAGAAGTCATCTAGTTTGACAAGATATATTTTCCCTAAAACTCCTATTGGATGGCATTAATTATACTGCCCTCCTTCCATTAATCAGGTGCTATATCGTGAAATTCTCATTAACATGCTAAGGAAATACAGATTAGAGAAATATACGGTGAGATGGATACATAACTGGCTGGATCATTATACTCAGCAATTAGTTATCAATGGCTCAATATCTAGCTGGGAAGAAATATCAAGTGGGTCTCTCTAACGGTCTGTCCTTGATCCAGTATTATTTAATATCTTCATTAATGATTTGCATGATGAGACTGAGTGCATGATTAGCAAAGTTGTGGACAACACTAAGTTGGGTGGAGTTGCATATATTCTGGAGGGCAGGGCTAGGATACAGAATGTCCTGGATAGACTGGAAAAATGGTCCTTAATGGGCACGTCTACATGTGCACCTACAGTGCCATTCTTACTGCACCATCATCCTTTAGGAAGTACCAGATGACAGCGCAGTAACAGCTGTTGCTGTGCTGTGCCAGCTGCACACGGTTATTTTTAGTCGCTGCATCGCTGTAGCAGCACACTATAGTAAGGGAGCGCATTGCTACGACAATGTAACTGCAGCATCATGGTTTGTCACCAACACTATGTCGCCATAGTGCGCTATGGCAACATAGCATCTCGTGCAGACATGCCCAGTGAATCAGATGAGAGTGAGCAAGGACAAGTGGAAGGTCCTGCACTTGGAATAGAATAACTGCATATACAAATATTGACTGGGAAATTAATGGCTAGGCTGCAGTACTGCAGAGAAGGACCTGGAGGTTACAGTAGACCATAAGCTGAATATGAGCCAACAGTGTGCTATTATTGCAACAACAAAAAAATGCCCAAAGCATACTGGGCTGTATTAAAAGGAGTGTCACTCGCAAATCAAGGAAAGTGATTTGTTCACTCTAATCAGCACTGGTGAGGCCTCGACTCAGCACTTGACTGTGTCAAGTTTTGGGCTCTACGTTTCAAGAAGGACATGTACAGTTTGAAAGAGTTCAGCACAGAGAAACAAAAATGATCAGGGGCCTGGGAGGCAAGGCTTATAAGGAAAAGCTGAAAGAACTAGGGTTATTTAGACTGGAGAAGAGAAGACTGAGGCAGGATTTGATTACAGTCTTCAAATACCTGAAGGGTGATTACGGAGAGAATGGAGATGCATTTTTATCCATGGCCATGGAGGATGGGACTAGGAATAATGGCCTCAAGCTTCAGCAGGGGAAATTTAATTTGGAGATTAGAAGGAACTTTCTGATTTAGAGGGTGGTGAAGCATTGAAACAGGCTACCTAGAGAAATTGTGGAATCTCCATCCCTGGAGCAGGATAAAGAGACACTTGGCTGGAATGATTTAGTCAGTTATGATCCTGCCTTGAGCAGAGGGCTACAGTAGATGATCGTGTGAGGTCCCTTCCAGCCCTGCTTTCCTATGATCTTGTACCAGGCATTCCACTGAACTGATGTCTAGCTGAGAATTTCTAGCTTCTGATTTAAATGAATTACTATCAATTTTCCCTTTTTCCATTTGTAATATGCAAACACACACACAAAGACATCTTTATGTGTATATGTATATATACACACCTGCATATGCCTATGCATACACACACACACACACACACACACACGTAAGCATATACATATACAAACACTTAAGTTTGCTTTTTTGGAGGGTGGGGGGGGGGTGATGTTCCATTTTTTAACTGGCGTGGCCTTCTCTCTCCATCATAGCTAGGGACAGACATTCAAAAAGCCTGATCGATTCAATCTTTGCAGGTTAGTGTAAACTGGCTAGGCTAATCCAATTTGTAACTGCACAGACTTCCCCTCTGGACTGAAGAAATGCCAGCACATGCCTGCAGTGGCTCAGGCGAGAAGCAGTGGGAGCTAGAGCAGCCCTCCCTTTCCTTCCCCACTCTCCCCCTCCTGAGCAACCCAGAAGGGAGTTGATAACACAGTGTTTATCATCCCTAACTCAGTATTTATCAGCTTATTAAGAAAACAACAGCTTCTCTGCATTAGGTTAACCTCTTCTTAAACAGCTTTTCCAAGGAAGGAATGGAGGGACATTACCAGCTACCTGTTGATTAGCTCCAAAAAGCCCTAAGCCGACACAGTCATGCCTGCCTTTGTCTCCCATTGTTCCGTCTCACACAGCATGGACCGTGGCCAGCTTGTGGTCTGCTAGCTAATGCTGAGAGGTGTCTGTGTAAGGCAGAGGGAAGGGGGGATCCTGGGAGTGGGGAGGGGGAGTAGAGAGCAGAAGGAAGCCAGGCAGACCCCACTGTACCTGTAGTCTCTGCCGGAGCTGCAGCCAGGGAGCAGAGGTGAGGGGCCAGCCCAGCTCTCTGGAGCAGAGAGTCCCTCCCAACCCAGAAAGCATACCAGGATGCTGGGGGACTCTGATTTAACTTAAACCCAGAAGGGGTCTGGGACAGACATTGCATAACCCGGTTTGACCCAAATCAGTTAAGTCTGATACTACATTCAACCAGGTTTATCTCAAGCCAGTTTCAGCCATTTATGTGCACTGAACTTCTGTTCTGTTACAGGTTTAAAACAGTTTCTAATCACTTAAATCAGTTTATGTGTACTGTCTGTCCCTAGCTCATGTGTGAGGCTGGATTTTGGGCCACCTACTGAAGTATTTTCCAGCTATTCTCAATTGTCTTTACCTTCTTCTGTTTAAATCCTTTCCCTCAGCTGATTTAAGTTACACATAGCTTCAACTGTGTGAACCTGGTGCTTTTAAAGTACCACGTTACATATAATTATTGGCTTGGACTTCCTTTCTTTGCTGGCAGGGTTCTCTTCAGTGGGCATAAGCTCCTTGCAACAAAGGTGTGTGTATACAAACAAGAAAAGAAAAGGGACTGGGTTTTTTCTTCCCCATTTTTTCCAGGCTTGGCATTAATGGTTCCTGAAGGCAACCTGGCTTTATAAGGCAACCCAGAGTAGTCCTGTACATTGAACAGACATAATAGCCCTCAGGTAGGAACCAAAAGTACATGGGGCCAACTTTGCTACTGTCACTGTAGGACAGTGGAAGTTAATTGATTTAGCTCTTTGTCTGAAGAAAAAAGCACTCTACCAGGTAGACCTGTGGAAATATTTCTTCTATACAATATGGCTGGATATGCCAGGTAGGTGGAAAAGTCTATGCAGATGTTATCACTTTCTGCCTATTTTTTGGCCTATATGAAATCTTCTGTTGGACTTGGCCAATTTATGAATAATATTGGTATCATGCTGGCTCCTACTATGTGATCACTGATTAAAGTATACAGCATCTTGGGTCAAAATGGAGCAAATGAAGCCAAGGAGCCTCCCAATCAGGAAGGAAACTGGATTGAGAACTGATGGAGGAGGCTTCAGAGGAAGAATTATTCTGGAAGAAAACAGTATTGAAGAGAAATCAGAGAGGGTGAAATCATCCACACGGCTCTGTGCCAGACCCAGAGGCATTTGAGATTGACAATAGATTCCAGTGAGAGCATGAGGGAGATTGCAAACAGCTTGATGGAGTCGTTCACGAATGTCAAGAATATGAGGATCCGGGCAAAAATGTCACTTGGAAAAGGCATGTTTTCTTCGCAAGAAACTGTCTGACAGGTGAGACCATTGACTGTTATGTCACAGATCTTCATCATAAAGTTAAGTCATGTGAATCCGAGCATTTAACAAATAGGCTCATTAGAGCTAGTCAGGACAAAGCAAAGTTACTGCAAGGAGTGGGCTTAATTTTGTAAAGTACACTGGCTGTTTGCAGGGCTAGTGAAAACTATGTTTCCCAGAAGCAAGCCTTAGCAAGTACTGAAAGGACTGAAGTGCATCTAATTAAAGTTGCACTCTAAGGCAGAAAGATAGAAACCAGGGCAGACAAACAGCAGGGGTCAGATTTGTTTGTAGTAATGCAGGGGCAGCATAATGCCAAAGTTTGCAGTGGAGTTGGACAGAAACCCAAAACAGGTTTTACAAACATTTAGGTCTTTTCACTGGAATTTTGAATTGTTCAGCCAGCTCTAGAGGCAGCCCAGGAGATTTGGTACTGTGCTTGCAAAAAACAGGTGCATTTTTAATAGAGTGTTACTGACCACACAAATTACAAAGAATTTGGGTGGATCCTAATGCAAAATGCATTCATGAACATGTAGCTGGTGGACAGAGCTCTAAAGACAATGAGGCAGAAGCAGAATTGGTTTGCAAATATATTGTAACCCAACCTCCTCCCCTACTATTTTATTTTCAGCAGATATATGCTAGGGGTAAACCTATTCCAGCACAGCTGAAAATAGAATCTAAACTGTTTAATTGTCACTTGGGCATGTGGAAGTGAAATAGGATATAGCCTGTTCTGTAAAGTGTTTTCATTGGTGCCTCAACATTTTTTTAGCAGACTAGAACAATGCTAACTCAACATTGTGCATATTAAACAGATTAACAAATTAACTGAGACTGTATATATGTATATATACATCAGGGAAGTAGGACTAGATGGGATGGAATAGAGTTTTTAAGGTTTTGGGATATCATTTGGGGATCCTTTCTTTGTTTCATACTTGTGGGTTTTATTGTAACTCATCCTGAGCTTTCTTTGAATAGGGTAGCAAATAAATCTAATAAATACATATATGCATATATACATACATACACATATATGCGTGTATGTATGTATTATTGTATATAACGGCTAACTGAAGGTTCTTGAAGTGTGCCTGGGCCAGCCCTTCTGCAGCACATGGAGCACTGGAACTATGTGTCCCGCTGCAAAGCCCGTGGGCAGGAGCATGCACTGAGGCACAAAGTAATGGCACAAATTTGTGCCTCTGCTATTTGTGCTGCTGCAAATGCATGCCCTGTGGATGTGGTCTTTAAGCCTACTTTGCCCTACCACAGTCCCACAGGGGAGACCTGGCGTGTCCCCAGATGGCTGCTGCGGATTCCTAATGCAACCTTCACCTGGTTTTAGCAGGACAATCTCAGCTCTACAGGGATATCCCCAGTAGCGAGAGGTAGGGGGTAAATGGGGGCGCCCGTGCACCCGCTGAGAGCACTGGTGCAACCCCTGACAGCCAGTGTTCCCGGCTTAGGCAGCAGGCGGGGGGGTGGGGGGGCACGTGGGCGTGCTGGTGGTCCCCCTGAGAGCGCCAACCGGGCAGTGGGGGCACCAGGAGAAGCGCCACTGGCATTTCCGGGTGTGCCGCTGGCGCTTCTGGGCCAGTGCAATTGGCCAGGGGGACATCCCCCCCTCCCCCGGTTGGTGCTTTCAGCTGTGGGGGGGGACCCCCCTGCCTGGTTGCCGACTGGCTGTTGGGTGGCGGGGGCAAGTTCCCCCCCCACAACTCGGGAGGCACCAGTCACCCATGGACATCCCTGCTTGCTTATAGATGGTGCCAGTGTCTCAATAACTTCTTCTGGGGAAACTAGAATGTGCTCTTTGTTGTTTCATGAGTCAGAACAGTCAGGGCTGTTTATTCTCTCCAAGATGCCTGGCCATCCTGAGGAGAATTTGTTCTGAATTTTATCACCCAGTGAGGAGACAAGCATCAGGGGAGTGTAGGCACTCTTGATACTGCTTGTCTGCTCAACGTGATTGTAAATGACCACAGTTTCAAGTTTTGTGATGAACCTCCCCCAGGACACAATACTAGAGGTTAAAGACCCCCAAAGAGGTATATCCATATATTGTTTAGTCAGAAGTCAGTGACCATGACTGGCAGCACAGCCTGTGTTGATATCTTGTGACCAGAAAAAAAGACACCAATAGAAACTTTTTTGTTTTTAAATTTTAAAAAGATGACCACTTTGCTTTTAGTGTAAGATTTGCCCTGTGCTTGTTCTACGCAATCCTTGCCATCCTGGGCTGGGCGGTGCATCCAAGACATGCTAGAGATTAAAGAGGGGATAGTACTAGATCCTCAGAATCGTGAATAATCACTAGAGGAATTTCCCAACCAGGTAAAACGTAGAGGAGCACTAAAGCTCCTGTAAATTGTGCTGGGGACCAAACCAAGCTCTGAGAGTTTCAAAGGAAGATGGAGGAAAAGTGAGAGAGAGACATTTTTGCTCTCTCTTGGGGTGCTACTCTAAGACACGTGACCTAACACCTCTCAGGCACCCTAATTGGTTGGGCTAATGCATCTCCTCTACAACACTCTGCATCTGATCTAAACATCCAAGTAACTTACTTATGACCAAGTAACTAAATCCTTGGATGATGGGGTCGCCGTGGACATACTCTTTCTAGAATTTAAGAAGGCCTTTGACACTGTCTCTTACCCCATTCTCATCAATAAATTAAGTGACTGCGGCATTGATGCCTGCACAGTTGGATGGGTAAAAAATTGGCTGATGGGGCACACCCAGAGAGTAGTGGTGGATGGGTTGTACTCAACCTGGCGAGATGTGAGCAGTGGGGTACCCCAGGGCTTGGTCCTCGGGCCCACACTGTTTAACATCTTCATCAGTGACTTGGATGAGGGGGTGGAAAGCACGCTGTCCAAGTTTGCTGATGACACTAAGAGGTGGGGCGAGGTGGACACACTTGAAGGGAGAGAGAGGCTGCAAATAAATTTAGACAGACTACAAAAGTGGGCAGATGAGAATAGGATGGGGTTCAACACAGGAGGAGGGGTGGATGTCGTATACTTAGACCACAGGAGGAGGGGTGGATGTCGTATACTTAAACTTCAGGAAGGCCTTCGATACGGTATCCCACCCCATACTGGTGAACAAGTTAAGAGGCTGTGATGTGGATGACTACACAGTCTGGTGGGTGGCGAATTGGCTGGAGGGTCGCACCCAGAGAGTCGTGGTAGATGGGTCGGTTTCGACCTGGAAGGGTGTGGGCAGTGGGGTCCCGCAGGGCTCGGTCCTTGGACCGATACTCTTTAATGTCTTCATCAGCGACTTGGACGAGGGAGTGAAATGTACTCTGTCCAAGTTTGCAGATGACACAAAACTATGGGGAGATGTGGACACACCGGAGGGCAGGGAACAGCTGCAGGCAGACCTGGACAGGTTGGACAAGTGGGCAGAAAACAACAGGATGCAGTTCAACAAGGAGAAATGCAAAATGCTGCACCTAGGGAGGAAAAATGTCCAGCACACCTACAGCCTAGGGAATGACCTGCTGGGTGGCATGGAAGTGGAAAGGGATCTTGGGGTCCTAGTGGACTCCAAGATGAACATGAGTCGGCAGTGTGACGAAGCCATCAAAAAAGCCAATGGCACTTTATCGTGCATCAGCAGATGCATGACGAATAGGTCCAAGGAGGTGATACTTCCCCTCTATCGGGCGCTGGTCAGACCGCAGTTGGAGTACTGCATGCAATTCTGGGCGCCGCAATTCAAGAGGGATGCGGATAACCTGGAGAGGGTCCAGAGAAGGGCCACGCGTATGGTTAAGGGCCTGCAGACCAAGCCCTACGAGGAGAGACTAGAGAAACTGGATCTTTTCAGCCTCCGCAAGAGAAGGTTGAGAGGCGAGCTTGTGGCTGCCTATAAGTTCATCACAGGGGCACAGAAGGGAATTGGTGAGTATTTATTCACCAAGGCACCCCCGGGGTTACAAGAAATAATGGCCACAAGCTAGCAGAGAGCAGATTTAGATTGGACATTAGGAAGAACTTCTTCACAGTTCGAGTGGCCAAGGTCTGGAACGGGCTCCCAAGGGAGGTGGTGCTCTCCCCTACCCTGGGGGTCTTCAAGAGGAGGTTAGATGAGCATCTAGCTGGGGTCATCTAGACCCAGCACTCTTTCCTGCTTATGCAGGGGGTCGGACTCGATGATCTATTGAGGTCCCTTCCGACCCTAACATCTATGGATCTATGAATCTAGACAAACGTAGGATGCTGCACCTTGGGAGAAGGAATCCACACCATACATACAGGCTGGGGAGTTCCCTTCTTGAAAGCACAGAGGCGGAAAGGGATCTCGGAGTCATTACTAACTCCAAGATGGACATGAGCCGCCAATGCCAGACCTCAGCCAGCAAGGCCAGCCATACCTTGTCATGCATCCAAAGGTGCAGCTCAAGCCGGTCCAGAGAGGTGATACTCCCCCTCTATGCAACTTTGGTCAGGTTGCAGTTGGAGTACTGCGTCCAGTACTGGGCGCCGCACTTCAAAAGGGGTGTGGCCAGCCTGGAGAGGGTTCAGAGGAGGGCCACCCACTTGGTGAGAGGGCAGCAGGACAGAACCTACAAGGAGAGACTGAACCTATTCAGCCTCAGGAGGAGGAGGCTGAGGGGGGACCTGGTGGCTGCCTACAAGCTCATCAGTGGGGATCAACAGCAAATAAGCAGAGCTCTTTTCTCCCCAGCACCACCTGGGGTAACAAGGAACAATGGTCATAAGCTGATGGAGAATAGGTTTAGGTTGGAGATCAGAAGGCATTATTTTAAGTTAGGGTGGCCAAAATCTGGAACCAACTTCCCAGGGAAGTGGTCCTCACCCTTACCTTGGGCAAATTCAAGAGGAGGTTGGATGATCACCTGTCTGGGGTCTTGTGAACCCAGCATTCATTCCTGCCTGTGGCAGGGAGTCAGGCTAGATGATCTGTTCAGGTCCCTCCTGACCCTAGCTACTATGAAACTATGAAATTATCTTGCAGCACAGTGGCCCCAGCATCAAGCAGGGAGACCTCCTCAGCATTTGAAGATGCAGAGTAGACTATAGGGTCCTGCAACTCTGGTCAGGTCCACAATCATGTTGCTAGCTCAGGGAGCCCTCTTGGGCACCTGTGGATTAGTAGCAGGAGCTGAGATGGTTTGAGCCTCATTTGAATGCAATTTGCATGGAAGTTATTAGCACACCTGTTATGGGACAGCATTGCTAAAATACCATTAAGTTTTGGAGTTGCAGATGGATGAAATACTGCTAGTCATGTTTGAAGATAGATGGACAAATGAGCAATGTCCAATGTGCATGGAGTCAGGGGTCACCCTAACCAGTGCTGCAGCCTGCAGTGCTGGGGCATGGGAACTCCGGGCCGGTCAAGGAAAAAAGGAGAAACTGGAGATGGTGGCTTCATCCAGGAAGGATTTTCTACTATGCTTGGGGTCTTATATACCAAGAAATATTTCCTCCTTGTGGTAAAGACTCAGTTGGTGTGCTGTATGCTTTAGGCTCTTCATCAAAGAGTGGTCACCTGGCAGAGGCTGCTTCAAAATAGCCTGAGGCATGGTGGATCAGTCCCAGCAGGGACTGCTTTAGCTGAAGCAGTGAGAGCAGCATCTTGATGCAACACTTTGAGGACCATATTACCGAGCACCAAAGCAGAAGTTTCCTCATCCAGGACAGCTAGAAGAACCCCATGAAGTGGCAGGCCCATGGGATGAAAGTTTGATCCGCCTGAAATCTGGACTCTTCTAAGCTTGGACAACAAATGGTGAGTGAGCTATAAAGAAAGGAGCATAGTAGTTGACTACCTTCTTGGTCACTGTGGGAAGTAGAGGTAGGGAAAGACTGGTCAGGGCCCATTGCCAAAGGAGGTTGAAGAAAAGCCATAGGCCTGGGAAAAACATTTTCTGGGCAGTCCAGATGTTTTGTTACCTCCAGTGCCATTGGTTATAAGCCCCTCACAGCACACGAAGGATGAATTGTGTATCAAGATTCCCAAACTGCTTAGGAAGGGCCTGGTAGCTGAGTAGTAGCATTGTCTTGCTGGGGCTGATGCCACACTTAAGCTGGCGAGTGAGGGGTGAAGTAAAATGCATCTTTAGATGATTTTGAATGATGGTGGATATCTCCAATACGTGTGTGCTCACACAAATGGAAAAGCACATGTGCCACTGAACTCTTAAAAATTCTATTGGTCAGATAGTTTGTGGCACTTGCTCTTCTCTTGGCTTCTCTAGCACGTTTCCTGGACACTAGCTCTTCTCTGTTATCCCTAGACAGAAATGGGACCTCACAGCCCACTTACCCTTGGACCGAACTGACCCCTCCCCTCCCCTCCCCAGACTCCCCAGTAGTTTTAAGTGCACCGTTTCCTAGAGCTCCATACTTGTGGAGTTTCTGGGTTTATTGTTCCCTCTTCAAGGTCTCATGAAATTCAAAGCAAAGGGAACTCCAAGCTCTGTAAGGGTTCCAAAAACCTCTTTACATGAGCTGGCACAAGAAATATGCAAATCTACACAAACAGGCATCTCCCTGTCTCTTGTTTCCTCCTGCTTTGGAAAGACCATTGGCCCAAGATCAGAGCTCTCTAAAGCAGGGGTTGGGAATCTGTGGCCTCTGGGCTACATACAGCCCACAAAAAGATTGGATCTGGCCCATAAAGTTCTGATCCAATCCATGTTTCATTAGCAGTATGTCTATCCCTAGCAATCCAGTCTGGCTCCTGTTCTGTATTCCACATTTTACTAACAATACATTGATGCCTTCCAGTTGCCCCAGCATTCCTGCTCTGTCTGAAGGGATGTTGTCCCCCTCACTCCTACCACAGGTCACCACTGCTGCTGAACTGGCCACTGCAAATTCTTGCTGCTCACCACACTTTTCAGTGGCACATTTTTTAGTTGAGGATACGTCAGCGGGATGAAAGGGCAGCCTCCACACAGAGGGGAACGGTGACCGCTGGCACATGGACGGATTCCTGAAACTGTCACAGTGGACTTCTCATTTCCATGTGTTGCACTTCTATACTGGTCATAAGACAAGGCTGGGTATTGTAATATAAAAGTTATAATTGGACAAGCCAGGCTGCCATCACCAAGGTAAAAAGCTTTGCAAAAATATAGCAGGCCTTCTTCCAAGCTTCACAGGGCAAAATACACCCAAAGCTATGACTGAGAGGGGTTTGACTCAGTACAAAATATTCATGAATTACATTCTTTAAAAGTTGTTTAGTTCTTCAAAGGGCACTGGGTTATCTTGGTATTAGAGGTCAGACACTGCAGAGTTGTGTAAAAAAAAAAGCAGGGTGGGGAGAGAAGGGAAAGGCACTGTCTTCTGGGAGATTGCATGAGGATTCATATTAGATACTTACTGTACTCCTAGGCAAAAAATATAGGGCCAGAACTGCAGCTGGTGCAAATTGGCACAAATTGCCATTGGATTCAGTTACATTGATTGCCCCCAGCTGAGGCTGTGCGCTGAGGCCAGAGCCGATCCATCTCTGTGCAGCTCCTGTTTGACCTGAATCACACATAGCTATGAATTTGGTTTTTTAATAATGGACCCACCACCAGTTCAGCACTATTGCTGTCTCCATTGAGGACTGGAATAAACAGAGGCCCTTCGGGTCAAAATGAAGAAGCTCTGGAAAAAGTAGGTCTTAAACAGCAGGCAGTGCTACAGCCCAGGACAAGCTCCGCTTTGGGATAGCTGCATGGGGAAGGGGAAGTGGAGGAGGAAGACAACAGTGTCTGACAGGTCTGTGGACCAGAAGGGAAGAGCACTGGCAGAGCTGCATGGAAAACTTGCCCTGGACCAGGACCCCTGTCTGCTCAGAGCTCTCTGCCCCAAATAGATTACAAGTTAAATGGTTACCAGCTCATTAGATTCACTAGTGATGAAACAACCCCAAGCATCATTAGGGGTGGACCAGATGATCTTCCGAGGTCCCTTTCAGCCCTCGCGTCTATGAAATAATGTCTATGAAATCATGCCCCTAAGGACTGTTCTCAGGGGAGAATGGAGGTAGAGGGGCAGCAGCTCATTTCTTCATTTTATGGGCTTTAAACCAGCTTAGTTGCTTGAGAAACTGCCTGTCTCTGTCAGCCTTTCTTCTTCTCCTTTGGGTCCCTTTACTTCTGGTTGTTAACAAAATCACAGCCCAGCAGCTCCGGTGCTCCCTCAGTGTGGTGTTGCTTGGAAATTGGGGCTCAGGCCAAATACCCCTTTGCGTATGCACCTGAATAATCCCCTGCATGGCTCAGTCCTCCACTCCAGCAACCTTCAGCTCTTGGTGTAGCTCTGGCTGGAGCAAATGCTGCAGCCCCTGTCTGCATTGTTAGAGTGACTCAATATGACATGGAACAGCTGTTCAGTGGAAAGCAATCTCCTGCGGGTGGTAGCAGGCGGGAAGGAGGGGGTTGAGGGAAGTTTGAGCCGTTCAGTGGATAATTATATCTGTGTGGGCTAGATCCTTCGCTCACAGTCAAACCTACGGGTCGTGAGAAAAAGAGCAAGGCTGTCAGGCCAGATCAGCTCTCCTGGCTCTGACAACGCTCCTTTGCCACTGGGGGGAAGAGGCGGTGGGGAGCCAGCATGGATTGGAGTAGAGCAAAGGAATGTGGCTAGCATGGAAAGGACACCGCTGGGAAGAATGACAAGACAGACCATCCAAAAGCATGGCTGAGCGGTGGTGGGCACCTCCACTGTCTGTGAGCCTTTATTAAGAGACAAGAGAGGGAGACATAAGCCAACACAGGACTAAGCAGTCAAACCAGGCCCACGTCCCACATCTCTTGTCGCATTTCTGGGACTCAGTCAGCTTGAGATGGTTATTGTAGAATATGGAAAGAGGCAGCCTGATCCAGTACTTGGAGCAGGGGCTGGGAGTCGAGACTCCTGGGTTCTGCTCCCAGCTCTGGGAAGGGCTGGGGTCTAGCAGTTACAGGAGCAATCTGAGTCCAGGATCCTGAGTTGTGCTTCCAACTCTGACACTGATTCAGTTTGTTACTTAGGGCAAGCTATAGGCTAATACTTTACACCTATATTTAACCATCCAGTGGTAGCCACATTTTAAGTAATAACATTGGGGTAAGAGAAAAATTATTCTGGAGAGCAATTGTGAAAGGGCTTGAAAAGATGCGATACTATGTCCTGCCAGGAACCACCAGTGTTTACAGAGAGAGTTGATAAGGAAACGGGCTAAGAGGTGCAGGTCAACAAGGTGCAGTCAGGAGTGGCCTACATACTTAAGTGTCTATAGGTGCCTATGAAACAGAAGGGGGCTGTAGAACAAGTCGGTCAGATTTACCAGCTTCATCACACACCACATGAATCCCCCACAAATCAGCTCTCCAAAACTGAGGGGCATGTCTTAAGCAGGGAAGCTGATTTTTCTTCACTGAAATAGAAGTATGATGGCTGCCTCTTGGCTCTGGCCGACCAAGCAGAAGTGGGGGGAGTCCTGTGTTAACCCTCTCACAGCTGTAGCTATTGACTGAGCACCATAGCTAGTGCCTGAAGGACTAACTGAGATGGCTCTGGGCAAATGAGCTGCTGCATGTAGTCTGTAGTATTTTGATGAGTCTTGTGCTATGGAAATAGTACTTTTATTATGTACCAGAACTTATATAAAGAACTTGCTACTGCCCTTGCAAGGGCCTGGTCCTAGCCGTGTTGCTGATCTGCCACAGCTCCTGCTGCCTCGCTCAGACTATCTCCTTGGATGCCACGCTTTCTGGAAGCTCTGTGTTAGCAGGACTCACACAGTTGGCTGTGACTCTGGAAAAATCTTTTAAACTACATTCTGCCTTCCAAAAAACAAGATGTGGTACTTAAGAAGCTGCCTGTTCCTCTTTCCTCATGATTCCTGCAGGGACCTTGATACAGCTTGGGAATGATGGTTGTGTACATTACAACAAATCAGTTCACCCATCAAAAAACTAAGCACATCAAATTGAGATGAGTTTCCACTGGCTTCATTGGTTTCAGGATCATTCCTGTGAATGGCACTTTGTTGACATGAGTTTGTTTGAATGAATGTTCTTGCACTTTTGCTGTTTGGGTAACCAGCTACCCTGGAGTTTTCCCAGGAAGCTGGACCATGTGCAAGCCTCTGAGATTAATCCTGAATGCAGAATAGTTGCAGTGAGACATGAACATGGCATCATTTGTATGCCTCTGCTATTGAAAGAGAGTTACTAAATGGAGGAAGATAAACTTTCTAAGGCTTTCTGTAGAGTCAGCAGTGAATGAGAAGCTGCTCTCCAGCTGTAGGAGAACAGCTATGCTGGCAAACCCATTCATGAAAAGGTCCTGCCCATCTGCTGTATAATTGTCCAAACAAACCCCAAACATCAATGGCAGGCTGAAATCTTACCCACCCAATCTCAGCTGGGTTGGGATAATTATTACAGAGGCATTAGGGCCACTAATTCAGTAGCAGTTGGAGTAAACATGAAGAGAAAGAAACAGTCAGTCTTATCTCTATACCCCAGCACTAAGAGCAGAGACTGCATGGTTAACAGAAATTTAGACTTCCCCATATGTCTTCCTCACCACCCTAACTCTGCCTTAACCAGAAAGATGCCAAGGGGAAGAGTGACTCTTCTCCACCCTGGAGTTCTCAGTTGAGCATGGCAATGGAGGGGCCAGGCCAGTTCTTATGGGCTTTAATTGTGACACTAACCAAACTGAGCCACCCCTGTTTGTTCTACATGGATGGGAACCACTGTCAGCTGCTACTCATCAGAGCTGGTCTTTAAGAGAAAATTTACACAAGAAATGCCCATCAGGTCATCCCCAAGCCCTATCCTACTTCTGAAGACATACCAGATATTGTGATGCTTTGGGGACATCATGCTGAGGGTATAACAGACACAGACAGAGAAATAAGATGGTGGTCTTTCCTTAATTCCCAGAGATTCCTAGACGTCCCAATATGACCTGACTCCAGACAGGCCCAACTGTGGCAGGTGGAGTCCTTCTTTTTCCCTGTGAAGATGTAGCTGCAGCTTTGTGGTTGTTTGTGTCTCCTGGAGCAGTCACATAACATGAAAAAGCTCCATGTCAGTCCCTGCCCTCCCCTCACAGTAGGACTTTCTTACCAAAATGCTGTGGCCAGTTCAGTGAAATGTCAACAATTAAGTAATAATGCTGTCAAAATGAGTTGCAAAATACAGCTCAGTAAATGCCTGTAATAGTTTGTGGTCCTGCTGTTGAAGAAACATCTCTGGTCCTCCTGGGAAAGGACTCGTATTTAGGTACTGCTTCAGTCATGCAACAAAAACATGCCCAGAACAACTGCCCTGGAGCTGAAGTGCTGATTTTGTGTGTGGAGAGGAGTGAGAGCAGATACTCCAAGAGGTATTGAACACAGGGAAGGGAAAGGCCCAGTGAATTCTTTTACCACTGACAATCCTCCTTCCTCACCATTATCTCAAGACTCAAGTCCACGGCACCCTAGGATTTTCCTGGAAGGGAGTCTAATAAGCCCAGGCCTCAAGGCCTGGCACTTGCACCGCACTTGCACTGGCCACAATTATTTACAAATCTCTTGATGTCACAGCTAATCTTGGATAAAATATTAGTAAACCAAGTTCTGGGCACCTTCAAATTCCTCTGGTCCAGTTTCTGGAGTCCTTACTGGGCATCATTACATGAGACACTTAATGTACAGAAGACTAATTATACTGCATATTAGCGCAGCTGGTAAAAACTGTGCTAATGCACAGTACAATTAGTCTAATGTGTATTAATGTCACAAAAAAAATTCATCTCTGCTAATGCACAATAGCACCGATTATGGCGCATTGTTATTACCTGTTATTACAGGTACTAAACTTAATATACCCTAATTACGAAGAATTAATGAACATGTGGACGTGCCTACTCAGTCCTTACAAAGTCTTTTCTCAGGCCAGCGCTCACTGACCCCTTTAAAAAGGACATGGAGACAGGCTGCAGAAGTGTGAACCAAAAATGATCAAGGGCTTGAAAAGCAAGTCATATGAGGAGAAGCTGAAGGAGCTAGGCATGTTCAGCTTGCAGAAAAAGTGTTTGAGAGCCTTTGATACCTGACAGCAGTCTTCAAATACCTGAAGTGTTGCCATAAAGAAGAGGAAAAGCACCTTTTCTCTCTTGCTGCATAGAGAAGGATGGGGACCAATGGCCTGAAGTTGAAGCAAAGCAAGTTTAGATTGCATATCTGGAAAAACTTCTTCACTGTTAGAATAGTGAGGCAGTGGAATAGACTGCCTAGGGAAGCTGTGAGCTCTCAGTCACTGGAGGTGTTCAAAAGGAGGTTGGACAGCCACTGGTCAGGGATGATGATCTAGGTGTGGCTATGCCTATTTTCTACCATGGGTATTTTCTGGGCTTTGCTGGTTGTTCCCCCCACCCCACCTCCTTTTTCTGCTCTATGTTTTAGGGTGTTTTTAAGCCTTCCCAGAGCCATTAGGTGTTGGCTACAGCCAAGGCTGGGGACTTCAACTGGCGTGTGCCAATTCTTTTGCTAGGAGCTAGAGAGTTACTGCTGCATAAGGACCAAAGAACATACATTGAGGACCAGATTCTGCTACTCATACTCACCTTCCTTTGTAAGTAGCCCTGATAATGGGGGCTGGGGTAGTGCATGTACTAAGTCACAAGTTGGAGGCGCTCAAGTGCTCAAGGCACAGCACTGTCAGATTCCAACAAATCTGTAAATTCTGCTAAATACCTTGTCATGCAAGGACACAGAAAAGGAAGGCCCCAATAATTTAATCAGTACTCCTTGAGGATAGGCCAGTGCCCAGTGTTTTTAAGGGGCTCTAAATTTGGCCCATTTTCCATTCTAAAACCTTTTGGCTGAGAATTTGTGCATAGAGCCTGCCAAAATCCCTATAAATACTTAGTGTTAAGTGTCAGTAAATGCACTGTAAGTCAGTTGACTGCAGTGAAGATAAGCCTGCTATTTTACACCAGCTGAAGATTTGGCCCGTTGGTACCATATTTATTCTCTCGCTGCTGCCATTGTTAACTCTGCCTGGGATTGAAAAGCCAAGCCAAACTCTTTCTGCCTCTGCCTTTGCCACTGTCCTGGGAACATGGCTGTTATGCTGACCATGCAAAATAATCTCTTCCTCACTTGCACAGCTGCACTGAACCTGCAAGGACAATAGGAATAAGACAGTGTGTTTGCTGGCAGTGTTGACTGGAACTCATACTCTCACATCACCAACACGGGAAGAAGTACCATTGTCACCTGAGGCAGAACCTCTCTGCTAAGCATGAGTGATGGACGTACCCCCTGTGAATGCCTGGCTTCCAAGTTAGTGAGCACACACAGTAACTCAAGCAGAGCAAATGCCTGACAAATGTCCCTTATCTCATTATTTTGAATACACCTCTTAATTTCAATTTATCTACACATTGCATGGTACCCCACTCAATCTGTGATCACCCCTTTCCACTGGCTCTGTGCCACATAACATCATCCACCATGAAGGATCATCATGAGAGAAGGATTACAAACCTGCAGCTCCAGAAAACCCTTTGGGGCTGCATGAGTGGCCAGCAGTGGCTTAAGGTATGTGACCCACAACTGAACAGCTCTGATTCCACCTTGCAGAGCAGCAAGGATCATAGTAATTGGGGCAGGGATTAGCAAAGTGTAAATTAGCAAGCGTCTTCTATTCTTGCCCTTGCATTGTAAACCTAGTTGTGTAACTAGGGTCAGATGAGCGGGTCAACTGCCCTGGGTGCTGACTTGGAGTGTGGGGGTGGGGGTGTAGGGGGAAGAAGGGCAAAAAGAAATGGCTCCCATCAGCAGCTGTTATTGTGCCAGTGGTGCAGCAACAACTGGACACTACTGCTGTTCCTGTGCCACAGGTGTATTGCTATACCACTGATCAAACCACACTTACCTCCTTGACCAGGCCCAGCTTACACGAGTGGCTGCCCTGAATGCCTAGTGCTCCCAATTCACTCAGCACAGCAAAACTAGTGGAGACTCCATTTCTTCTTTTTCCCGTCTTGCTGTGAACAACAGACTCTCTTCCATGCATGGGCTGTGAATTTGCAAGCCAGTGCATCCAACATCCTGTTGTCTCTGTCAGCACAGAATATTCACTTGTCAGGTTTTAAAAACAAATCTCTGCTCTGGTTGGTGACTCATCTTCTGAAAGCCATTGCACGTGCCTATGCAAGGGCAGACAGGCGGGGTCTGACCCCGATGCTACAAGCTCCTTTGCAAAGGGACCTTGTCCTTATAATGGCCTGCAGTACCTGGCACACAATTGGTCTGGCTTTGCCTCTGGGGGGCAAAGATCATTTTTGTCTGGCAGGGACTCTGAGCAGGCCAGCCAGCCTGGGCCAAGTACCACAGCAGCCACACCTGCAGCAGCCTCAGCTAGTGACCTCTGCCCCAAGTCAGGAGCAGCGAGCATCCTGATTGGCTGCTGGGAGCGCTGCCTGCCCATGTAGCGCCCACTGGGGCCCTGGGTCTGCAGGTCAGTCAACAGTTCTGCTGTGGCAAGCCTCCTGGTTCATGCACTCTGTCCCTGACCCTGGTTTTTGGATTTTTCTGGATTTGGGCTTTGGATTTTCCTGAAGATCTGTTTCCTGGCTCCTGATCCCAGTTTGGCTGTTTTCAGACTTCGCCCTGTGGATTGCCCCCTGGATTGGTATTTGGCATCTGATGCCTGGATCGTGACCGTGGGCTGTGTTGTGGACTCTGCTTCTGGATTTCCCTCTGGTTTTGGCAAAATGACTCTTGCCCTCTGAACCATCTCTAGGCCCCTGCTTTCCCTCAGTGGTCTAACCATTCAATCAGACCACCTACACCCCAGTCTGATAACACCCTCTGCTTGAGAATTGCAAAGCTGTCAGACCATTGTCTTCACTCTGCTCTCAATATCCTCCAACCTGGACTTACTAGCTGTTTGTTCCACCCCATTCACTTCCTGTGCTTTGTCTGCCCATCTAGATAACCCACCCCAACATGACCCCACTGCAAGGACTTAAATAGGAAGCAAAACCCATTGTGCTGCATTAACCAGGTATTGTACTATCTGGTTAATTGTTAGATGTTGTACTGCCTGTATACTACTATCACATTAATTAAGCATTATGAATGACTCCACCCCTTTTCCCTTCCCCTTTGTCTGTCTTGTCCCTTTCGATTGCAAGCTCCATGTGGCAGAGAGAGATTCTCATATGCTTGTACAGAGCTTTGCCCAATAGGGGCCTCTAGCATCTAATATAATCAGATATTGTCCAGCTCCCCTCCCATAGTGAGCATGAGACCTCCCCATCTTGCCCAGAGACAGGTGAACCCCACCACCAACAGGCAGCTAGCCCCCTACTCTCTAATCACAAGCAGCTGGTGGTTCTTTAACACACAGCTCTTCACTGAGCCACCCCACAGCCAACAGGGTGGCCCAATAGTGGAGATACATCTGATGACACAGAGACCTTGGGAATCAGCTTAAAATCTCCAATCCACTTGCTATAGACCAATGAAATGCTCCTAGGGTGATAAAGGAGCTACAACTCTCACCTATTAGAAGGGCTAGATTTAAACTGGTGACCTAGAAGATAAAAGCTCTGTGGTCCATTCCTAAACCCTTAAGCCATCAAGCCTCCCATGAGCAGCATGAAATTAGTAAATTGTTATTTGTGTGTTTTTTCCTAGAATCTTGCCACTGGGGAGTTTTTGTGCTGTCATATATTGTAAATTCCAGCCTTTGGATGCTTGTAAAATTGTGGTAAGTAACTAGAAGGAAGCAAGGGAACAAAACTTTGTTACTGACCAGCATTACAAACTCCAAACAAATTCCCCAGTAACATAGCTGGGAATCTGTAACTTACACGCAGAAATGAATGAATAATTTATCTGACTTAGTTATCTTCCTTTTTCTGCTTCACTTCCCACAACCAGGTCACGAGTTCTTCCTCCTTCATATGCTGTTTGAAATTAAATGCTTAATAATTATCGTGTATAATAACTGCAACCTGCAAACAGCTCTCTGCATGTAATTCCTATTTGAGATGGACTGCTGTGTTAGTCAGAAAGGTCAGATGGAGTTATTTCCCTCCTTTCATTGGAAGAGTGTGCAATTATTATTACTGATCAGTTTTAGTACGGTTATGCTTACAGACCAGCTGGGGCTGGGCCCTAAGTGCTGTCAACATTGTATGAAAGCTTAGCAAGAGGCAGCCCCAGCCTCAGGAAGTTCACAGTCTAAGCAGACTAAATATCTGAAGGGCAGATACACTGACTATGAATACTATGAATATTCATATGTGTGTACATAACAGCATGTGACTTTGAGGCTTGCCTGCCCTGTGCAGTGGGGAGGCTACATTGGCTCATAGCAAGGACAGGCGGCAGGAGGACTTGGGTTCTAGTCTCAACTCTAACATTAAACTCCTGGGTAAGTTGTTCTGCTTCTTTCTGTTCTCTGTATGCTTTGTCTGCCTAGTCTATTTAAAAGATATGCTAGTTGGAGCAGGGGCTGTCACTGTGTGCATGTAGCACCTTGCACAGTGAGATGCTGATCTCAGTTGGGGCCTCTAACTGCTATCCTTTATCAGAGATGAAAGACCCTCCCTAGACTTGGGAGCCAATTTCTGTAGTCAGCAGCATGTAAAGGAGAAATATAGCTAGCACCGTATCTAGGCGCCTTCCACTCTCCAGCCTGAATGGCAAGTGTTTCCTTACAGCCTGGTCAAAAAAGCAGGGTGTCTTTGGCACAAGTCAACAGCAACGTGGAGTCACAACAAGCTTTAACTGCTCCACATCCACACCCTGCTGCTGCCATAACACAATAATTCTCATCAGAGGAACTAGATCAGACAAGTGTCTGTGAAAAGTAATGTTTAAAATAGACTGAACAGCAGGGGGCACTCTCACTGCACCAGTCAAGAAGGGGGAACACTACCAAGAAGCTGACCTACCCTCTGTTTTGAACAGACAGAGTATCTGTCTTGACTACTGCTTCTCTTTCCTGTCTTGGCTGGTGGAAAGCAAACCTCAAAACTCATGAACATCCCCAAAGCCGAGTCATTTAAAGAACCAAGAGCCTTATCCAGGAGATTTTGCAGTGGCCTCTACACTCTGCTTGCAAGTAAATTCCTTCCCTCTATGACCTATTCCTTATAACAATCCCAGCTGGACAAAAAAACTTTCTTCACCATACCTGAATCACCATCATCTTATTACATTCCATGAAGGGGCACCAGATTGGCTGTATGGCACCATGGGGCATGTCTACACGTGCCTATTTAAGGCACTTTAGCCATTTTTAAGGCACATTAACAGTGCAGGTCTACATGTGTGTACCCTTAATATGCCTTAAAAATGGTGATTCTAGGTTAATTGCACCTAAATTTGATACCTGCATAAGGCAGGTATCAAATTTAGGCACAAATAGTTAAGGTGCCTTAAGGGATATGTAGATGCCTTAAGGCATTTTAATGCTGTGTATGTCAACTGAGTCGGCTGGAGCTGAGCCCACAGGGCCCCATGCTGCCACTGGGTGCCGCCAAGAAGAAGAAGCAGCAGGTGCTGTTCTCCCAGATGCTGACGCTGGAGCTGAAGCAGCAGTTCTGGCATTACTTGCACTGCCCCCAGCCACTTTCCCAGCATGGTACCTTCCTGGAGGCCCCAGCACAGCTGTGTGTACTGGGGGCTGTCCAGAGTGCTGTCCTGCAGGGTAGACTGCAAACACGTTCACCCAGCAAGCCACATTAAGGCACCTTAAGGTGTGCAAATGTAGACACGCACCTAAATTGCTTTAATGCGCCTTAGCCTAAGGTGCATTAAGTTGAGGTACACATAAATTCACATGTAGACATGTCCCATGAGTCCTGTGCTAGCCCACCCAATAATGCTGAATAATAAGCCATTGCAGCCCCAGGCAGGTGGTACTGAATTTATCTTCTCAGCCAGCATTAAATCCGAAAGAGGTCCCTGCGACAACTTCATTCTGATCCATTCATCTGGCAGTAGAAACTGCAACCAAAGGTAACAGATTTTTATGTTCATTTATAGACCACCACAAATGAAAGGATTCATAAAGATGAAAAGACACATTTCTTATGGTTAATAGTTATGAATGGCCCTATATTTGTCCTTATGGGAAATGACAGCTTACATACCAACAAGACCATGGGCATAAAAGCCCTAAAACTCATCTCCTCTATTGCCTTCCTAGTGCTTTCATAAGCCATTTGCTCCAGCACACACAGGCAATGGCAACATGAATCCAATTGTTGACCTAGATGTGAAGATCAAGGAGTCGCAACACTGATCTGCCTTGGACAGACCACCTCAGACAGACCACACAGTGGTCAGAGACCTTCTAACTCTCAGACAACAAAGGCAAGCAATGATCTGAACATAACCCTGAAGATTGGATTTCAAAATTCCACACCTGTTAATGGATAACTACACCATACCCACAGGGCCAGGAAAAGAATACTTGGAATTATCATTAAACAATTACTTTGGTCGTTGACCCGCTTCACCTGAAATGCCACCTTCCTGCACACTGCATGCACAGATCTCCTCTTCACTGGTCCAAGAGAGGAAGCAGAAAACTGGGCACTGGTGATGAAAAACAAAGGTTGCATTTTATTCTGTCTCTATCAACAAATTAATTTGAGTCTGTGCTAGGGACAGACTGAGAGAACCTTTTGTCAGCTATATTGGCACTGCAAAAACTTCCCCCAGAGCTATCCCTGATGGTTAACCATTTCATCCGTCTTAAGTGTCTGTAGTCTGTAGTGGAACCCAACACCAAACACTGCAAAGACCAATCATCTTGACACTAAACTTTGGGGCATAGCGTCCACACCTGAAGACAGGCCAGTGATCCAGCCTGACTTGGATAAACTTAGTAAGTGGCGGACACAAACCTAATAACATTTAATACTGATAAATGCAAGGTACTCCACCTCGGGGGGGAAAAAATCCGCAGCATACATATAGGCTTGGCAGTGCTACACTTCCTAGCACCACTGCTGAAAGAGACTTGGGGGGCATGATTGACCACAAGAAGAACATGAGCCACCAATGCGATGTTGCAGCTGGTAAAGCAAACAAAACCCTGGCTTGGGTCTATAGATACTTCTTAAGTAAATCTCAGGATGTCATCCTCCCACTGTACGCGGCCTTGGTCAGGCCACAGCTGGAGTACTGCATCCAATTCTGGGCTCCACAATTCAAGAAGGATGTCAAGAAACTTGAGAGAGTCCAGAAGACAGCCATGCGCAAGATCAGAGGGCAAGAGAACAGGCCTTATGAAGAGAGGCTGAGAGCCATGGGACTCTTCAGTCTGGAAAAATGCAGGCTCTGGGGGAACCTGGTGGCTGTCTATAAGTACACAAGGGGTGTTCATCAGGATCTGGAGGAATGTCTGTTCACCAGAGTTCCCCAAGGAAAAACAAGGACCAATGGTCATAAACTCCTACAAGACCATTTTAGGCTGGACACGAGAAAACATTTCTTTACTGTCCGAGCCCCCAAGACCTGGAATAGACTCCCTCCAGATATGGTGCAGGCACCTACTCTGGGCTTACTCAAGAAACGCTTAGGTGCTTATCTTGCTGGGCTCCTTTGACCCTAGCTGACTTCCTGCCCTTGGGGCAGGGGACTGGACTTGATGATCTTTGAGGTCCCTTCCAGCCCTAATGTC
This sequence comes from Alligator mississippiensis, assembly GCF_030867095.1. NCBI lineage: Eukaryota > Metazoa > Chordata > Crocodylia > Alligatoridae > Alligator > Alligator mississippiensis. Next base: position 26,851,610 of record NC_081836.1, on the reverse strand, counting down.
TATGAAATCTATGAAACCTTCCACACTGCAAAGACCATGCACATTTGGGAACCCTTCTCAGAGCATGTGGGTCTGCTTTGCCTCAGCCTACCAACCAACAGCTCACCTTGTATTCCCAGTGTTCAGTGCACTCACTGATCAGGAAGTTCTGGATGCCATACGGGATTCACAACCCAATACTTGTGAATCCAACACTTGCTTTTCCTGACCAGAAAAAGAGCTGTGAACCACTGGTGCTGCCTCTGGCTGAACTAGCCAATGCATCATTCACAGAAGGGAGCTTCTTTTCTACTTCACTCCACAGTCATCCCACCAGCCCTGAAGAAGCCCACCTGGGATTTATTACTTGTAGCCATCTGCTGCCCAGTATAAAACCTCCCCTTCTGAGCCACTTCATGGAGAAACTGTCCAAAGCACATCTATATGCTCAAAACATAAATTTTAATATCCCAGACCTGACACAATTCAGACTCAGACCAGGATATGATCTACAGGCTGCTTCAGCAGCACTGAGGGATGATCTACTGTTAATTGATAAAGGGCAGACATTCACTCAGCCTCTGCAGCACTCAACACTGCTGACCATGAGATAGTGCCCTCACTTGAGAGTGGTGGCAAAGGTCTAAGACAATACATTAATATGATATGAGATCTTCTTGGTCTTCTGAGCAACAGAGGCTACTGTAAGAACATCAAGAGGGATCAGGGTTTGTCTTATCCCCAAAGTAATTATGAGGAATGTGCAAACAGGGCACTCACTCACTGTTCCTGTGTTCCTGGAGCTTCCCCAGGTAGGTGATAGGAAGTGAAGTGAAGAAGATAGATGGGATGAGAATGACAGGGAAATGGTAGGATCATGGGGAATTGTGGAATGGTCTAGTCAGGGATGATCTTACTTGGAGCAGGGCATTGGAGTCCCTTCCAGCCCTACTCTTCTATGATCCTGAAAGAAGTTCTAGGAGAAGGAGAATAGAGAGCAAAAAATGGTACACATGGGCATGTGTGTACTCATACATATCCCCAGATCCATGCTTGCATGCATGTGGGTGTGCACACACTGGCAGCCACAGACACATGCAGCTATTTGCACATATACACACAATTCTTGCACTTCCCAGTCTACAACTGAGATGGAAGGAATTAAAAAACCCCCCTCCCCAATCAGAATGGGTATGAAGGCCAGGCAAGTTTCTAGCCCTCTGGGTGTTGTCTGACCATTACCGAAGCTCGGAAGAGAAGTGAGATCCTTTTGAAGCCCTCAGACAGCTTTCTGATGAGCACAGAGTAGCCACATAGGAGACAGAGAGAGGCTGATCTTCAAACTCACACTCAATCTGTTCTGTCCCCTGGTACTTACACTCACCTTCCATCCCATTATAGCTCTGATATTGCTGCACCCAAAGGCAGGAATCAGCAAGCAAGTTCAGTCCAGTTCATTGATCCCATCTCTCTGAGGCTCTTCCAGGCTCTCAGCACTGTTAGGGCCAGTTGTTGTTACTGTTGTTAGTAAGCCCTGTGTCCTTCTCTCCTTCTCTTGGTTTGGCAGCTCCATCATTACCAGGTTTCCCCAGCCGTCTGTCAGGGTCCGACTGGCCTCAATGTTGCCTCAGGCTCTTAGATAACAAACAAGTCACAGAAGATTTCTTGGGCTTCCACGACCTTAATTACCAAGTGCCATTTTAGGGCTGTGTAACCTGGCCGCAAGGAGGTAAAGGCAGCTCAGGAAGCATCCTTAAATGCATCCAATTAAGGGGGCTTCAGAAATAACCACTCAGCTCCTGGGTAGGGGTTGAGTAGCCCAGACTGTGCCATAAAAGCTCATGTCCAAAGCAACAACTGACATTGAGTTTCCTCCCTTCCCCCTCACCCAGGCTTGTTTATCCTTTCAACTAGATTTGTCACTGACGTTGCGTTGGCTTTCCTGGCACCACTCCTAATTTCCACCAGTGCAAATAAGTGCAAGATCAGGTTTGCATGGAGGAGTAGGTTAAATGCCGTGTGTATACCCATGTGCTACTGTGCTAAAGAGTCAGCTTCTCTATGTGGGACTGAAACAGACTAATATCCTCTATGGTTGGGGGATGGAGGAGGATTTAGAACTTGCATGTACCACTGGTTACTCTAATATTGCTCAGAATGTCAGCAACTGGAAGACGCATGCTGATAACAACTAGTCAGTATGCTATGTCAGTGATGGATCAGAGGGGAGAAGTTATACAAAAGAACTGAGTTTTACAGGGGAGATTTTGATAGCTTCTATTTGTTGGCTCTGGATTTAGGATCCAGATACCTTGTTCGGGGCAAGGGGACCCACCCTCAGATTGACCACAACCTTTCCATTCAATAATAGGCAAATTTATTGATACATTGTGATAACAAAAAAAAACCTCAATACCAACAATCAAACAATTCTATATATCTAACAAATCCTAGGGCTGTCATCAGAGTCAAAGTACATCTGGCCAGGATGCAGTCTTTACTCTGAGGCTCTCTTAGATGTCAGCAGTCTGGAGATGGGATACCAAGACCTACAGCCCCCCTCCAGTGGGGTGCATGAGATGGGCTGGTTGTATGACCTCGATCCATGATGGCCTTGAGGACCCTTCCCAGGGAACAGGTATTGGATGGAGACCCCTCTCAAGGAGGAGAAGGAGGAAGAACCCGGGTGGGACAGGGAGGGATAGAAAGGAAGAGAAGGAGGGACACTTTGTTACTATCAAGTCTTTGCTTTTGTATCTTCCTTCCCACCTGATGATTCTTCATTCGTGGCTATCTCTGGTTGGTTGTCTCTCTGTGGTCACACATCCACATAGCCTTCTCATCCTTCTCCTAATTTGGCCTGTTCCCCCAAAACCAGGACTCAGCCCCCCCTGCTCTGAGGCCTTGTAGCTGGTGTCACTTATCTCATTATGGGCAGTATAGTAATACTCCCTTGGTTCCCAGACTTTGTGTCCTTGTTGACCTTGTTGTGTTAGACAGTATGGTATATGCCCCCATTCTCAATTCTCATTTCTCAGGCTGTATCTATCCATTGGCCTTGTTGTGTTAGACAGCCTGTCTGCTTCCAAGGCTGGGTGAAACTGTAAGACCCAAGCTCTTAGAAATCAATTAACCCCTGCTGCCCATCTTGAACCATCCTAATACACACACACACACACACACACACACACCTATAAGTCAATTCCTAAAAAACAAACTTTTAAATACAATTTCTAAGCCAACACTATTCAGTTTTTAAAATGTAATAACATACATTTGCTTTACTGACAATCCACTCTGTGGAAAACTATGCTTCCAAAATTTGTTGTTCTCTACCACTTAGCAGTTATGCCATAATGTATTGTCTTGCTTTGCTTTTGGCCTACCTTAGAATGAAAGTCCCTTGGGACAAGAGCCTTAATGTTAAAAGCTCATCGGATTAGGAGGAACATCTTGGGTAGTCAAATGCTGTCTAGTCCACTACTGTCTCTAGCAACCATGGCATGTTGCTAGAGACAGAGACATCTCTTTCATCAACTAATCAGGTTCTTGGTTGTTTGCCCCCAATACTCCTGCTGGGAGGCTGTTCTAAAACATCACTGCTTCGGTAGTCTGAGACTTCTGATTTCCAGGTGCAATGTACTCTTTACATTTTCCTTTAATGTATTTTGCATGCTCTTGAGAACTCAGTGGGCATGTCTACATGTGCATTAATGTGCCATAGTTATGGCACCTTAAATGTATTACCTGTAATAACAGATACTAACTCAATGTGCAGCAACTGGCACTACTGTGCAGTAGTGCTAGTGCATGCCTTTTTAGTGATACTAATGCACAGTAGACTAATTCTACTGCACTTTAGTGCATTAGCATGACTTTTGCAGTGACATGCTCATGCACAGTGGAATTAGTCTACTGAGCATTTAATGTCTCGTGTAGATGCACCCAGTGAGACAGAGAATGGCTGAGAGTGTCAAGCTGGGAATGCAGTCATCTCCAAGGTAGAGTGCAAAAACTGCTAAATGATAGAAGCAAGCATTGAAGACATGCAGTGGAAAGGTTAGACACATCTTATCTTTTCCAAGTGCTTTTCCAAGCGCTGAGATTGATGCTGCTGGAGATACAATTTCTGAGGCCTTAAAGAAAATGATGAGAATTTTCTGATTTGTACATCTTTTGGACAGAACTTGGGAAAGTATTTTATGGTTGGGGTTGGGTAAAAAGGCCTGAGTTAAATAACCAAGTGTAAATGGTCTTTGGTGCCTGCTAGCCAACCTCTGGACTTCCAGGCAGAACAGCAGCCCTGCCTTGGTCATGATGAGAAACAGACTGTACACACCAAGAACATGCTTGATTTTATAACTAAACTGTCTCCACACCCCATCCCTGCTTCAAGTGCCTTGCCTAAAGGGAACTGAGGGATCTCCTGGCTTTATGGTCACAATGTTTCCAGCCTCCTGCAGCCCTAATTCTTGTCTCTCATGGTTTTTAGGTGCCTCTTCCAATCCAGTGAGATCATACCTTATGTGACACCATCCTTTCTGTCCGTGCAGTGTCTATTGGTAAAAATATATCACCTAGAAACCCAGCACATTCTCTCTCTACTTTCCCCCTTACTCTTATATGAACATCTCTCATTCTTGCCCTTTCCTCATTCTCTTTGTTTCCTTCTCCATGGCCTTCCCTTTCTCAGAAGGAGTAGACATGGCTTCTTGGCTCCCTGACATGGAATAAAATATTCTGAAACAAAAGCACCTCCTAAAATCACCTCCTCCTCCTGGCTCACTCCAGGCCCCCACCTTCCGCTACCAGCTTCCCTTGCATCAGGAGCCCCAGAGTCACCACAGGATACATGAGTCCTTTTCTGTGGTGCAGCCTTACAGGAGTCCCAGCCTAGATGAAGGCTGTGATTTGTCCAGCCAAGCACAAATGCCTAGGCCCCCAAAGAGTTAATTCTGAGCGTCACCCATTAACATTCTCTCTCATAATACCAAATATCATCCCCTGCCAGCCTGTCACTTTCATTAGTGCTGTTAAAATGAGCCCTTCAAAAAGGACACAATTGGCAGGGGGGAGGGAAGGCTGAGGGGCCAAGCCAGCAATTTTCTATCTGATCAACAGACATTAAACCGCCTTTCAGTGACGTCAAAGGTCACTTCGGCACTGGATGAAGACTACCACTCCCCCCACCTTACTCCATTCCTTCTCCCCCACCCTTCCCTTCCCAGGTAGGGGAGAGTGCTCAGGTTCCCTTTTCCATCTAGGTGGATGATGATTTGAAGCCAACTGGAAAGCCATGCCACGACAAGCTGCCTCTGCACTCTCCAGGATCTTGAGAAGTGTGCTGGCCATTGCCTGGAGCAGCCGCGTTCAGGGAGGTGTGTGGGGCTGCTGTCACATCGCATCAATGTCCTGGCCATAGTGCGGTGACTCGATTAAGTCCTTAGCCGCAGAACCAGTTTAAGGAGTCAGTGATTCACTCCATTGGCTGGGCAGGACCAATTGCAGCTCAGGTCACTGATGAGATGCTGGTCTCTGCTAGGAATGCTGTGGATGAGCTAGAGAGGGGATTAAAAAGAAGTTATTTCTTTTAAAAAGGGTCTTTTAACATAGGAAATTAATATCTATCAGGATGCAACATGTAGGAGCAAGGGGACAAAGGTTGCCAGCAACTCTTTGAATGTCAGCCACCCTTCAGTATCCAACTACTTAGTGTAAACTTGGCTTCTCAGTGCATTTCACCCTGGTGAAAGGCTGCAGGTTGACATGCCTAAATATTCTAGTCCTTCCCTTACCCACAGAGCAGCCAGCATGGATGGCTGTGTAGCCAAGATGCTGTACAAGACACTGGGCAGTCCAGTCCTACTACTGAAAAGTGGTGGGAGAGGACAGAGAAGATGTGGCCAACTCCACTTGGCAAAGGGGCGCTTAGCAAAGACACTCCAAGACACTCCAAGAGGCAGAGTGGTCAGCGATAATGAAGATGGCAGCGACACATCCAGACCTCAAAACAGCGACTGTGAGAACAGCAGTGTCGGCAGCAGCAGAAGCAACAGTGAGAGTGACAGTGACAACAACAAAGATGGAATAAGTAAACAATGTAAACCCCAACAGTGGGGTGAGAACTAAGAGACTATGTTACTGAAAGGACTGTGGACAGGTGTGCGGGGGCATGTGAGCGCAGATGTGACCATTGTAATGGGTGCATGGGTTTTTAATTCATTTTAAGGTGTAGAAATGCTTATGTGGGATGCTGAATAAATATATTTTTTTTTCCCCCCTAACCCCCTCCTCCCCCCCCAAAACAACCCAACTGGGACTCATTTCCTATTTCTGACACAGACTCCCTGGGTCATGGTGTTGTCAAAGGTGCTCGGCTGCTCTGGATTTCAGTTGGAACTGGAGGTGCTCAGAACCTCCAAAAAATAAGCCTCAGGACCTCATCTGTAAAATAGGCTCCTTAAAGGGTGTGGTGCTAAGGTCAGAGACTGCACCAAAGTGCTGAGGAAGCAGAAGCAGGAAAATGTATCTGGGGGATTATGATTTTGTCCATGTGCTAGCTAAAGCAAAATGATTGGTTTAAGCCTGGCTTTTGGTCTGTTCCAATTATCATATGACTACACAGGTGGAGTTCTGGGAATGCCCTTGCTTATGCTATTGGGGAGTCTAACCCGGAGGTCCTGCACTGGTTTTGGAAGTTTAAAGCAGCTGGGTCATAAGATCCAGTTTCTGTGAAGGGATGACTGGAAAGCCAGTGAAAGAACTACTACTTCAGCATATTCCAAACATGGGAAGTTTAAAGTGGGCCCAGCGAGAGGGACACTAATATTGAACCCTGGTGAGTGTGAGTCCTCAGACTACTTCTATATCCATATGCACTGTGCCTTCCACAGGACAGTGATCCATGGCATAAGACTATAACTGCCCACAGGATGGTGTTCTCTATTATGTCTCTTCAGGAAGACTTCAGAAAGAGCAAGCCATGCCCCTCTATCCTGCATATCATTTCCTGAATTGGGCTGTTTGGGGCTTTTTGTTGGATTTGGGTTTGTTCTGATCAGAATGAGGAGTTCTTGAGCATAACACACTCCTCCTTCCTTCTCTGCATCCCTAGCAAGTCCTGTCTTAGTCTGATTGGAACAACCCAGACACTGTCCAGGGACCAGCTCTTTCAGGAGCTTGTCTACAGTCCTTTATTCTCAGTCATCCCCAGTCAGATCAAACTCAGCTCACAGCTCCTCAAAATTGTTTCCTACCTACTTCCCATTTCTCTTCACATTAAAGATGACATGCCAAACATTTAGAGTGAAATGTGAGGCTTCATGTCCCTTTCAGAATTGTTGTTAGCAACAGCTTTTAGAACTCTGGACATTTTTGTCTTCAGTGGGCTTGTCTACATGTGCATTTACACCTGCTTAAATTTACTGCACAGTAAATGGGAATAGGCTGGCGTCTACACATGTAGGCATTCAAGTGCATTAACACTGCGTGAATTGACTTGGGACTAAATCAGTCCACACGCACAGTGTTCCTGCACATTAAAGCATCTACATGTGCATTACTACACAGTAACTAACTGGGCATAAATTTGAGACCTGCATGATGCAGGTCTCAAATTTATGTTCAAGTCGGCATAAGTTCCCATATTTACTGTGCAGTACAGGTGTGCACATGTAGACATGCACCCATACTGTACTACTACACAGTAAATGTGCATATATAGATGTGCCCAGTGTTGTCCAATCCTTTTCTGAATCCATCTTGAATAGTTGGCTGTCCCATCAGCAACAGAGAACTGAGTGTTTCTGGAAAGTCACTAAACACTGAAGGTAACTTTTGTCTACTTCTTGAGGGCTGACTTAGGAGAAGACATTCCAGCTGGGCTCAGACCAGCAGCTCACATTCTTACCTTCCCATTGATTTACCACCAGAGACCATTCCCTGTGTCCTCAGGAATTGTCTTCAGGTGCCCTTGTCATTTCCAGGGAGACGTCTCTCCTTTGGAGAAGTCATCAGTGCAGTCCAGCCTGACTCATTGTGAGAAGGGACAATAATCCATACATTAACTTCACCCTATGGGTAATGGATTTTTACTGTAAAACCTTAAGTTGCAAGCTGTGGAAAAAAGAAAGCTACAACATTAGTGTTGATGCCCATCTATAATAGACCCTGAGCATGGCCAAGGCCCTAACTAGATGGTGAAGTGAAGCTGCCAGAAGGAAGTCTTGGTCTGACTTGGTCTTCATTTGTTTGCCAAATGAAGGTATCAGAAATTCATGCTGGTGAAAAAGGCCAGATTGGCAGCTGTGGTACATGCAGTTCTTTGTTTATCTGCAGAACATAGACAGTAACTCCTGGATTGCTCAGAATAAGTCTCCACTCATGCCTGCTCTGCTAAAGGGCCTCAGCTAGGAAATAGCCAATGTGTGTTGTGTTTCAGCCCTAATGGCCTGCTGGGTTCTAATCTCCAGGCTGAGGTCACTATCATAGATATCAGTTGTGTTAATGCTTTGATATTGGGTTTTGTCTATTAAGAGCTGAACTGAACAGCCACCAGCTCGTTTTAAGTCACCGCCATCAATCCAAACTAGAAGACAGGCTCCATTTCCCATGTGCTGGCCCATGAGTATTCAAATGCCCTGTTGTACTACATGCTTTTGAAAAGTACACAAGGATATTCAACTGTAAGTGAAATGGAGAGGTTGCATGCATCTCAAGGAGCCCAAGGCAGAAAGTCTCCACTGCAAACACCCTCCATTTCCTTTGGCCACTCAGCTCCAAGTCATACCTTTCTCCTCATGCCAAAGCATTTCCAGTTGCAGGAGTCTCCTTACAGCAGGGGCGGGCAAAGTCCAGCCTATGGGCTGGATTGGGCCCATGGCAGATTCCATTTTCCAGGAGCCCCAGCCCATATTGCTGCAGCTGGTTTTCATGGAGACCCCAGCAGTGGCGGCGCCGTGACAGCATGGGGCCAGAGTTTCCATGGCTGGATCTGCCATTTTGCCCATCCCTGCCTTAGAGCCACCCAATGAACTCTCTGTGAGGTATTGCCACCAATACTAGCCACAGTGTTCCTGTGATGAAGGGTTATCCCCTCCATCCTGACCTTTGCTTGGAGAGAAGGGCCTGACCTGACCTGAACCTCAGCTGCTGCTCAATGGGACAAGACCTGTATTTCTGTCCTGGAGTGGTGGATTCTTTAAGCGCCTCTTGGGCCAGTGCAAACCTGCATTGGATTTCTATGGCCTGCCCAGAATGGTCAGTGGGGAACCCCCAGGATAAGGCCACAAATTCTGGGTTTGTTCTTTCCTGTCCCTGCTAGCTCATCTGTCAGTGTCTGAGGAGCAGAGGCTGAGCAGCAGACAAAGAAAGAGGCAGTCAGACTGCCTGACAAAGCAAACCAGCATGGTGGGTAGCAGTAATTATCACGCAGCACACAGCTGAAGGAGACCATATGGTAAGGCAAAGGAAACTAACTTGTATTTTTCCGCTCCCCCAGGCTCAGCCTTTATGGAGCTTGTCACAGTTGATTTTCACTGCTTGACTGGCATGGTCGCACTCGCCTCAGTTTCACTTTGTTCTTGGAATCATAGAGTTCTGCAGAGAAGGTGGTGCAGAACCAGAGGGCTGTGTTCTGTACCTGTTACACCTGTAAGGAGGTGGCCCCCCACACACTGCTCCATTAAATCTCTGTCCTTTATCCTGCCCCATCATAACCACTCTGCCATTATATTCCTCTGTACACCATACTTTACCAAATCCACCATGCAGTAGGGGCCAAGTTTTTTGGTAGGCATGTCATTCACAACTTAGAACTGACCAAAAGAGCTAACCCTTTCCTCTCCAGGAGAAAAGATTCCCTGATAGAACTGGAGACTTTAACCTAAATCCTCTTACTGGACAAGGAAGTTGGGGAAGTTTTGACCAAATTTGTCCGTATAAATTGTTTGATGGCTTTGTTCTGGTTGTTTTCTTTAATCCAGTGGTTTTCAAAGTGGGGTATGCATACCCCCTGGTAGTAAACAGTGATTTGCCAAGGGAACGTACCTAAATTTTAATAATAGTAGTGAAGTTTCTGATTGGTCAACATGCAGTGAATAATAGTGTTGTCACATGTTGACAGTAGTATTGACATTCTTCCTAAGGAATGAACATGCAGAGATATGTAGATTTGTAGGATACAAGGAACAATACTTTTCCAATAAAGAGTCATGTGGCCAAAAAAGATTGAAAATCACTGCTTTAATCAGTAAACTTCAGAACTTTCTCATATATTTGCCATAGGTCTAAACAGGCTGCATTCAAAACTTTGACCCTTGTTAGTGTACAGTCACTGGGTCATATCAACATGGGTTGACTGTCTGGTCTGGAAGTATCCATAAAAATTAACAGAAGACACCCTGTATCCAATTCCTAATGCTCCCCTACATTTCTCATCCTATTGTACTATTCAAAACTCCTGCTGTCTTTTATTCCTTTGCTGGTGTTTACATTAGATAGTCATATTGGAGACTTTATGGACTGGTATTCTGAGTGACTTGTGACGTCCCAGATGCTCTGAAAGTGAGGATGATTCTTGCTGGGTGCATCTACATGTGAAAATAATTCAGGAGCAGTTTACTCTCAAGTAAACTGCTCAAGAGTAAACTCTCCTAGGCACATGTCTACATGTGCAGGGATGCTGGAGCAGATTCGCTGCTCCTAGCACCAGACTGCTCCTGCTCCCTGTGGCCCTACAATGTGCCCCTGCAGCAGTCAGGGGGAGGTCTAGGCTATCCCTAGGTGCTAGCCCAGGGACTAGGAAACAGCTGTCTCTTGGTGGGGGCTGAGACATTGTTCCCTGCCCTTGGCAACTGCCTGCTGCCAGGGAGAGCTCTATCACCAGAGCCTGGGTGGGGACAATGTCCTCCTGCCCTGGTAGCAGGGAGCTCCCAGTCCCTGCTCTGCAGTCACAGGGCTTGGGCTGGGAAATCCTTCTCTCCCAGTGCCAGCTTCATGGTCATGAGGCCAGCACTGGGAGATCCTCCCAGATAAGGATCTCCCAGCCTGGACCCCATGACTGTGAGACTTAGGCTGGCAGAGAAGAATCTCCCAGCACTGGCCCCACAACCATGGAGCTGGGACTGGGAAAGAAAGATCTCCCAGCCCAGGACCCATGACCATGGGTCTTGAACTGGGAGATAATGATCTCCCAGCCCCATGACCATGGAGCAGGAGCTAGGAGCTCCCTGCTGCCAGGGCAGGGGGACATTGTCCACGTGGTGGACCAGTAGAGGGCGCTCCTGTGCTGAGTCATCGCCTCACTGTGCCAGACCAAAAACCATGCCTGGGGTGTCTCTCCTGGGGTACCTATGTCCAGCCAACCCCCTTCCTCAAGCACACCTGCAAGCTCTGCCACCACTTGGACCCTGGTCTTTGTTAGGGCTCTGTGAAGCCTGGGATACACAGACCCTTTTTACCTTGGGTTGCTTAGCCCACCATGGTATTTTGGGATGCTTCTTTTAGCCTGAAGCATTCACAAGTAGCCTCCTGCATGGGAGTGAAGTAAAAAGCCACACCCACTTTAGCCAGCCAAGCAAAGAGGGCTTTAAAGGCTAGTTTCACCCTCATAAGCATTTACAGCAAGGCATGTTATAACAGATAGCTTGATTGATCAAAGAGGGAGAGAGTGAGGAAGGAATACAAAACAACAGAAAATTGAAAGAAAACCTACTTGAGCAAAACAGAATGGGCTCATTGGCCCCTTTTGATATGTGTCTAGTTCACTTAATCCTAAATTACTGGCTAAATTTCAGATAAGTTACTCCCATGTTCATCTAGAGACCGATGGAGCTCTGGAGCCTTACTGCTAGTTTCCAGGCCCCAAAGATGACTTCTCCCTCCAAAATGGAGTGACCCTTTACATAACTTTTGTGACCTCATCATCACTAAGTCCCAACCAGAAACAGGAGGTATTGGATGTGACCAATTATTTTAAAAGTCATCAGCATCCTCAGGTAGAGAGACCAAGATCACAAAACTGGCCCAGCAGGTCCCTTGGTGGGAAACTTAGGACAAAGGAATTTATACAGCCCAGTCCACTAGGTGACTAGGCTCAGTTGCCTAAGCAACCAGGCAGTGTGAAGAGTGGGTTGTGCTGTCCCCTTACAGAAGTGAGGCGGACTGAGGATGATTTTGTCACAGTCCCCACCCAGGCTGCAGTGGTGCAGTCTGCCCTGGAAGCAGGCAGCTACTGGGGGCAGGGAGCAATCTCTCGCCCTCTGCAGATGCTGGGTGGAGCAAATTTGCTACAATCTCCCACCTTTGGATCAAATTTGCTCCAATCTCCCACCCCCATCAGACACTGACAGAGCAAATTTGCTCCTGGTCAGGTATTTACATGTACGCTACTATGCAGTAAGTAATCTTGAGTAAACTTGCTACTTGCATTTGCAGGTAGCAAATTTACTCATAATTAAAGCCAATTATTACACAGTAAGTGTCTGCACGTGTTGACAGTCTCTTACTACGTAGTAGTTAGCTCTGCTGTGCAGTAAAGCATTTTGTGTAGAGATGCCCATTGAGAGGGAAGATTAATTGTACTCCAACTGTTGACATCTCTTTGACACCCTTGAACTCAAGTCCTTGAATGAACAGAATCTCTTTGGTTAAAGAACTGTTAAAATGCAAGGCCACGAGAAAGGAAGGCCACAACAATTATTAATGAGCTGGAAAATAAGCCTTATGATGTGAGGTTTAAGACACTAAACTTGCCCTGTTTATCAAAGAGAACACCAAGAGGTGACTTGATCACTGGGAATAGGTGTTTGCATGTGGAATAGCTATATGATATTGTGGGGGAGAGAGGGGGGCTTTTCAGCCTTACTGAAATGGCATAACAAGTTCTATAGGTTAAAAGATTAACTAGACCCAATCAACTTGGAAATAAGGTATTATTTCCAAGCTGTTGAGCTAATTAAATATTGGAAAGTTCTCCAGGGGAGATGGAGGATTTAGCATTGCTTGGAGTCATTTAAACAAAGTGAGATACCTTTGAGAAAGATGTTTTCATCCAGCTTCTGGAAGAAACTCTATGGCCTGGGTGCACAAGGGTGCCAGTATAAAGAGTTGCAGTAGTTCTTTCTGGCCTTGCATTCTGTAAAGCTGAGCTGTCTGCTCACCCCCTTTCTTTGTGGGTTGTGGGGACAACAAGGTTGCCTGCAGTGCTTTTGACATGCTCTTAAAACATGCATTAAGACAGTGACTATAATAAATCTCATGCTTCAGGGCAGTGTTAGCAGTGTCTGCAAGATCAGGAAGGATTTTTTCTCCCAGTGTATAATTAGCAGGACATATTCTCTTTTGGTTACAGAGATTGACTACAGCTGATGAAAAGACATTGGACCATGCTCAGAAGAGGTAGAGGGACTACCCGTTCTAAATGCCTGACTATCAAGTGTGTTTCCCCAGATCTGGGGGTAGACAATAATTTCCCCCAAATCAGATTCATGAGAATTTGCAGGTTTTTTGCCTTCTTCAGGGTGAGCACCTATGTGGGACATCTCCATGGATCTCGTCATCAATTCAGCCACCACTGCTGGGGCCTTGGGTACTGATGGCACATAATAGTTTAGTCTCATGTGGACTGAAATGCTTTGTTTAACCAAAGTTTGAGGCATTATATAGGAAACTTGGGTAAATTAATGGCTTCTGCTATACAGGAGGTCAGACTAGATATAATGGTTCATTGTCTCCATAAGGTTTATAACCCTGTGAACAGGTCCAGTTTCCCAGGCCATTTAGCTATAGACTGAAAGCACACTTTATGCAAGAGATCTTCCAATGCAACTGAGCAGGTTAGATAGGACATTCCTGGAATTTTTGGATAGGCATCAAGCAGGGAGCTCCATTTTGCTCTAAGACACAGAGACTCTGTATGTATATGGAAAGGTAATAATGACCCAAACTGCTTCCAGTTCACCTGTCAGGTTGTCATTATAGAGCATGTAGGGTTAGCACATACCTGTTTGCACCTGCCATTCAGATGTATATATGTGTGTGCATGTGTGCTTGTGTGTGTGCACACATGTGTGGCAACACACAAAGATGGGGAAGGCATAGGGCACACCATTCTGTGAGCAGATCCTGCTATAGATAGAAGTACACAGGGACAGTTGATGTGTCATTATGCATGGGTGTATGTATGTAAGCCAGGTGTAGTAGGCACTGCTCTGAGAGTACTCCCAGAGGCAGCAACTATGTATGCGGAACCTGGCTGCGTGTGTTCGGGTGGGGAGAAAGAAAGGGGAGAAGATTTGCACGCATTACCTGACAGCAGGGATGTACCATGAGTATAGTGTCATGAGTGTGCACGGTATGTGTGGGATCATCATTTCCCGGCCCCCCAGCATGGCTCGGTATCACGTGAATCCCACTTTGTCATGGATACTGTTTGCAGCAAGAAACACCTAAACAAGTAGGCCAAAGCAGTCCTGACTTGCATCAACCTTTCTGTTACTCAAAGCAGAGCCATCCTCTGGCTAACAATTCTGCTATGAACTACAGCTCACCTGGTCTCTTTGTGCCTTCCCAAGAGGGAACACAGGAAAACCTGCAGCCCTAGATAAAAGAGAATAATCTGCAAAAGAAAAAAACTGAAGACTTCTGCCCCCAATCACTCAGTGAAGCCCCTGAAGTAGTTCCAGCTTGTTCATTCTTCTTTTGCGTTTTTAAAAGGTCTTAGCTAAGCCTATGGGAAGTGTTTGTGTATGTTCCTCTGATCCTCAGTCTGTTTTATGTTATGGTCTGGCAGTTGGATCCTAGGCAAACAGAACAGCCACACTTTAGTAGGTGTTGTACACACTTTTGAACACTAGGAAGCACTGTCAAAAGTCTGTAAGTTTGAAGATTGAATCCCACAAGATTGAGTTTCACTGCCCATTGGCTTAAGTTACATTTCAGTCCTGCTCAGAGACTAAGTCCACTGTGGTTTGGAGAGTGAAGAGCACTGGACATTTACAGTCTGGGCAGTGGCAAGTTGGAGAAAAGCCCACCCAAGGGCGTCCCACCTGCCGTAGAGGTCCACTATGCCTATAGGCTAGGCGTCTTATCCTGCCTGTGACTAGGAAGTGGTGCTGGCTCCTACCCTGGCAGTCTTTAAGAAGAGGCTTGATGCCTACCTGGCTGGGGTCATTTGAGCCCAGTTTTCCTCCTGCCCAGGCAGGGGGTTGGACTTGGAGATCTACAAGGTCCCTTCCGACCCTACTTCTATGATTCTATGATTCTAGGAGCTGACTTGGGTCAGCACTGGGTGGCGTCCTTGCGGTCTCCCAGCAATTTCATATACCCAGGTGAAGCACAATGCCAGACAGCTGCATGGCTCAGGTGCACTGTGTGCTCAGTGGGCACATGCATTATGACATTTCCAGGGTCAGTGTCACAGCCCAAGTGCTCATGGCAGAGGATGGCTCAGTAACTGCCTCAGGATAAGGTGGGTTTGCAGCCAGCCGTTGAATATCTTCCTCATTCTGAGGGTGTGTGGGGGTGTGTGTGTGTAACAGAATCCCAACTGGTCCCCATTACAAAGGGAAGGATTCTTTCAGAGAAATAAAATAGGTCCCGCCATTGCAAAGATATAAGGGAAAGGCCTCAGCAGTAAAGGGAAGGAGCGCTCTGGTAGTGGAGGAGAGCAGAGCTCTTGCAAGAGATGGCCAGATCAAGGAAGCTGATGCAGTTGGTAGCTATGGGGGGGAGGCCAGAACAACAGAGAGAAGGATCAGAGATGGACAGCAGGACAAGACTAAAGTGCATCCTTGGGTGGGGCCTCGGGTGGGGCCCAGTCTGGGTTAATCACAAAGAGCACAGTGATGTCTTCTGTACA
The DNA here is from genome assembly GCF_030867095.1 of Alligator mississippiensis. NCBI lineage: Eukaryota > Metazoa > Chordata > Crocodylia > Alligatoridae > Alligator > Alligator mississippiensis. The sequence goes on along the minus strand of NC_081836.1, from coordinate 26,835,772 downwards.
AATACTGCAGTAGGTTTGGCAAGGGCTGATGCAGGCTGGGGCTGAGGTATTGGTAGAGCAGGGGACAGCACAAGAACAGCATGGCATGGGATGCAAGGACATGGGCAGGCCCATCTGGGGCTGTAGAAGTGCTAGCACAGGTGCTGCAGGTTAGGCTGACTGGAGTGCATTAGCACAGCTGGGCAGAGCCCAGGATTTGGCTGGCAGGGAGTTGAGTATCCTGACAAGAAATCTAAGGTAACTGTGGACTGGAATGTGGAGAACTTAGGTCCTCAGTGTGCCCCTTTAGCAGTGGGATGCTCTCTCCTTCCAAAGGACCTTGGACCAGGGGTTTCTCCAGCCTCCGACAGCTTGGTGCTGTGAAGGCTAGTGATGTGAACTGCTGAGGGATGAGGAGGAAATTATCAGGTATGAGAGGGCTTTATAGTCTTTTAGCAAAGCCATCCCAAGGTCCTGAGGCTGGAAGCTGGAGCCAGGTAAATTCAGGCTATATCCAGGGTGCAATGGTTTAAGTGTGAAAATCCTGAACCAGCAGAAGAGCTTTCCTAGGGAAGGATGGATTTGCCATCGGTTGGAGTCTTGGGAAATGCTTCTAAACCCTGGGGTCCAGCTCAGACCCCAGCAGTAGGCTCAGGGCAGGGACCCCTGGGTGATGTTTGCTGGCTAGTGGCATGCAGACACTCAGACTAATGATCAGACTCTTTTCCCTCAGCTGCCATCAAAAATGCTGTGAGCAGTGAAGTGCCTCCACAGTGTCTAGTTCAAGGCTCAATAACCAAATCCAGCATGTTTTCTATTCTCCTCTGCCCTTTTCTCCCTGGATGCTGATAAAGCAGATGCTGCCCCCACCCCCAGGATGACAACATAGGGGCAGAAGGAGTGATAGCATTGTGCTGCCGTTAGAGACCACTGAATGCCTCCCCACAGGGCAGGCTCCCTCCACAGGTCCCACCCCTAATGGTACCCTCTACAGGGCATGCCTCTTGCACATATGGCAAGGCTGCCTCAGGACTACCTCACCTCGATAAATTCCTGTCTCTGCTCCTGCCCATGCTATGTTTGAGTTTTGGTTCCTGCATAGTCTCATGGATTGGAATATGCATCCTCTATCCACATTGGCACCCTGGGTTGGACCTGCCTGGGGTGACACAGGTCATTTTTTTCATGCCCCTTTTGGTGCTCAGTGCCTCTGCAGAAGCATGGTACCTTCAACAGGCTTTGGAGAGGCTCAGTATGAAAAGAAGCCATTGCCATCAAATGCAAAGTGTTACAGGAGCTGATTTCTTCATGCAGGGCCAACATATAATCAAATGGATCTCCCAGACTGCATTGTCTCTGGCACAGTGATCACTGTGTCAGTTCTCTGCTTATGGAAGAAGCTTTCCAGATTTGAGCCTTCCAATGGCAGGGCATCTTGGAAAGTTCAGGTTGGCCCAAGCCTCACCACATGGAGTCATTGCTTGAGAACAAAGCTGCTTGGAGGGAAGAGAGGTTAGTGACACCATGCAGCAGTTGAAGCCTTGTGTTAAATTCAGGGATGTTGTGCTGACACCTTTGAGTTTATTTCTTTTGCTTACTGTGATCCTGTCATGAAATCTCAGGTCGGGGATCCTTCTTCACTGTGACAAGGAGGCTGTATCTTACCACTGCCAGGTTGAAGGCCCATTCCTTACGAGGCAGTCTCTGTTTGAATTTGTGATGTTTTCTCATGGCTTTCCTTGTCCCTCCCCTTTCTGTTGGGGAAAGAACAGGCCCCTTCCATGGCAGTGGTAAGGGAAGCAGAAAGGACTATAAGCTAATACTAGATGTCTTAAACTGTTGTATGTTAACCAATGGCATATGGTAAGGCATCTATCTGAATTCATACACTTCAGGATAAAGGCCTCTTCTGTGCTATGTTATGCTGTGAACAGGACCCCCATCCTGTTGAGAGACTTAACTGAACTTTGTGTGACCTGTAGTTTGTCAAAATATCTTAAAACTTGCTTAGATAAGGGGATTTCTCTTTGTATCCACCATGGACGATTTGCATGTCCTGTATACTTGCACTCCCATGTTTCAAACTGCCAGAAAAATGTCAGCCAGAGATAATCTGGTATTCTGGAAGTCTTGTACTTCTGCTTTTAAGATAAGTGAGCAGCTGGGTGTTGGCTAAATTGTGCAAAATGATGTTATGAACAAGTGAGGTACCAACAGGAATGTATAAAATGATAAGCTAAGCTATCTCCATTTCAGTTGCTGCCACTTAACAACAGACAAATGCTGCTGGTAGTTTATAATTCTTTCACTTGTTATGGTCTTTACAGTCCTAATTCATCTATGATGTAAGCTTAGTCAGTTTGATCTCTCAAGTTCTTTTTAAGGGAGCAAATAGTTAACCAGACTGAGCCGCTCTGCCCTGGGATGGGGTGTTTGCTGGAGGACTGGAATGGGGATTGTTGCATGAGTTATCTCATCACTGGTGCAATGGATCCAACAGGACCAAGTGAGAGCAGACTTCAGCTCTGGCACACCAGTCAGGACACAGTCATCACTCAACCCGATGTTCTCCTTTGGGGTCACTGCTGGAGTGCAAAGCCTATGCTGGCAGGGTCCTTGCTCTTCAGTAGAAGGAAGAGCTTGCATTTGAGGGGTGCTGCTTCTATCTCTCAGAGAAAGGCTAGCCTTGAAGGGCAGTTGGTCACCAAGGTTTCTCTCTCAAATGGCAATCCCCACCCCTCTTTCTGCCCAAAGAAATGTAAAGTGCTCCACCTGGGGATGAACAACTTTGGCATGAACAACCTTGGCTTGGCAGCGCCAAACTGACCAGCACCACAAATGAAAGGGACTTGGGGGTAAAAATTGACCACAGTATGAATATGAGCCTGCAGTACGACACTGTTGATGGCAGGGCAAATAATACTCTGGCATGCATCAATCAATGCATCTCCAGCAAAACCAAGAAAGTGATTCTTCTGCTCTACTCAGCATTGGTGAGACCCCAACTGGGGTACTGCATCCAGTTCTGGGCACTGCACTTTAACAAGGACATGGTAAAACTTGAGAGATTCCAGAGAGGGGCCACCCGTATAATCAGACTTGCACAGCAAGCCATACGAGGAAAGGCTGAGGGACCCGGTCTTCAGCGTGAAAAAGAGAAGGTTGAGCAGGGACTTGGTAGCAGCTTACCACTACATCAGGGGAGTACATCAAGGGCTCGATGAACAAATGTTTACCAGGGCTCCCTTGAGGAAAACCAGGACTAATGGCCACAAACTCCTGGAAGACCGTTTCAGGCTCAACATTAGGAAAAATTTCTTCACAGTCAGGGTGTCCCGACTGTGGAATAAGCTCCCTCCAGAGGTGGTGCAATTGCCTACCCTGGAAATCTTGAAGAGAAGACTGGACAGTCACCTTGCTGGGGTTGCCTGACCGCAGCTGTCTTTCCTGCCTGATGCAAGGGCTGGACCCGATAATCTTCCAAGGTTCCTTCCAGCCTCTTGTAATCTATGAATTACAAGAGGAGGGGAGGAAGGGGAGGAGGGGAGGAAGGGGAGGGATGAACAAGATGTCCAAGGTGAACATGAGCCGACAGTGTGACGAAGCCATCAGAAAAGCCAATGGCACTTGATCGTGCATCAGCAGATGCATGACGAATAGGTCCAGGGAGGTGATACTTCCCCTCTATCGGGCGCTGGTCAGACCGCAATTGGAGTACTGTGTGCAATTCTGGGCGCCGCACTTCAAGAAGGATGTGGATAACCTGGAGAGGGTCCAGAGAAGGGCCACTCGTATGGTCAAGGGCCTGCAGACCAAGCCCTACGAGGAGAGACTAGAGAAACTGGACCTTTTCAGCCTCCGCAAGAGAAGGTTGAGAGGCGACCTTGTGGCTGCCTATAAGTTCATCATGGGGGCACAGAAGGGAATTGGTGAGTATTTATTCACCAAGGCGCCCCCGGGGGTTACAAGAAACAATGGCCACAAGCTAGCAGAGAGCAGATTTAGACTGGACATTAGGAAGAACTTCTTCACAGTTCGAGTGGCCAAGGTCTGGAACGGGCTCCCAAGGGAGGTGGTGCTCTCCCCTACCCTGGGGGTCTTCAAGAGGAGGTTAGATGAGTATCTAGCTGGGGTCATCTAGACCCAGCACTCTTTCCTGCTTATGCAGGGGGTCGGACTCGATGATCTATTAAGGTCCCTTCTGACCCTAACATCTATGAATCTATGAATCTATGAAAGAGATTCTGAGTCATGTGGGAGAGCCTGGGTTGCTGCTGAGACACAGTCCTGTGACATTGAGTCAGATGGTCTAATATGCCTCTTGTGCTTGGGCACAGGCTGGGTAGGAAGAAGGTCACATTGGCTGAGAATATGGCAACACAGGTATGAGCTACTGTGACTGTGCAGGGCTTGGCTAGCCATCGCAGTGAGGTTTATAAATGGTGGAGGAATTGCTCACCGGCAGCACTGGTCTGGGCTCTGTGGGGTCAAGAGGCTCAAGTTGAATTCCCAGCTCTGCCACTGGCCTGCCATGTGACCTTAAACAAATTATGGTCCCTCACTGTGCCTCAATTTCCCTATGAAACCAGCAATGCTTACCTCCCTCTGTAAGCTGCATGGGTGAGAGGCCATATTAAACTATAGTACATCTGCCATCTACATTGTGAAGACCTAGGGCTTCCACACCTCACCCAGTGAGGTATCAGCCAGAGTGATTGTGACTGCTTCTGCAGTGTACTGTGCTACAGTTGCCTGCCCCTATACAATTGTCAGATGGGACTGTTTTTCCCCTGTGCTACCCTCAGGCATCACCAGGAAGCTATAGCTGGTGGACACTGCTAGCCCTAGGGAACAGTTTATATGAGGACTCCAAAGAATGCCTGGCTTCCCTCATCAATTCTTGATGCCATTCAAGGGTCTAACACTGGATTTGAAAGCTCTACATGCCTTGGCATTCATCAGCATCACTCTCAAAGTTAGGAGAGCCACACTACTTTATGCCACCTGAAGATCTAGCCCTTTGTGTTCTAGCAACCTCAGAGATGGTCTTTCTCCCCAGCCACCATTGCAAAAGCTGAGCTCAGTTGATGTGTTCTTGCTTGCGCAGCCCTGAAACCTGACCATGGGGGGCAGAGGAAGGGGTTGTGGGTTTTTTTTCAATGGCTGTCCATCAATGCTGAAATCTGCTTTCTCCCTCTTGGTCTGACAGAGCCAAAATCTGTTGACCTCCAGGGCATGATGCATTGCCCATCTGCTCCATCAGACTTTTGCCCTGGGGACAGATCGTGGGATATGGTTCTGAACATAGTTTAACTCTAGGGCTGAGTCCATCATCTCTGGTTTGACGCTGGTCAGCGCACTGTAGATTGTTTTGAAAGGCTGTAGCTGTGTGGCCTGGGGCAGGTGTGATGGTGCACTCTTAGCTATCATCTAATTAACTGATTAATAAAATAAGCAAATAAAGGGAGTCATAGACTGATCCTAGCTAGTGGTAATTATTGCTTCTCCATCATTGTAACCGATAAGCAGTAAGGAAAATACAATCAAACAGCACTTAGCACAGTCACTAACTAATGCCCCAAAAGCTCCCTCTGAGGTCCTCTGCTGTTGTTACTCTCATGGTATAGATAGGAAAACTGAGGCAGGGGTTGAGTAGTGATGTTTGGACTAGAGTTAGGAGTTGCTTAATCTGTGGGGAAGGCACTGGCCCCCAAACTAGCAGTGGCTGCCTGGGTTTCATAGCTCATGGGCAGGGGCTCTTTATTCCAATGTGCAACAGAGGGAACCAAGGCAATGAGAGTCACTAAAGCTTGTACCTCTATGCATCAGCAGCTTGAGCTTGTGAGAGCTCTGCATATTCCCACATTTCAGGGAAAACCAGACTTTTGTGAATGAGGTGGGAATCAGTGAAGAGCTAAGCAATGCTATCTAATCAAGAGAGAAAGAGACAGGTGTGAGGTATTGGGCCATCCTCCCTTCATGGTGAGGAATGTGTATTCTGCCAGCTGAGGCCAACAGCAGATGCAGGTGAGTCTCCTGGTGACTGTGACCGTAGGGACCCTTCCCAGGCCCACCCCCCTCACACCAGTGCTGGCTTCCCTCCGAGCAGCAGAGCTGAGCTTTACTCTTCTTGCTTCTCTGAGACTGCAGTGCATTGTCCCCGCAGAGCACAGCAGCCTGAGGCTCAGTGAGGAGCCTGCCAAGATCCGGTCCAGCCAGCAGGCATCAAGAATGTGGCACACTTGGGGCGAGTGCTTGGCCCTTTGAGGAAACTCTAGACCCAATGTGGGCTCTGCGAGGCTGTTCCCACTGCCAGCTTCTCCAGAGCAGATGGGGAAAGAACAGGCCCCCACACCCCGCAGAGGGTGAGAAGGGGAGCACACCCGACAGCCCTTCAGAGGCCGGGTTTCCCTCCACAGGGTCAATTTGATGTTCTCCTTCTCTCAGTGGATGTACTCACAGTATTAGCCATCTGCGCCCAGAGCACCCACCCAGGTGAATGCAGTCCTGGTTCTTCTCCTCAGCTGAGTGATTTAGCAGAGAGGGAGCCTTCAGTCTGGGGACCCCAGAGCCCCCAGGCTTTTTACAGGGAAGCCTGGGTCCGGATCTTTGATGCCTAAATGAGATGGAACCTGGGACCGTCCACCCTGTCACCACACCTCTCCTCCAACCTCTGGCTTTGACATAGTGCTTAAAGCTGCTAACCAGCCCTTGTATTAAAATGATTAATCCAGCTTTTAAAGGCAACTTGTAAAAGGCATCCAGGAATTTATAGCAGGAACAGAGGGAATGCTCCTTTACAACTGGAAGAGGGAAGTGCTTTGCCTCAGAAGTGTAATTCATTCAGCTGTGGTCCTCTAATTGTCACAGCTGTGTACCGCCAAGCCCTCTGCCTCCCCTCCCCTCCCCCGGCCCCTCCAGTGCTGTTCACCTGCGGGTCCTTTACTAGTAAGACCCGATTACTGACCTGCTATTTGCCTGTCAAGAGTTTGCTACACAGACAAAACACCCCCTGTCAAATTAGTGAGTCAGAAGACGTAAGAGAGACCACCGCTGCTAATTTGTACATTAACTGGTTCTGACAGAAATATTTCACAAGTGAAAAAACAGAAAATGTGCCTCAAGAAAATGTTCAGCTTCCGTATCGGCAAACTTCTGCTTAACTGTTTAGTGCAGGAATAAAGGGGAACCTCATAAATGCCAAGCAGAGCAGGCCAAATTCACCAGCCCTGTTACCTCTGCTGCTGTTCATGTTTCCCATGAGAGAAAATGGGCCACAAGTGCCTACTGACCCCCTTGGGGACAATCACACTGGTGAGTCGAGGCTGTATGCTCTGTACTTTCAGAAGCCAGGACTACAGGTGAGGTCAGTTCAAGGTTAAAACTTCCTGGCCTTGGTGGCTGACTGGGGTTGGGGAACTCAGCTGAGGGCCCAAGAAGATAGGGGCCTGATCCCAACTCCTAGCTGGCAAGAAGCTCAGCATCAGCTGGGGGCAAGCCCAGCTTTGCCAATGCAAGAGCACCATTGCAAGGATGGGCTGCTGAAGAGAGACTTGGAACAAAGGGCTAATTTGCTGAATGCTGCAGGGAGTATTTCCAAGGACTCTGCACCCACAAATGGGGCCAGCTGTTTTGATGTGCTCCGTCTGCAGCAGCTCCCCATGAGATGCTTATAGCCAGACTTTCCACCTCACCCAACATCCATCATGCTCTTTGGCAAATCTGACCCCAAGGCCCCGATTTTACTGTGTTTGTTATATGCGTAGCTGACTGTAGCTCTGTTGGGGTCAACGGGCCTGCTCCATGCTGGAAGTTATGCATGTGTATAAGCATTTTCAGGTTTGTATGGTCTGGCCGAAAACAAACACTGGCAGCTCCAAACCCTTGAGAGATGTATAAATGCCAGGTCAAAGGTCTTCCTCAGCCCAGCACCATAGTGTGGTTAGGACTTACCGGTTTCCATAGCCAGTGACACACAAGGGAGTGATGTGGCCACTGGCCAGCATCATGTCTGGCGCCTTTGACTTCTCAGCCCAAATGACAAGTGCCTGTTTACACATGGGTTCTCTAGTCCTTAGTATGAATCCAGAGCAGGGCTCAGACTCACATTTCTAGAGTTATAGTTAGGCTCTGTACCCCTCTGCTTCCATACCCAGTGGATGCCAGGCAGGGAGAAGAATTGTGTGGGAGTGTCCATGGGGACTGGTCAGGGAGCAGTGGGATGAACCTGAGCAAGGAGAATCTCTGCACCCCAGTAGATTCCCCTGGGTAGTGGGGAAATGATGGGACACAGTGGTCAACACCATTCTTTGCTATTCCCACTAAGTGTTTCATTTCTTGTGACCACACGCAACATCAGAAGGTTTTGTTGCCCATGAGCCAGGGGTGGGCCCTGCTGCCCCAGAAGTATCCAAAGCTTTCCTGTGGGTGGGCACTCCAACTATGGGGCATGGGGCAAATCACAGTCTGTCAGCTTCCTGCTGGTAAAACAGGGATATTCTTGTTGTGCCTGTTAGGGACAGTGTGCAGATAGCAATCCTCTGTTGCCTGGCAAATGCCCACATGCTCCACTGTGGGCAACATAAATAGATGGAAAGGAAAGGGTGGTGCTAGCTGCTCAGGATCGAAGTCAGTGATACTCAGCCAGGATGCTATGGCACCTTGGCATGCTTTGAGATCCTTTCAAAGGTGCTGCAGGGTGCCACATAATGTTACCACTGTTAAATGTGCAAACATGATTCACAAGTTAAATCAAGAGATTTCAAATAAGAATCCACAGTGTTAAAGCTGGTGCGACCTGCTGTGGTCTTTCTGAGTTCTTTGTAACAGAAGCATTGCTGTGTTATCTTTCTGTAGTCAAAAACTGAGTGAAAGCTAAGATCTGGCGTTGTTCAAGGGGTACCTCAAGTCTACCAAAGGGTATCTCATGCCTCACAAGATGTGCATTTGAATGTATTGTGGGGTGCCTTGAGTCTAAAAAGGTTGAGAGTCATTGACCTAGGTCACATAATACAGGTATTAGTTCATGATGAGGAGCTAAGAGGTGAACAGAGAGGTAACAAGGTTGAGGAATGACAAACAACAAGTGTAAGGAACTTCTGCAGGGAGGATGGTGACAAAGCTGCCACCCACTACCATAACAGCAGGTGAAATTTGGTGTAGCAAGGCACTGGAAGTAGTAATTACAACTAGTTATACAGACTGACAAGGTGGGGGTGTTAGTTCTGTGGGAACCTGTATTCAATCCATGCAGGAGGTCAGACAACTGAACAATATGTCAGGTTGTACGAAGAGAGAAAAATATTGTGAGTAGAAGCTTATGCTAGGAGTCAGCAGCCCACGCCTTACACAGAACACTGTGTTCACCTTGACTGTGCCCCTTCCCGGAAGGAACAGAGAACTCCAGGAGAAGGTTGGCAAAACCAGCCAGATGCGTTGATGGGACCTGAAGTAAGAAAGCAAGAGGGTTGATCATCTGTGCAAGCAGGTAGAAGTGGTCTAATCACCAAAGTGGGATAGAGACACAGTGTTACCATGGACATACCACTGTGGTGGGAAGGAAATGCCAGGAAAGAAAAGAGATGTTTCAAGATAAGCTGCTTCTCCACAAATTCTTGCGAGTTGGTAGGATTGAATGAGAGGGCAGGAAAATGCCTGTATACATAGAGATCCAAAGGACTCTGGCAGAGCTAAAAAGCAGTACTCACATGAGCTGGGGGCAGGAGAGAGTTGTCCAGAAGGATCAGATTGAGGCACAAGCAGCCAGTGAGGTGTGTGAAGAAGTTAGGCCCGATGAGTTCACCATTGGGTTGATTGCTGCTTGAAAATCATTTTTTTCTCTAAATCTTTTGCTCTTACAGCAGCACAAACACAGTCAGTTTGTGAAAGCTGTCTGAAGGGAACAACAGCAGGTAGTGGACCCAGTCTGACTTGTTTGGTAAGAACAGTAGGTGCACTACTGTGGACTATAGTGTACTATAGCCAACCACCTAGTCTGGAAGGGGAAGAGCTGTGAACTGTGGCTGCTGGATAGCCACAGGCCTAAGGCCTGCAATGTAAATGGGATATGTTCAGAAAGAACAGGTGGGAAGAGAATGCAGCATCCAGCCTGCAACCACAGTGGCTTCCAGAAACAGCCTTAAGTGTGGGCAGTGTGGGCAACTGCCTGGGGCACCATGGTCAGGGGGGTGCCACACACACACACACACACACACACACACACCCTGCCCTGCTACTTGTGCTGGGTGGGAGCCATTGGGGCACTTTGATGGCAGCTAATCCTGGGACCTGAGCAGCAGGGCCCAGCACCTCTGGCTGCACCTACAGCTGATTGAAGCAGCTGGTCAGGGCAGCAGGATAAAAAGCACCCAGGCAGTGGTAGTGGGCACTGCCAGGCAGCATGACAGGCTGGGAGGAGGGCGGCAAGGACTAGACCAAGGGCAAGGTGGCAGTGCTCAGTAGGAAGGTGGCATGCCTTAGTGGCCCTAGCTTGCACACCAAGGAATCCAAAGGAATCCCAATAGGCTGCAATATTCTTCATCTGTGGGCCTCAGTGACATAAGGCATCAAGGCAAAGGGATTATTAAGGTTGTCTAAAAAGGATTATGGTAGTATAAGAGTGATGTTCTATGGGATACAAGCAACATCATCCAAACTGCTTGCATTAAGAAGAAATACCCAGCATGACATCCTGCCTTCCTGCAGGAGCTCCACTGACTGGCCTGGAGAAAACTTGCCCTGTTTCTAGCCCTGACCTGGAGTGGTCATTTTTTCTGTGTCCATGAATGAATGGGTTACAGTGCAGGGGGTTTACTGGCTACAACCAAGAGTCAACAAATGAATAAGGGAAATGGGCATGAGCCCTAGGAGAGGGGAGTTCAAGGAAGCTCATAGCTAGGCCAGCACAGATGTCTAATCATGAATCACACACTCTCTCTGCTCTGCCTTTAGGATAATAGACACAATGGACACCTCCTCTGCACTATCAGAGGGGCAGGTGAGAAAGGACAGTGGCCCAATGCCCCTACAGGCAGTAATAGGAATATAGGAATAGGCAGCAATCAGCCTAATACAGAGCATTTGATTGGGACACATGAGATTTCAGTTCCAGCCCTGGATCTGCCACTGGCCTGATCGGTGACCTTTGGCCAAGTCACTTTGCTTCCCCATGCTTTGTTTTCTCCACCTGCTGCTGCTGCCTTCCTTTGTAAAGTGCTTTGAGATCAAGGGCAAGCAGCCCTGCCTCCTGTACCGGTTAGTAGGGGCAGGAGCAAGGCCAGCCTGCTTAGCACTTCGTAGCATTGATCTATGGCTAGGGAAAGTCTCAATGCATCTATCACTTGCTTTGCTTGCTATTTACCCTGCACTGTCTGAACTCAGTTCTGAGAGCTTCTGTGGGACAGATGAAAACAATGGAAAAGCAATCTCCCCACAATGCCTGTCAGCAGTTACCTGCTTAGAGCATGGGGTGGGTATATAGGGTTGGGGACCACAGCTAGAGCTGGATCAGGTGGCATCATTTCATGACTAGCTCCATTCAAGAAGCAGCAAAGTCATCTCCTGACTGGGAGCCTGTCCTCTGCTTTGCATATTGATGTATCTCTGGGACTCATGCCCAAGCCTTGAGAGACGGCACCGTGCCTGTTGGGAGCTCCTGCAGGAAGCGTGAATATAGAAAAGCTGTAAGGACAACCCAGCAGTGTTACACATCAGAAGCCATGGCTCCCAGGATCCCTTGAGGGTCTGTTACTTCTAGTCCCACAGAAAGCAGCAGCAATAAATGGCCAGTGCCTCCTTGCTGGCGCTCGCACACACCCAAAGGCAGGAAGGCTGAGATCAAACTGATGGAAGCCGTCACCGCTCCCATCTTGCTAGACCATGTTCACAGTAGTAGGGAGTTCCAGTATGTGCAAGAACCTGGAAAAACAGCTTCAGCAAACACACAGGGATAAATGGAGGGGGGAGGATAATGTGGAAAATCCCTTAGGATTCCCCATTATCCTCACAGCAGAAAGAGCAGGCCTAGAACCTGGAGCCCTCTGCTCAGAGCAGGCCCCTAGAGATGTGCTGCCTCCGTTCCAAGTGCAGCCAGGAGAGGGCAGCAGTGGATAGTTCCTTTAAATATTTGACCCTGTTATTCTCTGCTTGTAGCAGCCACTGGCTAAGCTGAAAGATGTTGGGAGCTCACTGGGGTAGCTGCCCTGCTCTTCTCTGGCAGGGCCCTGGAACCTGGGCATACAAGGTACCTGCTCTCAGTAGCTGGAGACCAGGCTTCGCACTCGCTCCAGTGCAGCCCTGACTCCCCAAGCCTCTACCTAGGCAACACCACTGACTCCTTTATAATGCAGAAGGGGCTTGCGGGGCAGTCAAACTGGCTGGTGGGGCCCTAAGCAAGAAGCTGAGGTGAGCAGCCCCGTCTAAGGAGCCATGCTGACAGCAATGCTGTACACCCTGGTAGCAGAGGGGGACTGCAACCAGGACCCAGTGCATACTGAGCAAACACTCGGTGATTTTCCTTCTGCCCAGTAACAGTGATAGCATGTAGGGTGCAGGGCAGGCACTTTGGGGTATGGCTGGTGGCCTGGAGGTATGGAGCTGGGTGGAGTCCCTGGGTCAATGTGAGCTGCTGCTCCTTGGCACTAATGGGTTAATTAGACCAGCATTTCAGTGCTGGCCCTGATGCCAGGCCCGGGAGGAAAGCTACTTGCCCTCTCCAGGCAGCCAGGCCACGCCAGGCCAGGCCGGACCAAGCTGCCCCCTCCCTGGAGGCATGAGCAGCTATACAGAACATCGTTGTGACAGAGCATTTTGCAAAGCGCTTACCCACCAGCGCATGGGGCTGTGCCGGGCTGCGGCCATCCCTCTCAGGCAGGTGGGAGGCAGGGAGAGACCGTCTGAGTCTGGGTCCTCGGGACAGCAGCATACAGTGCATGATCTGTTGTGGCAGCTTCCCTGCAGCCTGGAGCCAGCCCGGAGCTAGCACTGATGATGGCTTTAATTGCTTTCAGATTCGATAGCCTAGCCCGTGACAGCCTTGGCTGTGCAACTGGAGCAGCTGCAGCTCTGCCAAGTGTCCCCACTTTGGGAGGGATGGGGGTCTGGTTTTCATCTCCTCTCCTGGCTGCTTTTGAAAGAAAGAAACAGAAAAACACAAGCAAGAAAGTGCCCGGCTCCTTGTACAAACTGGTAAACTCGTCACTTAGATCCCAGCACTCTGAGCCCTCAGACCCTTCCACCCAGCCAGGCCATCCAGGCCCAGCCCTGCCAGGCCCCCGCATGCCAGGAGGACACCACACCACACCCACTTATCTATTAACACCAGGGCATGTTAATAACAGGACCAATATCAGTTTACTGCCTGCTGCCTTCTGGCTAAGGTTCCCCAAACACTTCACAAACCTCAGCCAAGCCTCATGGCCCTTCTGTGAGCAGTTTATTAACAGCCAGGAAAACAGCTCCCAATTAGCCCAAGGTGACACTAGTCAGTGGCATAGTGAGGAATAGATGCTCCTGCTCTAGCCACTAGGTGAGGCTACTCCCTCTCTACAGGTCACAAGCCCTGGCCCCTGGCCCCCTCTGCTTACCCAGTGACAGCCAAGCAGTTTTGCTCTGTAAGTTTCTCACGCACTCCCAATCTAACCAGTTGCAGACTGGGAAGGGGAAGGGAGAGGAGCTTGCTCTCATGCAACCACCTGTGGGATTTGCCTTGGTTTCTGAGACTGGGGTGTCTCAGAGTGTGGTTAAGGGAGAAGAAGGGACAATGTGAAGCTCGTCCAAAGTGAGCACACAACCCAACAAACAGCATGTGAGAGAAGCCCCGGGGGTGGGTGAGGAACTGAACTAGTTCACCCAAAGTACAGCTAGCACTGTCCAGTGGTAAGAGCAGGGGCCTCGGAGCCAGGACTCCCAGGTTCCATTCCTCCTTTGTGTGACCTCATGCTTGGGGTAAGGACAGGAAGTCAGGAATCTACTTTGCCCATAACTATAGACCATTCCCCTTCTCTGTGCCTCAGTTTCCCCACCTGTCAGCTGGGCATTATTATAATCTCCTCCCTCCTGTTGGATTCTGGAGCTTGGCTTGGGGCACTGACATTCTCAAGTGGGTGGCGCAATGGATTTATCATGAAGCAGTCCTGGAGCAGTGGGATGCAGGTGTTCTAAAGGGGCAACCAATATCCCACCCCACCAGCCCTCCAGCCCCACTCAGCAGTGTCCAGCGCTTCCTCCTGGTCCCTATCAGCACCTGCACTGAAAGCCATGTGACCACAAGGAGCTAAACAGGAAGCCCAGGTTGGTTTGAAGCTGCATGCTTAGGCCCCTCAGTCACAATGCTTGACATGTAACCATACCAGTTCCACCATGGTCACTCCCCAGGACCCATTCAGCAAGACTGCTATGGGGGACTGTGCTTTTCACCTCCCTGGCTGGGTCATCAGGGCCTTGAACAGAGCTAAAAGCCTAACCTTCTCCAACCAGAGTGAATGCAGCAGCAAACCCATAGGCCTCTGCCTGAAGCCCCTTCACTAGAGGCCACCAAATGCTCTTAGGGTCTCAGCCCCAAGCAGCTGTGAGCCCAACTGGGGCTCTGGATTTTTGTAGAGCTGTCATATGACCCAGCCATATGCTGTAACCATGGCTCTACCCCATCCTCCCTGCTGCCAGATCAGGCCATGGCAGTGCTATAGCCAGGGCTCTGAAACGGGATATGGCACTTTAAAGGAACATTTCACCTCTCACCTGTGCTGCCCCATATGGGCTCCAGTGACCAGCTATGTAAACGTGACATTAAACTCCACTGCCTTGGAAACAGCTGTTGCCACAAGTGACCGAGTCGGCCAGCCCAGCAACTGGACTATATTGACTGTACTGGGAATTGGGGAGCAGGCTCTCAGGGCAAGCAGGGCTTCATTAAAACACACAAGGCTGTAGATGAAACACTGCTAAATACTTTCCTTTTTGTTAGGCTGGGGCTAGGCAAGCTGGGGAGCAGAGTACCTGCCCCAAGCTGTCACTCAGGGAGAGGAGACCCCCACCTATTAATACTTGTAGTGTTTTGACACACAGATCTGCACAGTGCCATACACCAGCCCGCTCAAGAAAGGGTAGAAGGAATGCGGGGGCAAGGGGCAACTTGAAGTCAGGAGTCCCAGGGTCATCAGAGCATACAGGGTTAGCTCAGAGGATTGGAAGTCTAGCCTCTTGGGCCCTGTACCAGCTCAGCCAGGTGGTGCAGTGATTAGAGCAATGGGGAACTGAGCAGCAGGGCTCCTTGACTCTAATCTCAGCCTCAGGAAGAGCCCTGAGGTACTGGTCCCAGTCCAGGAAGGTGGGGTCTAATGGTCAGAGCAGGGCAGGAGCATCCAGGATCCTGTATTCTCTTCTGAGTGTGGGAAGGCGTCTTCTGGTTAGACTCAAGGGCAGTGAGTCAGGACTCATGGGTCCTTCTGGACTGACCTGCTGGCTTTAGGCAAGTGACTGTCCACCCATCTTATCCCTCCCTCTCAGGTATCTCTGATGTGCCATTCCCTGTAGCAGCGAGGTGCTGCACCCTGTAACCTCTCTGAGCCTCAGTAGAGGATGGCGCTAATGGACAGTACCCACTGGGAGGCCTCATTACTGCCTATGAAGAGCTCTGAGCTCCTTATTTGACAGGTACAAGGGGGCTGCAGCGTTAATGGCACCAAGGGATGATTAGGAGAATCCCGTTGGGAAGCAGGGACAAGCTACACTGCAGGGTTCTTGTCATGTCCCACCTACGTATGGGTCTCTGATGCCCGCATGTATGCACACGTGCACTCAGACACACACACGGGCTTTTGCACCACAAGCTACCCCTCCCCCCTCCAGTATACGGCTTTGCTCTCTAAGCTGAATGGCAATTTCTTCTTTTAACAGGTCACTACTCCAAGCGGCTCTTGGCAGAAAAGGGCCTCAGGGTGCTGCTGAACCTGAGTCTCTTAATGGGGCTCCTGAGCCATGCTGCACACAGCGTAGTCTGAGCCACCCAAGCAAGGATGTTCTGGGCAGGGCAGGACAGGCCTGCCAGGTAAGCAGTGAAGTGTATCAGGTGTGTTGGGGAGAGGGGGAGAGGAGCCAGAGCCATCACTACTGCCTGGGAGAGAAGGGCATTGACACAGCACTTCCAGTCTGTGGCTGTCTGGGTCCTGAGCCATGCCACCCTGTCATGGAGGAGCAGATGAGACTGAGATGCAGAGTGCTGTGGAGAGGGGCAGCCCTGGTGCGGCAGGGATGGTGTGGCAGCACTGAAGGGCACTGTCAGACCTATATGTGGGTCCCAGGCCTGGAGTAACAGGAGCTGAAAGTCAGGAATGAAGGGCTTTGGCAGAGCTGGGGATGAAGGGGGAAAGCGCTGCGATAGCAGAGGTGAGGAAGAAGGGGCTTCAACAGAGCTGGGGAGAGCTGAGGCTTGGAGTCTTTCGTTCTTAAGTGAAGGAACTGAAGTCTCCTTACCCCTGGCTTATGGCTGGATGCTCAGCTCTGCACTGGCTCCCAGTGGGAACTAGTGCCAGTGTTGATGGGAGGCTCCCACTGCTGGGGAAGGGGCTGGACTTTGTTGAACCAAGTGGTGGGGCCTGAGGGCCAGACCTAGAGTGCTGGAGCCCAGGGGGATGTGCTCCTTCCCTGCTGCTTGCATTCTCACTTCAAGCTTCCCCCTCTCCCTAATGGAGCCTCCAGCTCAAGGCAGCTGCCGGCAATGTGTCTAATGGATCCCTCCCTGCTAAGTGCCCAGTCAGGCTGGAGGGGGAGTGTGTCCCCAGCTGGGAGGGAGACAGCTGGTTTCACCCAGGTATAAACACGCCTTGTCCTCCTTGTCCTGCCCTCCTTGGGCTGTGCGAGTCCTCTAGACAGCCCCTGCCTGCCTGCCCAACCTTGGGCTCTGCACACCAATGCTCCTCACACTTGAATCCTAGCCCTCCCTGCTGTTCCAGACCTGTGCTGCCCACTCTGGTCCTGCCAGTCACTGGTGCTCCTGTGACTGGATTCTTACCACCACCAACTAAGTTCCAGGGCCAAGCCTCTGGGGGCCTCTCCCCAATTTTGGGGGTGTACTTCCCAGCCTGGTGGCTTCTGCTGAGCCCTCCCTGGGTAGACAAAGCAAGACCCTGCAGAAACAGCAACCAAAGTGACTGTGACTGTTTCTCAAGGGAGGTAAGGGGCAGTGCCAGGATGTCTGCATTGCCTATGACTCTGCTGGAGAGCCCCACAGGGAGAGAGAGCCTACCTCCTCCACATGTGCTCAGAGGCAGCTCCAGTTCGGGATGCATGCATGGAGCACACATACCATCTCCCTATCTGTCCTGTGACAGTGCTCACATGCCCTGTGAGGCTGCTACAGTTCACATGTGTAATGCTCAGGCAGGGGATGGAGGAGACCCCTGAGTAGCCCTGTGGTGGGAGGAGTGGGTGATGCTGTTGGGCAACACCAAGGGGGTACTGAGGTGGGTGCTGGGCACTGCTGGCACCACCTTCCAGGAGAGATGTGATATAGTGTGCTCCATGGCTGATCTGGGCACTTGAGACCCAAATCCTGGACAGTATCAGGGGTTCAATCCTGGTGCCAGCAGTGGAAACCTCAGTGATACCCTTGCTTTTCACAGGGCTAGGGAAGGGATGGCCAAGCAGAGGGGCCCTCATAGGAAGGGGCCTGTTCCCCTCACTGCAGAGAGTCTCCAGGCAAGGGGTGCCAGGGACAGCCAGGCACAGGGCAGGGCAGAAGGCAGGGGGAAGCTGTCTCCTTCCTGCTAGGAGCTGTAGGGGCAGCAGAGCCAGCTGCCCTGTCCTCAGATGAGGCTGAGGATGTGATTGCTGGTGCCCCATGATTGCTGGTGGGTGCACCCTGTGTGGGCTGCAGCACTGATGAGGATGGGCCCCAGCTTAGCCAGCCCGAGCTGGGGAGGCTGCATGTGTGCCTGGCTGGGCTTGCAGCCTGCAGCCCCCAGGCAAAGCACTTAGCCTGCTGCACAAAGCCATGCAGCAGGCCAGTCATGCAGGGAGGGCTGCCTGGGAGAAGCCGAGCCCCCTGAGGAGCGTTTAACAGCAAAGGGCAAGACCTGCCTGTGGAGACAACTGGCACATGCCTGGGTCACCCTGGGCCTGGGCCTGGGTCTGGACCTGGGCTGTGGACAGAGGGAAAGAGGAGGGAGTATGTGTCATGGGACAGCTCTGCAGGACTCTCCCCTATGTGTTGGCTGCATTGGGAGTGAGGTGTTGCACAGACCAGAGAAGGGACTAAGGGCTATAACAACCATGCCACAAGCCCTGGTCACCTTGCCCTCCCTCCCTGGTTGGTGAGTGCTAGGCTGCCCAGAGACCCTGCTATGGTGCCAGGACTCTCCTGGTTGTTGCCTGCTGCCCTAGGCATTGCCTGGGAGCAAGCTTCTGGGCTGGTGCCTACACCTGCCCACAGTGACCCCGCACCTAGAAAGAACACAGGGTTGACATGGGCAGGACACAGGGGACTGGCATATACCATGACAAGGAGGGATCCCATGAGTGTTGCACAGGGCTGTCGGCAAAGGGATATCACATGTGGTTGGCACAGGAGCAGCCATTTCAGGGTACCAAGCTGAGGCTGTGGAGCTGTGGGCAGGGAGGCGATAGGGACTCCTCACAAACCCTCTCTATTCATACAGGCACTAATGTGCCCCCTCCCCCTTCTGCGCCCCCACCCCCTACCCCAGGAGCGTGTTGGCGTTGTTCTTTTTAAACCTCCCTCTGTCTCTAGGCGGAGATTTGTGGCGTAAAATGCACAATATGTTCTATCTGCCCTGTGGGAGCCATAAAATATTCACCAGCAACTCCCATTATAGTCAGAGTGAATCAGGGAGGCAGAGAAAGCTACAGGCCTCGCTCAGTGACACTTCCCCATGCTCTCCTTAATGGTGTAAACTGTACATGCTCTCCAGCCATTGCCAGCAAGCAGAGAGCATGGCAGGGAGATGCCAGGGCCTGCTTGTGAGGGGAGGGAAACCCAGCAGGCAGTGAGGAAATGGTGCTAGCGCCTGACGAGCAGCCAGAGCCTGCCTCTTGCTCAGCCTGTGTATGTGTACATGCATGTGAGCAGGCATGTGTGTGTAAATCTAGACCATCCCTGACAGGCATTGGTCTAACTTCTTCCTAAAAGCTTCTGAAGGTGATTTCACAGCCCCCCCCTTGCAGCCTCTTTCAGGCTGCAGCTCCATTTATTTTATTAGTACACTGCTCCTTCCATCAGCCAAATCATTCACAAAACTGCTGAGGAGCAAGGGGTCCAGGACAGACCTGTCACACCCCATAAGATCTTTCTTCCCAGTCTGACAGCAGACCACTCTGAAACACTCTCCGAGAGCAGGTTCCCAGCTATGCGTACGCCCATCAGAAGCCCGCAGTTTCCTAGTTTGCTTACGAGTGTGGGGCATGTCAAATTTTTATTGAAATCAAGCCAGGTCAGTTGTACTATTTCCCCCCTATCAACCAGGCAAAGTACCTGGCCAGATAAAGGCATTAGGCTGGTTGGAAATGATTGCTTCTTAGTGATCCATTTGGCTGCTTTACAGGTGCCAAGAAATTAGGTGTCTGATCATTTGCTTTAGAGTCTTTCCCTGGTATGTTTTGGCTACTAGTGGCTTTCGTCCTTGCTTTCCCAGTAGATATCTCAGTATTCAAGTTCTCCTTTTTCACAACAGCTTGTGCTTTGGATACTGCTGTTCATTGCTCAGAAAAGCCTCCTCTACCTCCTCCTCCAGCCCCCAACCATGATATTGCCCTTGTGCTGTCACACACTTAGCTCCCCCCACAGACATTCATCCAATCCACTTCTCACCTCTTCCTGGACTTTGGAACAAGGACATACATTCTGATGCATCTCTTCCCAGCAATCCTCCTCCACAGGCCACTGCCCCTGGTTAAGGAAACCAAAGCCCTGCTGCTGACACCGTGTGTTCAGCTCCAGTATTTGTCTGCTCCTGCCTTAGATATAGATATTGTCCCTTAAACTGGATGACTTAATACAAACACCACTTGTGCCCCCATCACTCTATCAACCTTGCTTCTGGCACCCTGCAGTCATGGCTGATCTGCTCAAGGCCACACCTGGGAGCATCATTAGTGCCCTCTGAATGGAGAAGTCTGAGGGCTGGATGAGCCTTGACAGTGTTTCCATGATGTCTCAGCTGTGCACCTCCCAGGGTAATGGCTCAGGTCAGCAGTGGATGCTCAGAAGGGAATGCCTGACCACAGCCACCACATTTCTTAGAGGACATCTACAACTGGCTGCAGTGGCTACTCAGCTCAGAGGGGAAGGCACTCGTCTCATTTTACACAGATTCAGTAAAAGTATGACAACAAATAAATCAAGAAGACACTAAAAAGCAACCCCCCCTTCCAGCTCCAGTGCTGGGCCCCACATGGACCTTGTCATTGCTCTTTAGCCCTAACCCAGCACCTCTCATGCTACTCCAGTCCTGGCCTCCTCTCAGCTCTGGCATGGCCCAACAACCTGGTCTCCAGCACTCTTCTATACCAGTCATGGGCTCCTTATTCACCTCTGCATTTGCTCCTGATCCACCACCCCCTTGCTACCACTGGTCTGTATCCTCACACAGTCCATGCCCCTTATCCCTCAGCCCTGATGTGAAACTCCCCTGATACTTATGCACATGGACCTGTTACCATACCATGTGTGACACAGACCTACTCTTCAACAATGAGGACTAGGTCAAGCCTGCCAAACACATGCTTACTTGTAAAGACTGGATCCCAAAGTTGTAGGGATCCATTAACTTGACACCCTGACCCCTGGAGGACCTTCCTAGAAGAACTGTGACCTTTTTGTCCCACCACAAACATCCATAGTTGCTTTAGCTGACAGACAAGGCACCAGACATTTCTGCCAGGTGCTTTATTTTGAGCACTCAAAATCAGTGTCCACTTCTAACTCCAGTGCCTAAGAGTGCCCAGCCAGCCAGTCCTGGCTGTGCCTTCCTTTTTGCAGTAGCTGGACACGATGCTCTGGTCGGTTTTCCTACTGTTGCCTTCACATTGGCCTACAAGGAGTCATTGAACCCATTGGGATGAGCCTCATTCACACTGACTTGTGCAGCAGCTTCATGTGTTGATCCCTCTCTTGCCATGTCAGGCTTGACATCCTGCTGACCCAGTTGGCTCCCATCCCTCTTCCTTTACTCTTTCTAACAATCCTACTGTCCACATCCCTCCCTCCCCTCCTAAAGTTTTATTCTATCAGCGGGTTTCTTGGGGGAAATCAACCCAAAAGAAGTAGCTACCTTTGGCCTTGCATTCTCCAATGTCAAAAAAACCCATCACCACACCCTCCAAGAGATTATTAGCATATATAGAGCTGGCTGATTGGACTGAGCTGGTCTTATTCCTTATTGGAGAATTCACAGCCCCCAGGCACTCATGAAAATGGTGGTAGGCCCCTAAAGCATTGAGCATTTTAACATAACTGAGGAGTAGTGCAACAGTTTATACCAGATATCATGTTACTCACTCTTTCCTGTGCCTGTGCCATGTATTTTACTTATCCAGTCAGGATAGCAGTGATCTACCACTGAGCATGGACAACATATATCAAACACTGTGCAAAGGTCTCATAGGCTGGAAATGACACAGAGAATACAGATTTATCGGCTGAATGCAGGATGAGAGGCACTGTGGTTCTCCTTCTCTCTACTAATAGCCTGGCTTACAATCAGGAGAAAGCCTGGGGAAGGGGGGGGAGAAGGGAGGGGGATGGACATGGAGGACCCCCTGCCATCACCTTGTTAAGTCAGTAGCATGCAGGAATTAATTACACACTAGAGGACGCAGGTACCAGTGGTGTATTTCAGAATGAACGTTGTAGATGCCCACAGTTGATGCAGCTCAGTGGACAGAAACTGGAGATGGGTGTGCCCTGCTAGTTAGGAGAGCGCCTGACTTCAGGAGCTCCAGGGGGAGACTCAAGCTGTCCCTGTTCACGTTATAGCTTTCACCCCCATCACCAAGAACAAACACCAGGTACAGCCACTGCAATCCCCGGAGCCTCCATCACTGCTTTTTGCTACAGCCACTGTAAACTTCCATCTGCAGTACACAGGGTAGAGCAAAAAAAAGCTCTGCGGTGAGTGAGGGACATTGGCTGTGATGTCTGCAGGAGCCCATTGGTCACTGAGTGGGGACAGGCTGTGCTAGGCATTCTGGGATACCCACTGGGGATTGTCTGCAACCGGCAGTCTCAAGAAGGACACCTCGTGCTCTGGCTTCACATGCTGGGGAGACAAAGACACAGCACGTCATGGGGCAGGAGGATGCAGCAGGGAGGGGGAGGGCAAGAGACCAACTATGGGAGCATGTGAGCAGCCCCGTCTGGTTCCCCCCATGTATTTTTGGCACATGCTCCTGTGGGAGAGGCTGGGAAGTGTAAGGGTTAAATAAGCAAGTCCCTCCATCTCCTTTATTTCCCTTCCTGAAGAGAGCCAACCCCTTGCTGAGGAGCTGCTACCCTGAGCCCCCTCCCCCAAAATTAACTCTCCATCTGTTTCTCTTCGGCTGATTGTGATGGCTTGTGACAGGGCTCCTGAATGCAAAGATGTTTCGCCTGGAAAATCTATTACAAGTTGCTCTAAGAAAGACAGAAATTCACTCCTTCTGTCTCCCCGTGCTGGTCTCTCAAGGTGCCCACCCCAGGCAAGAGAGGGCTCTGGGGGCTGGCACATGCAGGCTGCTGCCTCCACTGAGGTGGAAAGCTTGCCTTTGTGAGCTCATGGGGAGGCCAGGGCCTGGCTGCCCCCTGCTGCCTCCAGGACCCATAATGGCCACATGGTGGTGCCTCGTGTGGGGCTGGGAGCTCTTATGGCTTTGATGGCAGCCGGAGGATTCTGTGGCAAATCCAGCTTATTTGGGGCTGGAAATGAACATATAATTGATTGCAAAATAGCCTCAACAGTGCATCTCCCCTCCCTCCCAGCGCTGCTAATGCGGCCGAGGCACCTTGGTAATGCCAACACAGGGACACCCCAGCCCTGCTAATACATCTGCCACCCACCTGCACTGAAGTAGCTGGGACCCTCCACCCAGCAGTACTAACTTACCTGCTGCTCCCCCACCCACCAGCTAGCTGCATACACTAGCCACTCCCATTGTCTCTGGCTAAAAGTGTGGGTGCCCAGTACCTCTGGAAATAAGGCCCCCAAGTAACTCAGCCTGGGTAGGCCCACTCGATGGCCTTTTTGACTCTTGTGCCTTATAGCCCTCCCCTCCCCTTGGGTGTGGGCCAAATCTTTTCCAAGAGCTCTCTTTTGACCTGAGTCACTCCCACCCATGCCGCCTTCACCCTAGCATCCATCACCAATAGAGCCCTGTAGAAGCCAGGTTTGCAGACCCATACGCACCAGTCACCTGCATAATAACCAAAGCCTGGGGGGAGGCATTTATGCTCCATGTGCTAAAGCAGACAATACTGCAGTATTAGGGGTTAGCCTAAGCTAAGTTACACTCCTTTCACAGCCTCCATTTTCCTGTCCCTGCCATGGGGCTAATAGTATTGACCCTAGCCCCCCAGAGTAGCCATGAGTGTTGTGTGGTCCAAGTGCTGGGCATAGTTGTGTTATCACCAGCACAGTAAGCAGGGATGAGCTTCCCATCCCATCCTGGCCTGTCTGGCATGAGGGGAGGCAGGTGCCTCATTTTGCTGAGTGCTCCCAGCTGCATTGGCATGACCTCTTCTACCGCAGCAGGACCTGCAGCACCAAGATGTATACCCACAGCAAAGCCCTCTCAGTAAGTCCTAGCTCCACCACATCTGGGGCAGAACACAGCCACAGGTTCCCTGGTTAGCATAAATTGGAGGCTGAAGGTAACAAGGGGCCAGGTTTCTAAGGTCCTTGTCGCTGCCTAAAAGCAGAGTGTGTGGCTAGATCTGCCTGAGGGAAGATGCTGGAGGTAGGTGGTGTCAGAGCCCAGGCTCTGCAAGAGAGAGACAGAGACCTTCCTAGGAGCATGCGAGGTCCAAAGGAGTGAGGGATGGAAAAGGTCGACCAGGCCATGGAGTCCAGCTTCATTTTCCCCTCTGATTCCCTGCTTTCCTTTCAGTGGCAAATAGAAAAAAAGAGAATTAAAAAAAACAAACAACTCAAATATTTTCCAAGCCCAAACTGGTCAAGAAATATACTCACCTCGACAGAAAATTGCTCTGTTTGCAATCCAGGCAATTAAACTAAACCTCAAGTGTCTTTGCAACAAGTTGCCAGCATCCTTCCACCCAGCCCCAGCTTTGTAATGAAGTTGTGGCTCCCAGCACTGTCAGTGCTAGAGGAGAAATGTGCTCCCTCAATGTAGCACCAACTCCATTTGCAACTGAAGTGGCTGAAATCAGAAGTGTTGAAGACACTGGCAGGGGCAGGTACTGAGAGGCCCTGGCTGCAGCATGGCTCACTTCACATGGCTGGGCTGAGGTGGGGGGAGGGATGGTGGCCCTTGTGCCTGGCCTGTTGTGGTAGGCATTGTTCTGGAGATAGATATGAGAATGTTTCAGCCTCTAAGAGAGCCCTAGATATCAAAGCAGTCAAGTCCCCTCCCCCCCTTCCCTGCCCTGAACATGCTGCACTTAGCACCAGATGGCTGCTGAGGTGCTGTTAGGGCCCCAGTTGACAAGCTGACAAATGCAGTGCGGCACTAAGTGAGAACAGCCCTCACCTTCCTGCCCTCCTGCCTGCGGATCTGTGCCATGCCCCTTCTACATGGGATTGCAGGGTGACTATCCCCAGAGCTTCATCTGGGCCAAGGCTGAGGAGACAGCAGCAGTTAACCCCAAAGCACCAGGCTGGCAAGCTGCAGCTGTGTCTATATAGCAGCCAGGGAGGGAGGTCACTGGGGCCTGCCCTAGCTCAGACCTCACTGTGGTGGGGCACCTAAGCAGCAGAGATGCAACAACACAGACTCAGGTTAGGGCAGCAACCTGTGCACATCCCCAGCATTGCCCCCACCCAGGCTTATTGCTCCCCAGTTTATTGCTCCTGGGAAGCTCCCAGACACATGGTTTACATGTATGCCCAGATCACAGCACATTGAACTGGGTCACAGCAGTCTCAGCTGGCAGGGGGTGCAGGGGGTCAGCCTGCCAGCCCAGGGCTGCTCCAGCTCAGCTCAATGTGCTGCGGAGGGACTGGCTGGGGCATGAGGGTACTTCAATGTGGGTGGGGCTAGCTGGCAGGCAGTCTCTGCACTGAAGCATGCTCATGCCCCAGCCAGCCCTGTTAGCATCTACATATGCTTTGCTGAGCATGAAAAAACGCCGCAGCAGTCCAAGTCCTACCCTACTATGGAGTTTCATTTCCTGTGCCCTAATAGGGGTGCACATGTAAGCACCCAGATGCTTACTGTGCAGTAATAAATCAACTGCACAGTGACATTTCATGTAACCCCCACCTAAGGGGGTTTAAAACAGCTCCCAAAACTAAAGAGCAAAGAAATCTCCAAGCAGCCAAAGAGGCCACAGAGCCTCCCAGCCTAGTGCAGCAGCACCCCCCAGTGCCAGAGCTGCGCCCTGCAGGCTCCTCCCTTGCTGTGTCCAGGGATATGAACAGCAAGCCACTGCCAGGCTGTGCCCAGGCTCTGGACCCTAGGGAAGGCAGGCACAACCACCCTGTGGAGACAGACATACCTGCTGGCCCAGCCCTCATAGCAGAAGGTAGTGCTCTCAGCTGGGAGCCATCCTGCCTCATGGCTGACATGCTGCATCAACCACCCCACATAATCTTGGGGGATTGGGAGCAAACAATTATGCCTCTGCCCCTTGCTTTCCCTTGCTCTGTCCCTTGCCAGTTGAGCACAAGGGCTAAGTAGGGGCACTGCAGTGCACTGGCCAGCCACAATGCCATGCTGTCTGCAGGAGCAGGGGCACTGGGAGAGGAGCAAGTCCCCCTGCACTGGCAGCTACACCGTCATTCTTACCCCAGCCTGCCCCCAAACTGTCCAGTAGTCCCATATCCATCCCCCAGCACAGCACACAGGGGGGTGCTGGCTGGACCAGTAACATCTGCCTGGCTTTGGTCTCTGCAGCATCTGAGCGCTGTGGGATGGGGGCATGTGCCAAGCATCTCTAAAGTCAAAGGTGCAGCTCAAGAGCATCCCAGCAGGCAGGGAAAGGCAAATCAGGCCCAAGCTGGCACTGGCCCTGGCCCTTGGGGTTTGTTACCCTTGCTGGCTCTCCTCATCCCTGCATACAGTGTACGAAGCTCTTCACAAGCAGCCCAGAAGAGGCACAGGTTCAGGGGCTTACTGGTTTTTCCAGGATAAATTTTCTTCCTGGATGCGCTGGATGTCTCCCAGTGACTCAGGGCAGCTAGGAATGAGAGACATTCACAGCCATGGGGGCTTTTGTGTACTGGCATTAATGTGTCCCCCTCCAGTCAGGACTTGGCTACTTAGGAAGAGTTAATGTTTTATGAATATACATACACATGTATGCACACATATATGCATATATGCACACATGTATACACAGTCACTATCTCTAGAAGAAAAAGGTTAGTTTTTAATGCACTTTGGGCCCAGTTCAGACCTGGGTGGATTGAACGACTGCACTATGCCCCCTTGCACTTCTGGGGACCCCTGCCAGGCAGAGAAGCTGCCAGGAGCCAGGAGGTGTTGGCTGCAGCTACTTAGCCTCCTCCAAGGTTCAAGCTCCCAAGCCAAGAAGTTTGGAAGTACTGGGCCCCGCACAGCGCACCCTTCACAGTGCTTGTCTGTACCCCTGGCCATGACCTGCACAGCACATTGCATCCCCTCTGCTGTCAGGACCAGTGCAAACCTCCCTGCTCCTGAGCCAAGAGAAGCATGGTGCAAAGCTGTGACAACCTGCTGTGGCATAACCAGGACCTCTGTGGGATGCATCATGTTGCCAGCTCTCTCCTTGGTCTGATCCTGCTGGCCAAGGGATGGCAAAGAAGGACGCAGCAGGTCTGCGGTCCTTCAAGGGTTAAAGGAAGCAGCTATCAGGGCAGTTAGTAGCCCAAGCAAGATACTGCTGGTTACTGCTGCCCTCCAGTGGGCAGAACTGGCCTCATCTCCTGCTGTGCCAGTTGGCAGCTGTTCACTCCTGTGACAGAGGTCAGTGCTTTTGGGCTGAAGGGATCTGAGAGACCCTGGAGTCCAGGGCAGTGACAGTACTGCAGAGTATGCATGTACCACTTCATCACTAGAAGTGGCAGCTCTTTACAAAACTGTCACCACCCTCTGGGCACAGATAAGCACAGAGAGGGAACAGAACTTGCCTGAAGAGCCCCTACCCAGTCAGGTTTCCCATGCGGGGCCTGGGGTTGCAAACTAGCTTGCAGAACAGAGGGTCTGGAGAAACTGAGCTGGATGAAGCAGTGAGTGTTGTGCAGGAGTTGCCAAAAGGGATCAGGCTGAGAGTCTGTCTATGTCGGCATCCAAACTCCCACCTTACAGCCAGGGAGGAGAACGCCCATGTTAGTAAGTGCAGGATAAACTCACCCAAGGAAAGGTCCCTTCTGATCCCCAGCAGCTAAAGGATGACTCATGCCTTGAAGCTCAGACTCAACAGCATCTTAAGTCATTATTCAACATGCTGTTAGCTCTGGTTGCTGTTCCTCCACATAACAGCCCAACCCCTGCTCCGTTCTTGACTTCAGGGACATCTTGCAGCAGCCAGTTCCACAGGTCAGTCTCCTCTGAACCTGTATGATTTCACCACCCTGGTCCCACAGTGCCAAGCTTCTGGGACTTCTTGTCTGATCCAAAGCATTCAACAAAAAAGAGAATTAAGCTGGGGATTAATTAAAAAACAAAACTTTATTTGGTCCATCGGAACCTGAGTTTGAAAACCATCCATGGATAATTCATATCATACAGGGATTACGGATTTGATTTACAATTGATAAAATAGCCTATGTTTCATAAGGGCTGGACAGTATTTACAGGGTTAAAAATATTCACAGCTCAGAAAGAGAATGACAGAACCAGAGAGAAAAAAAGGACAAAAAATATCCAAGTGGGGAAGGGGAGAAGACAGGCTGACAAAGAAAAGTACAAACACAGCTTGGCTCGGCCGATCCGTTTCCTAGGGACCAGCAGGGCCCGAGGGGCAACAGACAGATGTAGGAGGAGGACTCCTCACAGGGCACCCCCAGTCTGAGTCACCCCCATCCCAGTGAACAGGAGGTGGGGGTGAACACAAGAGGACGGGGAGATGTGCCCTATGCTTGCCACAGAACTGAGGCATCTAGAGGGGAAACACAACACTGAGGGTCCAAAGGAAGGGCAGAATAAAACCTTGGCACTGGCAGCCCCTGCCCATGCCCATAAGAACATCAGCCTGCCCCCAGCCTGGTCTCCAAAGTAGAGTGATGGAGCTGCCATCTCCCAGGGCAGAGCGCTGGTTTGGGGGAGACCCATGGGGTGCAAGCAGCCTGGGACCCAACTGTGCAGGCCTCACCCTCTTACGCAGTCCTATAGGGAATCCCTTGATGCAAGCAAGCCAGGGCCCAGGGCACCTGGCTGCCTGCCTGGGGACTGAGAGCAGGGGCAGGAGCTCAGGACCTCTACAGAAATCAGACTGAAGGAAGGAAAGAACAGAGAGCAAAACTGACCTGCCTCTCCTTACAAGGGCTTCCAGCCCTGCCCTGCCCAAGTGACCTCCTGCATTTCCCAGGAGCCCGAGTGGAGGTTACAGCAAAGCTTAAATAAGAACTGCAACCCCCCAAGATTTTAATGCCAAAGGACTTGTGTTATAAGGGAGAGGCATGGCCCCATTTAGCCATGCCCTGTGCACTGCACAGACACCCTCCCCACTCCTCCATTCCATGTGAATGGTGAGGGGCTCCCATCCATCCCATCCCAGGTAGGAATAGGTCCACCCCGTCACTGACAGCATGTGCATAGGACCCAGCTGGACAAAGAGGTGGCAGCATGGGCCCCCTGGCCGGGTACATTTCACCAGCAGGCTGCACCCCCAGCAGCCCCTGAGGTCCATTCACTTCCATGGGAGCAGGATTTAGCCCACAGGAACTGCCTGTACTGCTGGCTTTTCTCCCACCCAGTGAACCTCGGCCTCCGCTCCCATTGGGCTCACAACGCTCCTGCCTCACAGAGCCCAGGTCCTGCCTGGGCAGATGTCTGGCCCTGCCGGCAGGTGCAAGGTTTACCTCAGGGGGAAGGGGGCCTGGGAGGGACTAGATCTGTCAGCAAAGCACTGGCAGATTGAGCTAGATCCCGCTGATTCCTCAAAGTGATTATACAAAACACATCTAGAACAGTGCACAGCAATGTGTTAAACTGGGGCTGAGTCCAGGCCCTGAGACTTGGGAAAACTGCAACCCCCAACCCTGTGTCTGAGCCCCACATGCTGGCTGGAAACCCTGTACCCGCTACCCTGTACCTGCATCCCTCTGCCCCACACCCACTGACCCAGGCTGGCATCAACAGCCCTGGAGAGCCCAAGCCCTGTACTGGGTCTTTGCAACTGGGCTCTCACACTGGCCCCATTCCCAGACTGCTTTTACCTGGCAGGTGAATGCAACTCAGCCACCAGGGAGCAGAGGCCCAGCGGTGCTTGGAAGGAACCCTTATCCCCTCCACCTGGGGCTGAGGCCAGATATGGAGGAGCCAGAGGAAGCAGGGCATGTGAATGGGGGCAGTGGTTCTCCAGCTCAGGGCTCGTGGCTTCTCTCCTAGTGCTGTGCTTGGTGGTCACAGTTGCATAGTAATGAGTTGAAGTGCCCTTGCTGGCACTGGGCTGGAGGCGGGCCACCCCACACTCCAAGAGGCAGGAGCCCCTCATCTGCCCCATAGCCCACAGCACAACAGAGGAAAGGGCTGCTCGATGCGATTTTTGGTACAAGATGCTGTGAATCAGCTGCCTTCCCAGCAGTAACAAGCAGCCTCCAACTCCTGCCCACTACGAAGAAGTTGCCTCCAAGGATACAGATCGTGGCTAGGGGACAAGAGAACTACAAGTTCCACAAGCCTTTGAGGCAGAAGGCCCCAGCTGCAGGGCACAGCTGTTTGGGGAAAAAGGAACTTCCCAGTATCTTCTATCACACTGGGTGTGTTCAATCCCAGCCTGAGCGCTTTGTCCCTGCCCTCAGCCACCAGCCTGCCAGCCCTAGACAGAGGGACTGACGCCCTCCTATTCCACAAGCCTGGCTGGGGAGGGCAATACCACACATACACAGCTGCAGCAACCTCCCCCCGCATCCATTCCACATCCTCCCACTTCCCCATGACCCTGACACAGCTCCAGCCCACATTCCCCAGCCTCTTGGGATGTCCAACACTCCAGTCAGCTCTGCAGGACCAATTCAGCCTTGGTAACCCTACTTTAGAGTGGCACCCAGCTGATCTCTTGCACAGCAATACCAGCTGGGCACTGGGGTTCACACAGATGGACAAAAGTTGGTCAGAGGTATATTTTTCACAGCCTTAGGGTTCTGACACTAGGAAAGGGGGCTGAGTCCTGAGCATGCCATGGGGGAGGGGAGGGACCTGTCCTACCGACTCCCCTCTCCAAGTCTTGCCAAGGTGCCCAGACTTCTTCCTGGTGAGTGGCAGCGATCCTTCCCATGAGAAGGGGTGGAGAAGGGGATGAGAGGCCCTGGACTCCAGTGGGGAGGGCCCAGATCCTGAGATTGCCATGATTCAAGCCACGCTGTTGCTCCCGCACTCCTGACGGCTCCTCGTAAAGTGCGTGAGTTGGTGAGGAAGAAGGGGTGTGCAGATACAGGGAGGAAGCCAGGGGGGTCCTGAGTCCTCCTTAGCCCCAGCCCACCCCATGGAAGTAGAGCAGGCATAAGGCAAGGCGCTTGGCATGAGGCTCGCGCTCCTGCCTCCACCCCTGCAGTGGCTCAGTAATGCCAGCTGGGGAAGAAGCCTGAAGCCAAAGGGGCCAGGGACTTGATTAAAGCAAAAAGGCAGAAGCAGAAGAAGGGTGGGGAAGGCTGGGCCATTTGTCATAGTGGCCGGGGTCCGTGCAGCCCAGCCACCTCAGGTGTGAGCAGTGGGTTGTGGGTCCCTTTTGTAGACATCCAGTCATTAAGAAAAGCTTGGGTGGCTTTGCGGTGCGCCAGGCGGTGGGTGATGGAGAACCCAGCGTTGCCTTCCAGCTGGGAGAGGATCACCAGCACTTGCCTGTGAGGAAAGAGGAGTTAGTGCCTGGTCTGGCAGGGGCACCCCAAACCTGATGCTGGGGGCAAGGGGACAGAGTCATGTGGACTCCCTCACCAGGCTCTGCCTCTGTGGGGATTCCTTGGCCAGGGTGTTGGCAGGATGGGGTGGTTTCTCCAGCTAGGCTGGGCCCTGTGGGTTGGCCTCTGACCAGACCATTGGCACAGGACTCTGTTGCTTCATGGGAGTTTGTGGCCCATGGCCCCACCTCTGGCAGTCTCTGTGGATTTCTCCACCCCACCCCTGCCCTACAGGCCCCCCATGCTCTCTCACCGGTGCAGAGGTGGCACACTGTCCTGGGTCTTCAGGCTGCCCCGCGTGGACACCACATTGAAGCTGTCTGTGCAGTCGCACTGGACATGTAGGTAGGACTTGGGGTGCCGGTTCTCCACCACCACAATGAGCCCTGCCCAGCCGTGCGTCAGGTAGTAGCAGGTCATCCCCTCACGGCCCTGCCAAGAGCAAACCTGCAGTCAGGTACACAGCTCCCCTCCCCCACTGCATGACCAGAGCACCACAGCTGGGCTGGCTCGCAGTGCCAGGCTCAGAACTGCAATGGGGAAGGCTGATACCTTTTTTTTCTTTTTAAGCAATTTTTTTTGTGTCCCAGGTCAAATTAGCCAGATCAGGTCCAAATCTGTTTGAATGATTCAAGAATCATATGTAGCCCTGCTACCGGCAAGTATCCTCCACCCCAGCCCAGGGCTTCAGATACATCCAAATCCCTTGGAAGGCATCCTATGTGCAGGCCCAAGCCTAGAGACTTGGGGTTTGGATGCCCCTGAGTTTCACTTGCCCTCAGCCATATGGCTGTAGGAGCAAGCTATGGAGGAGGCTCTTGTAGGGAGTCCTGTCTGCAAGCAGACAAGGGTGAACCTTCCACTACACAAAGCCAATTGTGAGGCACCTACTTGGTCAGGTACTCTCCCCTGACACCTTCGTGGTCATAATGCCTGCTCCAGGGAACTCCTGGCACCCCGGTGGCACCCAAGGCATCAGCCCTGCACTCAGTGCACCAACTCAGGGCCTGACCCTCCTCAGAACACAGGGTTGGACAGATGGACACTTCTGGGGCCCAGCATTGTCCTGTGCACTCCATTTCCCATGCTTGCCACTTCCCAAGACTAAGCCTGCTCACTTTCCCTCTCACTGCTGTCTGGGTCCCCTGCCCGCATCTCCAGAAGCCTGAGCTGCCTCCACCCTAGGGGCATATGGCCTCCTGCCAACTGCCACCCCCTGGCTGGGGCACCCTGGGCATCCCACTGAGCTGTACCTGCAGAAGACAGGAAATCCACTGCACCATCCTGCTCATGACACCCCAGGCTGAGGCTGAAGCAGGGGGTGAGTTGTACTGCAAAGAACCTTTCAAGGGTTTTGCCTGACATAGAAGGGTCTGGTTTTCCTCAAACAGGGGCAGGCCCCTTAGCTGAGGGATCAGGGACAGTAGGGGACACTGGAGTGGTGACTGGGTCAGCAAGACAGGGAGAAGAAGGGGCAAAGTCAGCAGTCTTCAGCTATGCAGGGGCTGCATTCAGTAACCCCAGAGGTCTCAGGTTCCTACAGCTCTGGTCTCACACAGGTGACACAGGCTGGTCCATTAGTGCCATCTAGTGGTGCCCTAGGGAGGTGCATGCCTGCCCTGCTGGTGGTATGGCAGGGACAGAGGCACCCAGCCCAGACCAACGGTACCCCAGGACATGGCTTTCCTGCCCCACTGCAAAGTGCTTCTGCAGGGTGCCCTGCCTCAGCTGCAACCCTCTCCCACCCTGGGGCTCAGGTAGGCATTACCTACCTCATGCCGTTCGCCCTTGTTCTCTGTCAGCAGGATGATGGCATCGGCCAGCGTGGTGGGCTGTGCTTCAATCTGCTCCACCATCACCAGGCGGGAGCTGTAGATGGCCAGGATGTAGCTGGAGTAGTCGGTTGGGGGGCGCCCGCTGCTGCTGGTGGGGCTAGAGACTGGGGAGACACAGATGGATTCGGGGGGCGCACTTCCTGGGATCATCTCTGGGATTCCTGTTAACTGCTGCCACACTAACGCCGCCTCCAGATAGTGGGCCTGCTGCACAGGGCACCCTGCTCCCCTGGCACTGCACACCCCCTGCTCCAGCTCCTCAGAGGCCTGCAGACACCGATGAGTCACCTCTCTCAGCACCAGAAGCAAGGCCTTGCTAACACCACTGCACAAAGGCAGAAACTGAGGTACCATGGGATGACATAACTTGACCCAGGTCACATAGTGAATCAGTAGCAGAACCAAGGATAGAGCCCAGGAATCCTGATGCCCAAATTGTGTCTGCAGTGGCAAACTGGGGTAATGGCAAGGATACTAGCCTAGCTGGCCAACACCTGTGGGATGGGGGACCTGGATGAGGAAGAGAGCTCTCTGCCCAGAGGGGAGCAGACTGGCAAAGCACAGTGGGCTTCCTACAGGCCTGGCCATCTCCCTCCAGCAAAATCGCAGAGCCACCTCCCCACCCCTCGCACTGGCCACAGACCCAGGGAGTGGGGAGCCTGAGATTCTCTGATCACTGCCTGGCTGAACCCATGTGCTGTAGCTTCCCAGGGCAACCCTCCAGCCCAACCTGCTGGACAGGAGACAGGTAATAAATTAAGTTGGATTCCCTAGTAGCCAGTTACACCCCCTAGCTACTCCCCTCCCCTCCTGAATGTGCTGTCTGCTGGTCTCACTCTCCCAACCCCATGCTCCTCCACCGAGCCGGCCACTGCAACCGGCCATGTGCCTCACCCTGGGCGGAGGCTGTGTTCCAGTGGTTGAAGGCACAGCACACAACTGCATACTCTCCAGGCTCCAGCATGACATCACAGTTCACAAACTTCTTCACTGCCCGCTTGCTGTGCGCCATCAGCCGGCCCAGGCTCAGTTTGTTCCCACTGGTGAATGTGGCCCGGAACACCATGATGCACAGGTCTAGCAAATGGCTGTCCATCATGTCAGAGCGCCTGCAAGGTGGGAACAGCTCAGGTGTGATCCATGTCCCGGCCTCCTCTGCCCTCGGGCAGCAATCAGATGAGATTCAACAAGGACAGGTGCAAGGTCCAGCACTTGGGACAGAGTAATTGCATGCACAAAATAGAGACTGGAGAGTAAATGGCTAAGCTGCAGTACTGCAGGGAAGGACCTCAGGGTTACAGTAGACCATAAAATAAATATGAGCCAACAGTATGCTCTTATTGCAAAAAAAGTTAACAGCATCCTGGGCTGTATTAATAGTAATGTCATTTGCAAATCAAGGGAAGCTATCTGTTCACTCTATTCAGCACTGGTGAGGCCTCAAACAGCTACTGTGTCCAGTTTTGGACCCCATACTTCAATAAGGATGTGGACAATTTAGAAAGAATCCAGTGCAGCACAACAAAAATGATTAGGGGTTTCAGAGGCAAGACTTATGAAGAAAGGCTGAAAGAGCTAGGGTAATTTAGTCTGAAGAGAAGACTGAGGGGGGATTTGATAACTGTCTTCAAATACCAGAAGGGTGACTACAGAGAGAATGGAGATAGGCTTTTCTCTGTGGTTGTAGGGGACAGGACTAAGAGCAATGGCCTCAAGCTGCAGCAGGGGAGATTTAGGTTTGAGATTAAAATGAACTTTCTGACTATGAGGGTTGTCAAGCATTGGAACAGGCTACCTAGAGAAATTGTGGAATCTCCATCCTTGGAAGCTTTCAAAAGCAAATTACACAGACACTTGCCTTGGATGGTTTAGTCAGGGATGATCCTACCTTGAGCAAGGGGCTATGACAAATGATCTTGTGAGGTCCCTCCCAGCCCTACTTTCCTATGATCCTATAATTTTGTTGTGGCAGGGAAAGAATGGGGCTGCTCTTTGTAAACCATGGGCTTAACCCACCTGATGGCAAAGCCTGGATAAACTCTGCAGAGGCATTTCAGGCCCTGTTGCCACGTGACATTGGAAGGGTTGTAGGCTCAGAGCAGAACTGCTTCTCCCATTGCTTCACAAGCCTGTACACCAAATAAGGCCAGCTGAGACTGGTCTCATACCTGGGCTGCTCCAGACACTTGGGAGAGGAATGGCAGCTGCCTGTAACCAGCCCCTCCTGCAAAAGAATCCCAAAAGTCTTTCTGCCCAAAGAAGCAGGTAAGACTGTAATTCTGTTTGCTGGTGGAGCAACTGAGGCATAGAGGGGGGCAGTGCCTTGCCAAAGGAGCCTGGGAATGAAGTGCAGGACTCCTGATTTCTGGCATGATGCCTTAGCCTGTGGCCCATTCTGCCCACTGCAGGTGTCTGGCTGATTGTAGGGCAGGCATAGGTGCCAGGCCCTGTTTTCTGGCTCACCTGCTGCCCTCCTGGAAAAGGGCAAACTCCAGTGTGGCACGCTCCAGCACTGTCAGTGAGGTCACTGTGACAGGCCCGCTGGCCTTGTTGGGGAAGGTGCCCTGCACTCGAACCTCATGCCAGTCTGAATGCAGCTTACAGATGTCCACTGAATCGAAATACCTGTGGGCAGGGGACAGACATTACAGTTGACCCAAGCAATGGCACCAGCAGCACCAGCAGTGCCAAACCCACCTGACAAAATCCCAACCATGTCCCCACGC
Source organism: Alligator mississippiensis (assembly GCF_030867095.1). Classification (NCBI taxonomy): domain Eukaryota; kingdom Metazoa; phylum Chordata; order Crocodylia; family Alligatoridae; genus Alligator; species Alligator mississippiensis. The sequence continues at coordinate 26,800,027 of NC_081836.1, read as the reverse complement.
TGGCCATGCTGGATGCCATTCCCAAAGCAAAGCCCTCAGACAACCTTTTTTGGGGACAACGGGGGGTGCCTGGAAGGGGAAGCTCGCACCCCTTGTTTCAGTAAAGCTTTGTTTCAGGCTTTGGCAGGAGGGTTGGTCAATGGCTAGATATCTCAGGCATGAATGGAAAGACCACTGGGCTCAGCCCGGGGCACCCCTAGAACTAAGCTAAGCACTTACAGGGCTCCAGAGAGCTGCTGTGGTGTGGAAAGCTCAATGTGCCTCCAGTGGCCTGGCCAGTAAGCACTCAATGATGGCAGAACCCACCTGTGACCAAAATGTGCCAGTACCTGTTGGTGTGGGAGAAACCCAAGGGCTCCCAGTGGAAAGAGTGAGTGTGGAAGAGACTGAGAAAGGGAAAAGGAGGAGAGCAGCACTCAGGTGTGCAGGAAGGGCAATTAAGAGCCACTACCCCAAACCTGTGCAGCCCCTGCTCTTGCCAGGGGTCCCCAAAGGATCCCACAGGGGTGGAGAAGGGAGAGGGCTCCTCTTCCTCGAGGCAGCAGTGAGCCAACTGGCACTAGGTGGCACCAGAGCTTCGCATTTAGAGAAGAGCGATCCTGGAGGCACAGCCCAGGGAGCCTCTACCAAGTCATGCAACAGGAGCCCTCCTCTCCCCCAGCCCTACACAGAGCCCCATACCACCTGCTTACAGACTGCAACAGACCCAGCTACTGATGGGAATGACAATGTTCCCCCACGATTGGCAGCACATGCCCAGGAATCGCCAGCATTGCACCTGCTGGAGCCCATCTCTACAAAGCTCCTTCCCACATGCTGCCCATCTCCGGCCCTGCTTAAAGCATTAGGTTCAGCTTGGTGACAGCCTGAGGCAACATGGGTGAGCAGAAAGCAGTACAAAGGGCCCCATGCACTGCCCTGGTGTGGCTTAGCTCACCATACTCCCACTTCCCCACAGACTGATCTAAGACAGTGACAGGGATAACAATGCTGAGTCCGGTCAGCTGAGAAGGGCCCAGGTGCTGGCATAAGGGGTGCCTTTCTGCCCTGTGTTACCTGATGAAATCGCTGTACTCCATCCAGAAGACGCCCTCGCTGCTCCCGTGCGGCATCAGATCATGTCGCAGGTGTGTTGGCCAGTGAGGCCACTCGTCGGACCAGTCACCATTCCAGGAGAAACGGCCCCAAGGGTTACGGAGCCGTAGGAGCCTGGCAGGGCAGAAGCACAAACGTGGAATTGGGAGGGATGCACTCGTACTGGATGCGGGGCAGCTGTGAGCCCCAGGGCCTGTTCATCACCCAGGAGATGGAGCCTTGACAACAGGCAGAGTCCTGGGAACCACAGGGCCTAAAGCCTAAAGCCTGGCCTGGCCCAGTACAGGCAAGGGCTGTGCAACCCTCCCCAGGCCCTTCTACCAGCACACTAGGATCCCACACTGCAGCACTCTGCTGGTCCAGCCCTGGGCTTCCACACACAGTCTGAAATCTCAGCTCTGGAGAGGCCACTGGCCCCAAAGAGCCAAGCAGTGGAGTGTTTTGGATGAATGCATCACAGCAAACACTTTAACAGTGACCCAAGCTGCAGTCACTGAAAGCAAGCCTCTAGACACAACACCTGCCACAGTGCCCTGAATGGTGACAAGGACAATGCATCGGATGTGTCCAGCTCCATCCCCAGGCCTGAACAACCTCAGCAAAAGCATCTGCATTACACTGCCCCTCAGGGAGGCCATGTGAGAAAACCTACCATGGGTTCCTTCTCCCCTCACCCTGAAAGATCAAAGGGGCTGGTTTCACTGACTCTGGCCCAGCTAATTGCCAGGGGGGTAGGAGGCTGCCCTGGTGACTCAGCGGTGCACCAAGATGCAAACAAACTTGTGCAACCCCAAGACATGCAGTAAAGCATCTGCTGCCACATGGAGGGGAGACCTAGTGACTGGTTTCCTGGGGTCCCTGGGTGTCCCAGTTAAAAGGGGATGGAACCTCCAGCATCCAATTCAGCATGGATTCTCCCTTATTTCAGCATCCTACCCACAGCCTCCTGATACCCCCTTCTCTTTTCTGCAGGATTCCAGATGGCCTCAACATTGACAGCTTGTTCCCAGCCACAGCCTGGCTCTCTCATGTACCCTTGCCACAGTGCACGGCTACTGATGAAGTCTCTAACTCTCCTGTCCCAACAGCAGGCTGACCCTGCCCTGCTTGGGGACTTGACCCCCACACCCTGGAGATGCAGAGAGGTTGCCTGAATGTCTCTGATACGTCACCTGAAGCCTTGCACGTCCCGTACGTCCAATATGGAGTAAGCATGCCGTGGGCGAAGGCCCATGCTCTCGTAGGCCGCGTCATCCACCTTCATGTTTCCGCCACCACAGGATGCGCCCATTAGAAACCTGCAGTAGGGACCAAGGGAAGAGGAAGAAGAAACAATGGAGATTGGCATCACCTGCTTCGTACCAATGGGACATAGGATAAGCTGGATGTGACCCTTCTACCTGAGCCAGGGTTAGTCAGTCATTCTCAACCCCCTGGTGGAAGTTCCCACTGTCACTGTAACAGATGCCCTGTTGCTGGCCATGATGCAGGCCAGGATTGCTGGAGCCAGCTGCTTCTACTCCACTCTTAGGAGCTTTCACTCTGTGCTCTGACCCTATCCCACCAACCTCTGCAACAGCTCATGGCCTGTGCAGTGAACTGGCAAGCCTGCCTGAGAGGCAGAGCTCTCTAGCATTTCAACAATGCACTGTAATTCACACTGAGGCCAATAAAGACCCTGGAGGTGTGAGCTTCCCCGCAACAGCACTCTAACTCTTACTTTTTTTAAACTTCAGCATATGAAAGAGAGACCAAGCTCTGCCCCACACATAGCCCTCTACCAGCCCTTCAATCCTAACACTACACAGGCAGAACAGCATTGAGAGGAGACTCATAAAACAGCAGCCAGGGGAGTGAGGATGGATACAGCCAAGGCAGCCAGGGGAAACCATGTTCTATGTACCACAGAAAACCCAGGGAAGGCTTTGCCCAGAACCAACAGTCTCAGACAGGTCATTGGAGTTGAACCAGAAACACCATCCTGATGCCTTCTCCTCATAGATCCACCCTTCCTTTGAGCTTGCCAGGGTGTAAGGTATTATTCACACCCTAAGCCAGGCTCATCATCCTGGCTCACCTCTTCTCCCTGTCAGAGAAGACCTGGCTTTGACCCAGCCATTGCCAATATCTGTGGGTTTGGCCACATCCAAGAGGCATGCAGAAGAGGAGGCAGCAACCACCCTAGTTACTTGCCTGGTGATACAGCCTGCTGAGACTGCAGGCCCTCACATACAACACTCCTGTCTGCTTGGATTGAGAAATAAACCCAATCTCGGCTGGAGGCTAGCATTATCCTGGGTCACACCATTCTAGTCACAGAAAAGCAATACATGCTGGGATAGGGAGTCTCCACATACATGCAGTACACACATGTTAAAAATGATGGCAGCCAATGCACTGTATTGCAGAACATTATGGGTCATGTGGTCTGGTTTAGCCCCTCTGGTTTCAATTCTAATGGAAATAACCCTGTTTTCCATAGCCCAGCAGCATCTCTGACACCTAGCAATCCAATTTCCCTCCCACACCACTCAGCCTGAATCTTCCAGAAATGCTCTTAGCTGCAGATCCAAATGGGCCCTGTCTCCTCCTAGTCTTGTTCAGCTCTGGACTGACTTCGCTCCTAATTGCAGCTTGTTACAGACAGCAGAGCTGTTATAACCCAGTAGGGGAATCTGCAGGGTCAGGCCTGTTGTAACATAGGAGATTGGAAAATAAAACTTGATCAAAGCAAAAACAAAGTTAGGTTAATCATCAGCCATTTAGAAACCCACACAGAATGACACTAATTATGGATGGGAAATTCATCAGGGTTTTATCTTCAATATGAAAACAAACAAGGAGAAATTAATTTCCTAGCACTATATCCATGGGCCTTCTGGCAGCATTTAAGATGGCTGCCAAGTGTAGCAGGTTACAACCTGAGTCAACACTATCCTCTCTTCTCTGAGCAATATGAATGAAAGCTGCCACCCTAGCCTCTCTTCTAGGATCGCTATGCTCCTGACAACTCGCATGAACCCCTCCCGCCTCGTCTTACCCAGCCTCCTTAGAACTCAGCATTTTGGCCCAGATGAGGTCAGTGTCAATGGGCTCCTCGCGAGGGTTAGTGGAGCTGACCTGCAGCATCAGGCTCTCGCAAGGGGCGCCGGTTAGCGTAGCCAGGCCTTCAATAGCACGCCCTGCCTGGAGGGCAAAGTACGAACCATGTAGCTTGGCCAGAGCCTTCTCAATGAGGGCTACCCACAGCTGCTTCCTCTGGGCCTGCGAAAGGGACAGGGATACAGGTTACAGTTCACATGGCAGCTCCACAAAGAAACAGCAGACAACACCTGAACAAAACAAGCGTGGACCCCCTCAGGCCAGGCAGGACACTTGCACTAAAGCTACCATGGTCTGCTTGTCCAGAGTCAGCGAGGAGCCAGCAATGGTGGTAGTCACGGTGAGTTACTTATGGGGCCAAATGAGATCTGTACATGATCTGATCAGCATCTTGTGCCCAGGAAGTGATTTCCCCCCTCTCCCATTCTGGAAATGCACTGGAGCAGAGACAAGAGGCTGCGATCACTTTACAGCCTGCATGGTGCATTGCACTGCACTGTAAATATATATTTGGACAGTTCTTTCAAATGCAGGCATTATTTCTATGACAGGCTAATGGCCCCATTTCCCAGTAAATCTAGATTTAGGAATGTTTCATAAGAAAAGGGGATTTCATACACATCCTGAATGCCTGGATTTCAAATGCTCCCCTCCCACCCTCCCTCCTTCCCACCCACAATGGCTCCCTGGATTAGACAGCCGAGAGAATATTTGGAGATGGAACCAATTACATTTCACACAACGGTGAGGCGAGGTTCTTCACGGACGAGAGGATGACAGCATGGAGATGTTAGAGACACTGAGGCAAACTTCTTTCACCCATGGCATGGGGACAATGGGGAGACCTAATTAGATTTAGCACACTTTACAAATGGAGCTTACCCTTAAGTCGTTTTGAAATGGTGGTAGGCTGTTGCTCTGGCATCGTTACGCTGATTATATGTTCATAAATAAATACAGGGGATACATTACCCTCATGAAAGCAACCGGCCCTTTTTCAAAGGTTCCATCAGGAGTGATTTGAACAGTCTATATTGCTGTTGTCTTGGTAGCACCTAGCAGGATGGGGCTCTGGCCTGGGACCGAGGCTCCTAGGTGCTACCTCAAATACATCAGCATGTGGCATACAGCTTATGACAAACTCACTGCAGACACATAACAAAACAAATCCCAGCCCCAAGGGGTTTACAGTCTAAGGAGAGTAAACAGCAGACAAACAGTAGGTGAAGGGGTCAAACCTAGAAATGAAGCTGCAGAGGTGCTATTTGGTGTGAGTTTTGTTAGCCTGTCTGTTTACGCATTTGAAACTGTAACAGAAATCACTACCTGCAGGCAGCCTGGCTTATCTTACAGCATTTCCTGCAGCAGGAATGTACATACTTTGAGATCCACAGGTGAAAAGCAAAGCAACATGCGACTGATATTTGCCTTAGATGACTTGGGGAGATTAAAAGGTGATATGCAAGAAAGGAGGGGTAAACTGGGGTTGAACCTTTTGGGCTGGAAAAGAAGAGCTGGGTGTTTATATAATCTACAAGGAAGGCCAGAAAATGCTTATTGTTTGTTTTGACTTAAAAATTCCTCTTCTCCCATCACCATTGAAACTTCTATTTATTTCTTTTTGAAAATCCATGCAAGTGTGCCCTGAGGTGATACTACTTTAACATTTTGGCTTTTTGTTCTTGTTGAATAACACTTATAACTCAAATGCTTAAGAGACATTCAGGAAAAAATTATTTTTCCTAAAAATGTGACACTACATATCTTCAGCCAAAGGCAGACAAAGCTCAGTCTACATGCAAGACTTGCAACAACACCTCCAGCAAAAGCAGGAAAGGCAGACTTGACATTTTTGTGACAGAAAGAAGTTGATTAAAAAAAAAAAATCTTATTTTGACAGTAAATACATAAATAAGGCTCTCATCACCCTTTTCCTATGCATACACCCATGACTGCCATTTGCAGGTTACCTTGAAGGCTACACCCTTAAAACTGCATCAGCATTTTTCCTACACAGCTCTCTGCATATGATCTGAGTTTCAAGGCAAGTCTGCAGAAATCAAGCCTTTTATTTTTGTGTTGTTTAAAACAAATGTTCAGGATTACAGCACACAGCCTGCAAAGAGCCAGGATGCCTCTTTGCATCCCCAAATTCACTTCCATCTCCAATACTGAGGCCGTTCAGTTTGTCTGGAGAATTGCGCTGTCTGTCTTTCAATAAAGGTTTTTTTAACTGTGTCTCTGCAAATGCTCCCAGCAGCAGCCTCTGAGCCTGTCAGGCTGGGCAGGGACAGAGTGTACTGATGTCCCAAAGACTTCTTGAAATCACTACATTTCCCGCTGACCTCAACTGAGCATGCTCAGAAGTGACTAAACCATGGCTCAGAGCACTTCTGAGGTCCCACTTGAAGCAGGCAGACAGCAGGCATCAACAAGAACCGTGCTTCTGCCTCCCATCAAACCTCAGCCCCTGTCTGCAGGAAGTCCAGGCAAAAGTGGGGGATAAAACACTGTCTCACCCCTCACGCTCATCGCAGCACAAAAATGGCTCAAAACCCAAATAGCCTTTAAGCAGAGAATGCAGTAAGGAAACTTCCAGCTCCAGTTCCAGAAAATTCAAGGTACATGACACTCAAGGGGCTCTGCAATGGAGCCTGCTTTCCAGCCCTAAAGCAGGCACCAGTTTCAGGGTGGGGGCAAAATGCATCTCAGTAGCCAGGGGTGACTGGTGCCTCCTGTGTAGGGGGGGGGGGGGGGGGGGGGGCACAATTTGTGGGCAGGCCCAGGGACGGGCCAAAAGCTCCTATACTTCTGTGCTGAGGCTTAGCGCCCTCCACCAACACACTGCCAGCCCACACAGCAAAAAAACTGCTCCATCCTGAGTGGTGCCAAGTTGGGGGCCAATCTTGGGGGGGGGGCACATGCCCCCCCGTGCTCCCACCACCAGTCACCTGTGTCAGTAGCACAGCTGAAGATCAGGCTCTAGACCTGGGGCAGCTCCCTGCTAACTTATCCCATAGGATCGACTAAGGTCAGTCCCCCAGCCCCACAACTATGAGTGGGCTGCTTGAAATTAGCCTGATCTTCCTGCTGTGTTACCACCCTCTGTTCCTATGAGCTCCACTGCCCTCTCCAGCCCCATGGAGTCAGGGGACTATTTAAGCCCTCTCCTCCCTATAGCAACTAGCTCAGTGGCCAAGGGCTTTCATATCAGAGCAGGGACTGACCTGGGAAAAGAGGAGGTAGCCACACTCATCACATGGCAGCATGTCATCCACCAGCACTGTGGTCCACGTGCCATCCTTGCAAAGTCGCACCTGGTAGGCCCCCTCTGGGCACAGTGTCCGTGTGATCATGACCCTCTCCACCAGCTCGGGGCGCTCTGCCAGCACTGCCAGTGCACTCAGGAACCTGGGGAGACATGAGATGAAGTCCATGCTGGGCATCTGCGCTGGATCACTGCAAAAGGACTCTAAACGCTGCTGCCTCAGGCCTTGAAGAGAGAAGGGCCCAACCTCTCTCAGCCACAGGGGCTGAGGGGGAAAATGAATATTGCCTCTAGAGCTGGCTCCAAAGAACAATTTAATACAACCTGGGCAGACCCCATGTAGAGCCAGGGGCTTGTTAAATGCTCCCCACGATACCACTGGGCAACTTAGTTGAGTCCCCTCGACATAACTGAAGAACCTAAAGGAGAAAGGTGCCCAGAGGAAGATTCATGGCCTTTCAGCAGACTGTGGTGACTCCCCAGCCCAGATCTATCACCTGATGGGAACTGGGCTGGGGTCTCTGACAGCAAGCTCAGGACCTGGTTCACATCCAGCCATGAGGTTCCTGAAGCATTCTTCTCACTGGCTCCAGTGAATGCCTCAAAGCCTTCCCTACCTTCCTGCTCTAAAAACAGCAGTAGTGAGCAGTGCGTAGGCCAGCCATGCATAGGAGCATGCACCGCTAGGCACTGCTAGCAAAGGGCACTCAAAGCTAGCAGCCAGCACATAGGAGAAACCCTACAAAAGGGTGACTAGCCCACGTGTCCAGGGAAAGAGCTGGCTTCCTGTGGTATCTGGGCACCTGCTGCCAAGTTGAGTCTGGGCATTCATGGGGATCACAAGAACAGGCAGAGCTGGCCAGAGTTACGACATGCACCCTGAAAAGGAGGGGAGGGCTCCATTTTGGGGCTCAGGCCAATCAGCAGCTGTTAGAGATCTCATATGGTCAGATAATCCTACCCTGCCCTTTGTGGGATTATGCACCTCCCTCGGAAGGACATGGTCTTGGCCCATGCAGGAGGCAAGGTCTTAGGTAAACTGGACCTCTGATATGACAGTCCAGTCACATTCTCAGTCCTGCAGCCAACACTGAGGGGCAGGAGACCATGAAGAGAATGGGGGTTGGGAGGGATGAGTTCTCTGGCACCTTCTAAACTGGTCTCGGAGGTGGCAGGAATGGGAGTCAATGCAATGTGGAGGAGGGAATGAACCCGGAATGGGTGCTGGGTGGGGGGAAAGGGAACTAGACAGCAGCCGGTGGGGAGGCAAAGAAGGGAGAGGGGTAACATGTGGTGGGATGACAGCTGGTGGCAGAGGAACGAGACAAGGGTCTATAATGGGGCATGAGCCACAACATAGGGTGGGACAACATCAGAGGGTGGCAGAAGCCTAGCAGGATAAAGATCTGATAGCAGCTAGATGACAGGCAGTAAGCTCTGTGCCTGCAGGAGCAGAGGAGGGGGCTGTGCGGGCCTGGGTTGCACTACCCCTTACCAGCAGTTTCCCAGCAGTCCCTGCAGGATGTCCGAGGGCCGGGGTGTCCGGAACACCGACCACTTGACAGACTGGTCCTTGAAGATGCTGCAGTTGATTTCATGAGGCCGCAGCCATTGCTTCACTCTCTGCTGGACACTGTCCCCATCCGGGAACCCTACGGATTTGGGCCCGGGGTGGAAACTGTCATCCACAAAATTCACCTTGTTCTGCAAACACAAATCACATGGGCAATGACACCAAGCAGTCCATGCTACATAGTGGTCCTAGCCCCACAAGTCCACAGGGGCTCACAGAGGCAGGTCTCAGGTGTGAGTGCACGACTTAGCCCAGGCAAGGAGGGCAGCACTGCAAAGGCTGTGTTAAGCCAGGTGGCCAGAGTCAGGTGAGTGGCAAGAGCAGAGGGTCATTAGACATTCCCTGCTGCAGTAAGAGTGGGAGTTTCTGAATGAGGCAGGGCTAAGGGCACAGAGCTGACCTGTATGGAGGGGCCCATCCTGTGACTGCACATCCCTTAGGGGAAGTTTCAAAACAGACAGAAATCTGCATGGCTCAGACCCTCACAATGGGCACAGGCTGGCAAGGGCTGGAACTAACAGGAGAGACAAGCCCAGAGGCATTTGCTCACATGATGCAACGGCAGTTTTCCCATGAGTCAATAAGTAGCTCAGGAACCAGCCTTTTCACCCCTCCTCTTATACTGACACCAGGGTATACAGCACACCTTGTGCATGCAGGGCCACCACAACGATGCTCCACTATCTGCTACTGCACTCAGGACGCCTGGGCTCAATCCCCAGCTGTGCTAGATTCCCTGAACGTCCTTGGACAATTCACTTAATCTCTCTGGGTCTCAGCCTCCAGCTGCAATGTGGAGATAACCAGCCTTCTTTTGTCTCCCACCTCAACTGTAACTTTTTCAGGGCAGGAAGTGTCTCTCACTAGGTGTTCCCCCATCTCCTGGCACAGCAGGGCCTCAAGGGGCTTGTATAAATAGCAGCAAATCTTCCAGGCCTTTGCCTTAAACCATGTTCTGAACTGTCATGACTCCATAGCAGCCAAATGTTCACATGCGGACACTCATGTGTCCATTAGAAATGCTGGCCACACTCGAAATTCAGTCTGCCTTAATCCAAATTAACTTTCAAGCATAGGCAAGTTTTTAGGTTTATAGCATAAGAGCTATCAAGGAAGCCAAAGCTAACTGAGAGGAGAAGTAGTGTTTAAAACAGGGTGATTAAGAATCAGGATATTTTTGTAATTAAAAGAAATCAAACTGTTATGATTAAAATCCAATTTGATATAAATCAGCTTTTATATACATAAGGATGGTACTTTCTTCTCTTGTTATGGTCTTGAATCATTAAAATGACTGCTTTGTGTGGTTTTTTTCTTTAACAACCATCTCCTAATTGTACATAGAACCTCATATTTTATAAAGGGGTTCTTTCTTAAGTGGGAAATTTAATACTTAAAATATTCCTCTAGACCAGGGGTGGCCAATGTGTGGCTCTGGAGCCATGTGCGGTTCTTCAGAAGTTAATATATGTCTCCTTAAATCTTTGCACAAGCACACAGTGACCAGCTTCCAAGTGGAAGGAGATGCATATTAACTTCTGAAGAGCCACATGTTGCTCCAGAGCTGCAGGCTGGCCACCCCTGCTCTAGACCAAAGAAAGAGAAGTCCTTGGGACTCATCAACCTTCTCTACTGGGAGAGCACCGTCCCCGAGACAGAACTGATGAGGAAATAGCTGGGGCTGGATTTGCAACCAACAACATCTCGCAATATCTGGAACTTGTGCCATTATTTTTGTTATCTACCCTGTGGTAAGACCCAGTCATGGCCAGGGCCCCATTGTGTTGGGCAATGAAAAAACACAGAAGAAAAAGATGGTTCCTGCCCCAAAGACTTTGAACAGCCAAGAATGCTGAAGTGCTTTGGCCAGGTTGTTTTCCACCACAGGGGCTGCAGTGGTGGGATATCTTTGGAATGAAGTGATAGCAGAGAGGATCCCAGGTGAAATCTTGGCCTCATTCAAGTCCACTTCCAATGATTTCAATGGGGGCAGAATCCCAGAAGTGGTCCCCAGAAAGCACACACAGGAGTATAAGCAAGTGGTGTTACAGTCCCAAGGGGCCTGTGTGCACCCTACATACATTGCTGATCCCAGGGGAAAGTCACTACTCCCCTAATGAAACCAATCACTCATTAACATTACCCTCCGGAAGATAAATCATGAGACCCAGACCTCCCCTGCAGCTAGCTTCACCTCATTGGTTTGTCTATGGCCACAGCCCTGCAGGGATAGCATTCCCCTGTAAGCAGAATACCAATTCATTATTCTTCATGTTTAACTCCTAGTCTGTTTCTAACACATGGCTTGCCCTGTGCTCCACTGGCAGGGTCCTAAAGTCAGCTAAGATCTCCCCATTTGGTGATGCTTTCTCTTGGCACAACACTCTCTCTCAGCTCTGGGTCTCCCTGATGCTGGCCTGGGCAGGGATATTATTCCTTGTAGTGCTCCTGTCTGCACTTCTTCTGCCAAGGCATGTGCAGGAGACTTGCACATCCATATGGCATTAGCTGGTAACATCACCTCCATTCTAGAAACACCCCAAAGCTACTAAGCTCACTCAGTTATTGATCCACCTGTGGTTACTGAGAGGCAGGAGTGGTGTGCTGCAATGTTGGAACGTTCTGGCTGGAATCCCAAAGAGTTAAACATGTCAAAGACCGGTTTGAGGCTGCCCATTCCACCCCTGGTCATTTATTTATTTGCTTTTCAAAGAGTTGCATAATTAAAGCAATTGTGCGATTAGGAATCAATGACTCACACCTGTGACCTTTATCTTAAGCTGCTAACAGAGCTGAGCCAGAGCCTGGAGCCTGGCTGCACCTGCTCTTGCTGGGGATCGCACAGGGCTGCCTGAGGGCCCTGCTCAGCCTGGACTCTGCTGGTTTTGCCCTTCCAAAGGAATCTGCAGGGTTTGGCCCTCCACACATAAAGGTGGAGCATGATACCCCTGACTTCAGAGTTCATTCAGTCCAACGCAGCAAGGCTAAGAATCAGACTTATGACATGGTCTGACAACTACCTGATAACATAGTAATTAGATCTTCTGTAAGATGCTTTGCTCAGAGATCTTAGAAAGATTTACAAAAGATGACTCAGTATCATGATTCCCATTGGGCAGGGGGGAAACTGAGGCATAGGGACATGGCAGGGAGTTACCCAAAGTCAGTGTCATAGCTGGGAACAGGTCCCATATCCCTGACCCTAATTCCAGGGCCTTAAGGGCTTTTCAGTGACCAAGACCAAGGGGATGTCACGGGCCAGGGGGAGGAGGATGCTTCTGAGAACAAACAGCCAGGTATAGCCCTAGCAGTGAACAGTGTCAAAGGGGAAAGACAGAGAAGGACAGAGATGATAGCTCAGAAGACAGAGGAACAAAACCTGAGGGGAGAGACAAGTCAATAGGAAGGTAAGAAAAGGCACCGCATGGGATGGGAGAAGGAGAAGACCTCCACAGCTTGCCTGGCGCATGGCAGAGAGCCCAGGACGCACGGGTTCAACATCCTATTCAGCCACTGCTTCACTGTACAAAACTCCTGGATGTGTCACTTCCCTCTTCCTGCCTCAGTTTCCCTGGGGCAAACTGGTGATAAGGAGGCTTGCTCCATTACCAGAACGAGCTCAGAGGGGATACTGAGGGTTAATTAATGGGACAAATCCTTGAATGATATAAACTGTCATCCCCAGACTGACGCCAAAGGAGTCCTGTCAATTTGCATCAGCCATGGACCTGCCCCAAGATCTGTGCAGATGGGGACATGGTGGTGGCAGGTGTTACTGAAAGGAAGGAGAAAGGCAGGACTGCAGGGTGGAGACCACAGCAGGACGAGAAGGGAGGACAAGGCACAGACACAGGTTTGAGGAACTGTTAGAATATGCAATAGTGCAGTGCAAAAAGTTGGCAGGGGGAAAAATCAGGCTGCTGAGGTGGAGACAAAATCCTGCTCCACTCTGGAGAACAGAGGAAGGGCAAAGCTAGACAGGAATAAAGCCAGGGCCCTATTTACTTATGTGCAAAGCCAGGGAGAAACATTTGGAAATGTACAAGAGAAACACGTGAGAATAAAAATGCCATCAGCAGTGAATTCAAGCAGAACTTCCCAGCTCCGCCGGCTGCAAGCATATGGAGCACGCTGCCAGGGGAAACGCTCAATGCAAACAGCATCAATGGGCTTCAAGAGGTTACTCGATATATTTCAGGCACATGAGGATGCTCAAGGCTAATCCAGGGGGTTGTGGCTATCCCAGAACAAACCAATGCTCTGAGCAATCTGGCATCCTGACTCCAACAGCATAACAAACAGAATGTATAGGCGACTTTAGGACTACTGAACACAGCAGCCAACAGAAGGCTTGAACCTCCTTTGAAAAACAGGCATAGGGCAGGAATGATTTCACAGACTTCTTGGGCTGCTCTGCTCTGAGCTGAGACTGATAATGGGAGGAGAGTGGAGACAACAGGACAGTACAAAGGGGTTTCTGAATGAGCAATTCTAGTTCTTTAACTCTCTGAAGTTGTCAGGAATCCACACTACACTCTGACGCCAACCTGTGGCAGGAGCTCTAATCAACTGGGTTCATTTAGCTCTACAATCTTGGATGAATGCCTTCCTAGCTGCCAAGGAGGAATGCTCATTGCCTGGGCAATGGGGGGTGGTAAGCAGCAATCCAATAGTGTAACTCTTGGGGCCCTGACTCATGACTTAAATCCTCGGGGTGGGCGATAATAGTGTTCTTGCCATGTGTTTGTACCCACTGGCTGTCTCTTGCCCTGTGCTTGAACTAAAAGCTCTCTGAGGCAAGGCTTTTTTCTTCATGTGTTTGTACAGTGCTCAGCATAATGATTCATGACTGAGGCTCCCAGGTAGTAAGTAAATAATAATATTATTCTGTGTAACATTAGGTTTCAGAATCAACACCCAGTGAGGTGAGCTGGGCAGTACCCATGTCTCAGACCTATTGTTTCAAGTTCCCTGCAGATTCAGGCAAGCAGCACATTGAGCAGAGCTTGCCAAAGAGATGCCAGGCTTGGCAGCCAAGAACTGGCAGGTCGCACCTCCCTCCACACGGGAGGAATTCTTTACAGGACGTGGGGAAGGGGTAGGGGAAGGTTGAAGCTTAAAGAGTGCTCACCTCCCGACAGAAAGTCACGATGTTTTCCCACAGGGCCTTGGCCTCACCCTCATCCGTCTGCCGCCTCTTCTCCACATGCATGCTTTCCCGCCTCTTGAGTGGCTTGGCACCCTTGCGCTGGGTCATGTACTGCTGGGGAGTGTGGCAGGCCACGCAATGCTTGGCCTTCAGTTCATTGAGCAGGGTGCAAGCAGGGCATGGCCACTGGTTCAGCCTATCCTGGACCAAGGGTGGCTGAGAGGGGAAGAGGCAGGCCACCTTGCGGGCTGACGGGGCCTTGCTGCTGCAAGAGGCACAGCTCCCCTTGTCAATGCCACAGTCGGGACACTTGGGGGCTGATTCACTCTGCACTCCATGCTCCTGGAAGCCGTGCAGCTTGGAGGAGCCACAGGCCTTGCACTTCTGCACAAGGGTGGGGTTTTTTAGGGTGCATTTGGAACAGGACCACGTGGTAAAGTCAGGGCTTGAAGGGCTACAGGGGGTGAACCTCACTGAGTCGCCTGCCAGGTCAATCGTGTCACTGCTCTTCTGAGCACTGCAGGCCTCGCACTTGCTAGCCCCAGCAGAATTGAGCAGGGAGCAGGTGCTACACTTCCAGTGTGATGGGCTGACTTCCATCTCCTCCTCCAGCACACTCAGACGCTTGGTGCACAACAGCTCCTGAAAGCGGGCAACAGGGGGGACCCGGGCCTGGCCTTGTGGAGATCCCTTCTGCCCAGCTGCAGCCTGAGCCGTGGGCTGAGAGGTCTCGGATACCTGTGGCTGCAGCTGGGGTGGCACCTCCCTGCGGCTCCTGGGCACAGGGTTGTTCTGCAGGCCAGGGGAGAAGGGGCTGAAGGTTGGCATCTTCTGAGCATCCTGCTCCATGGCTGTGGAGCCCTGACTGGCCACAGGGTCGCTGTCTGTGATCTCTATAGAGACGCCGGGCTGAGGGGCGGCAGGGGCCATGTGGAACCCAGCAGGGGCGATGACCTCGGGGACCACCAGTGCCTCCGGAGGGATCTTGGGCAGTGAGAGTTTGCGTGGCCCCCCACAGGCTGAGCAGGAGTTGGCCACAGGTGTGTTGTGCAGCGTGCAGCGCTGGCAGGCCCAGCCATTCTCCAGCTCTGTCTCCTCGGGGCTCTTCCCACCTGACTCCTCACTGCTGCTCTCAGCTTTGTGTACATCCTCCTTGGAGATCCCCTTGGGTTCCACCAGCACGGTGGGCTTGGGCAGGACACCGTTGATGATGGGCAGTGGGGTGCCGCCCGGCCCGGGTTCTGGCATGAAGCCACACACCTCACAGGCCTCTTTGCCCAAGAAGTTTCTGAAGGTGCAGCGGGCACAGGCCCATTTCTGCTCCTCCACACTGAGCCTCAGGATGTGGTTGAGGTCTGGCTTCTGGCGGGGAGCCTCACAAATGGAGCATTGCCGCTGTCCCACAGGGTTCAGGAAGGTGCAGCGCGTGCAGGACCACTCCCGCACAGCAGCCATAGAACCAGGAGAGTGGGTGTGACTGCAAGAGAGCAGGAGAGGACACCGTTACCAGCAGGGAACATGAGGCAGTGGAGTGATGGGAGAAAGAATCACACCAGGGCCTAGCACCATGGGAGGAGGGGCTTCACACATCTGCTGACAGGCTCACATTACGGGCCAGACTCTCGGACCTTGTCTGCATAGGCCACCAGGACCAGCCTTGCCCTTGGCAGCAAACAAGTACAGCTGCTGTAGAAAAGCATGAACAGGGTTTCTTTGCCTGCCATAGACTGAACCTTGCTTCCAGGAAGGGAGCAAGCAGGAATCCAGTGTAGCTGTGCTCTTGGGACTGGCTTCTCTGGCACTGACAACCTATTCCTCTGAGTGCACAAGTAGTAAACTGGCATCCTACCAAGTTTCTTAAAGAGTGACAGCAATCCAACACTGTGCAGTGCCTGCCCTGCCCAGATGCACCCCTCCAAGCACCCCTGGTTCCAGGGCCATTCATTAAGGAGCAGTAAGGGAGCCCCCTCCTCCCTTCCCCTCCCCTCTAGCTTTACACTCAGCAAATTCCCCATATTAGCAGCACCTTTATGTGTAGTTAATAAATCTCCTGGTTAGTAATCTATGCACCATTACACCATCAAATAGCAACTGCTCTCCCTTAGCTGCAGCATGCCACGTCCACGTGGCTGGAATACAAAGGAACTGTGGTTAGGCCCAACGTTGTGGAGAAACACCCAGGTAGTGCATATGAGGACAAAGGCAGGGGAAGCACGTTGTTACTGCCACAAGGCGACAGACACACAGAAACATACACACAGATGTCAATCTTACTTCCAAAAAGAGAGAGTGCTTCTTTTAGCTAACAACTCTGCAGTAGCATGTCTGTGCAGGAAGAGAAATCAAGCTTGTAAAAGAAACTTGCCTGGTGATCAGCAACCCCTTTTGCTTGAAACTGGAGCAAATTTCAACTCTGACCTGGTTGTCATGGCATAGGGTAGTGCTGTGGGCACTGGGCCCACAGGTTTATCAGGGCAGTGCTGTACTTCTAACACCCCACGCAACTCTGGGACTGCTGTTTCACTTCAGGTTCTGCTGCACAGGAGGCTTTGAATCCTAATAAGGAACTTCTCCTTGGCAAAGATAAAAGGGTCCTGGAAGCACCTTTGGTCATCCCAGATTTTGTAAAACCCAGTATGTCTATGGGCAGCTTCTCAGACACTGTAAACACTGAGATGGATACCACTACCTTACCTTTGCACTACACTTACCTTGTGCATAAACAACAAAAGGAGCATGATGTGCACTGGGCTGCACTTGAATCTTATGTCACTTTCTAACATGTACAGACAATGACCTGCACAAGTGGTTGCCCTGTGCCCAGCCCTGAGCCCTGAAGCAGTAGCAAAACTCAGCAGGTTGGGCTCAAAAATGAACTTCTGGCTTCTTTTTTCACTTACGCAAGTGACTGTAATGTTAAAAAAGACACACTACAAAACTCCAGTCACCAAGCATGAGTTCCCCTCATAAGGGATCACAGAATACCAAACTTAAGGCCCTTTTCCTGTGAAAAGAACCATGCTAGAAGACCTTCGGCTCCACTACAGCTCTGCAGGTATGATTGTGGGATTGGACCCTTTCAAAGAAGCCCAGCAGCAACTTAGCTTGTACTGGAAAGAAAGATACCCCCAACCCTTCCTGGACATTACACCTCACAGCACATCTCATCTGAAAGGAGGAGCTGCGCAGTGCGCTCTGAAGGCTGACAAACTCCAGAAGCTTTGGACCACCGAGCAGGAGCAAACTCCAAATCTGGGGGACCTCACCATAGGACAAGGCCATGACTCCCTCACTGTTATGTTGTACAAGGCTGGGCTCCGGTTCCTCTACTGATCTTAAGCACAGCCATATTGCCCAGAAAACAAGGCATCTCACCTCTTATATAAAGGCCCCAGAGCTCAGATCTCTTCAGGTGAATACAGACATCTCAAACCCTAACCAGATACCCACCAGCAGCCAGAGAGGAGGTGTGATATGCCCTAGCAAGGCGCTATGCTGGTTGACTGTCACCCCAAGTATTCGTGGTCTTGTGACAAACAGAGGTATGTAACAAGGTAGTAAGAATCACAGGGGAGAGGAAAAGGCACTGCCAGTGGGTAGAGGCAAATGGGAAATGGCTGCCCTGGCCAGTACTGAAAGCCAATGACCCATCAATAGCCTAAGAGTGATCCAGTAACACTCCCAACCTATGAACCCATGCGATCCGAGTGCAGGTAAGCCCTTCCTCCGCAAAGACCAGTATAACCTTTGTTCTCTCTTCTGCTTGCTCTACCTGCACTACCGACAGGACCCATTTAATAATAAGATAAATATCTTTAAAAGCAAAGCCCATTTCAGAGAATCAAATGAATTCTGAGAGAAGGAGAGAGACGGGGATATTGCAAACTCTTTATGGTATATATAACATTCTTTAATATTTTGTTCTTTACAAGGTATTTATTGGCGTTATTTCAGGAATCTTTCATAACAAAGTGAAATGTAAAAATTGATTTTTCTTCCTTCTGCCTTGAGTTAATAGAGCTGGGAGCTAGCACGAAATCGGCATCAGGAGCCACAGAACTCAGACAAATCTCCAGCTCCATGAAGATGACACTTATCTCTTCCCACTTTTCCCATTTGCATACTTTATGCATGTGGATACATACACACAAACACACACATTATTTGTATAACTGCTGTTCTAACGTGGCCCCATTGTGTTAGATGCTGCACCAACATCTAGGGAAAGATGGCCTTGCCTCTAATGCGTATGCTCCTGCATGGTGTGTGTACATGCACATATCTGCATGCACGTGTGCACACACGTGCACACACACAAGCAAGAAAAGGAAGTTTGGAGCCCCCTGCCATTGTGCAACCCAGACACTATAGACATGTCTGCACCTTCCTGGTGAAGCATCCCCCACTCCCTTGCTCCCACGCTCCCACTCCCCAAGCACTAACTTCAGAAATGAGGCGATGAAGCCACCTCAAAGCAGCACTGAGCACCTGCCAGTGAACACACTTGACAGAGAGAGCCTGGGCTCACATTATATGTGCTCATGCCTCCTTTCTGGGACCTGGTGAGCAAAGAAGAGAGTGGGTGGGCAGGTCATCCTCCACATGCTGCTGGACACAGATGCCTATGCATGCCCTTGCCTCAGTGCATGCTGTTAGAGGTACAAGTAGAAGAGACCCAGTACCAAGCTACAAATGCAAGGAAAGAATGCCTAACAGCCCTTTCCTCTATTCTCTCCCCCAGCACAGCCAACAAGAGGCACAGACAACCTAGCACCACCTCAACTCCATCCCAGCCAGGGCATCAGCCTTCTGGAACCCCACCCCCAAAGTTACCCACCCCCACTTCAGGGGTGCCCCCCTCTTTCTGAACAGACTTGGGAAACAACTCATACTTGCATTTGGGGAGCTTCACAAGATGCGACAGGGCTGCCCACACCCGTGGGGTCATGGGAAAACTATGCCCCCTTCCCATGCTAGGAAGCTGTAGTGACAATCCCTGCTTGGCCATTTCGAGTTTGCCAAAGGAAAATATAAGCAGGCTCTCAAGTGGGAGGGAATGCATTGCCCCAGAGACACTGAACTGCAGTCAAGACAGGCCAGAGATGCATGGACTGAGCTGTGGGCTAGTGGGGCAGAACAGGAGACTCCAGGAGTTAGAGCCCAGGCTGCAAGCTTGCATCTCCATGTGGGGACCCTGAATACTCAGGATGAGCTGTGCCCCGAGCCACTATCTCTATCCCACAGGCTCTGACTTTCCCTCTGGTACACTGCTTGCAGCACAGCCCTCCTCTCACACACCCTCCACCCTGACTGATAAGCAGGAATCCTGGTTTTCTCTGTTTAGAAAATGCAAATTCTCTCATTAAAAATCCCAAAATCCACAATTAAAATGAAACACCACTATATGTATTGGCATCCATTGAACATAATGTTTTATTGATATATTTACAATTTTAAAGCAATCTGAAAGCCTAGCAGTGCCTCAGTCACTATAACAAGATAAATTCTAAATACCTATAAATTTTGGCACCTGATTTCGGGTTTTTTATCATGGAAAATCAGAGCTCCCCTGCCCCCTTCACTCACCAGGAGGTGGGTCCAGCTGAGGCTGTCCCCCCTGCCACTGGTCTGTGGTGCTGAGCATCCCTGATATGCCAGCGCCCTGCCCCTGCCATTGCTCCTCACTCCCAAGCCACAGCCCCGCTGTGCCCCTCACTTCCCACCCAAAGCCTCCCACCTTCCCCAGCCCTATCGGAAGGGGCTCCCAGCTGGCAGGGCTACAGGGCCAAGGACCCAAATCCGCAGCCCCATCCCCCATAGCAGCACCCAAACCCCAGCTGCTGCTGGTGGGAGGCAGAGGCTGCTACGGCCCCAGAGGGGAGCATGGATTCTGGCTCCCCCTCCCCCAAGGGCGGGAGGGCCGGAGTGGAGCCCATTGGGGGTGGGGGTGGGAGGGGGCTGCCCACTGTAGGCTCACGGCTCCCTGCCCTGCTGCCTTCCCCGCAAGGCCTCCGTGGAGGGAGGGCAGCAGCTGGCATGGCAGAGCAGAGTGGGGTGGAGAAGCTTGATGCCACTGGCACAAGCGCCGCACAGCCATGGCAAGGCACCCCCTGCCTGTCCAGCACCAGTAGGGGTGGCGGTGGGAGGTTGTGCCCCTCTCTGCTGCCAGGCGGCCAGGGGGTGCCTGGCTATGGCGGTGCAGAGCTCCCATCGGTAGCACCAAGCTTCCCCGTCCAGCCCCGCTCTGCTCTGCCAGGTCCTGCCTGCTGGACTATGGAAGCCCAGGGGGGAGAGCAGCAAGGTGAGGACCCTGAGCCTGCACTGGGCAGCCTGCATCTGTCCCCATCCCTACCCACGCACAAATCTGGGGGGGTTTGTGCTCCCCATGCCCCCTTGGGAGCATGCACAGCGGCAAGGAGCTGGGTGTGGGCACCTGAAGGAGACATGGAGATTGGGAAAGGAACTGGGCATGCCAATCTCATGGGGTGGGGTTGTTCTCCACAACCCAACTCTTCTTCTCCCAACCAAGGCAAATTCTGAGCCAATGGGTGTCCTTCCCAACCTGTAGCTGTGACCCAGACATTACCTTAAGTATGAGCCCATCAGCCTGCTAGTGTCCTGCTGGAGTCAATGGGGCATCCTGGCTACTTCAAGTTATACATGTGTTGGAGGCACTTTGCAAATCAGAGCCCATAGAAGGAATATGGGCAGGGGGTGAGGATAAGGGATGCATACACAGCATGTGAACAGAGGACCCCTCCCAGGCCACCCCCCTGTGATCTCAGAAATGAAAGGGTGCTCACTGCTCTCAACAGGCAAGAGGCTACTACAGTGCCTCATTGACCTGAGGAACTCACCCCTTTGGGATGCTACTGAGGAAAAGTGCTGGACACAATTTAAAAAGCGGCAGGCATCAATCAGTACCCACAACAGCAATATGCAGAGGCACCAGCTCCCTAAGTGAACTCAGCAAGGGCCTTGGGTATCATACAGTAGGGCACAAAAAGATAACCACTCTAAACCTGGAAGAGGTGTTCCCAAGGACTTGCCCTATACAAGTGTGGTCACTCTGACACCCAGCACTGGCTTCCTCCTAGCCTGCATGAGCCTTTGATCTGTTTCTCCATGAAGATACCAGAACAGGGTCCCAGGAGGGGCCATAGGGAACATCACACTATGCACAGAGCAGGCTGTTCATACACAGGTGTGCCCCTTGCTCTTCAGAAGACATCTCCGTTACAGCCTGAGGCTTTTGCAGCATAGCCCCACCTTAAGTAGCTCCTCTGACCTAGGCTTTGGGGTGAAACTACCTACCTGCTCTCTGAGGGCTGAATGAGCAAACACCATTGGACCAGCCAAATCAACAGGGGGGTTTCTGTGGAGGGAGACTCCTGGAGCTTTCCCTTTGGTTCCCAGCACAACTGCTTCCCTGGAAGAGGGAAGGTGAGCCCTTATACGCCAGACAGCTGGACTGGACACATCAGGCTGCTGGGCTTCTCCACAGCTCCTTACCTCCCCCTTTGCCAGCTCCTAAAGGATGCCATAGCAGCATGAAGCCACCTTGAAGAGATGCCTGTAGGGCAGCCCTTGCCAGAAAAGAGCAACCAAGCACACCTGCCTCCGGAGATACTCCATGCAGATACAATGCCTTGCCACCTGCCTCCTCCTAGGCCTCAGCTGCTTTGGCCCCCCTAAGCCTTCCTGAGCTGGTGCAGACAAACCACCCTGACACTAGCACTGCCCAGTCCCCTCTCTCCACAGCTCTGCTTCCTCCTTAACAGGGGTTGTGGCTGAGGATTGGAGAGTCAAACCACTGGCTGTAAATGCCAGCACACTTTGGCTCTGCACCACTTCCCCACAGTAAGGCCTGGTTGGCTCCTTTCCCAGCAGGCTGTGGGTGTGTGGAAATCCAATTGTTCCCTATCTATTGGCCATTTATCTCTGCCACCCAATAACAGGAATATTTCTCAGCTCCAGAGGAAGCTACTGAGATAAACACGTGTGTGATCATCCTGCTCCATGCTTCCTGGAATGGGAGAATTTCTTTATAGCCACCAGCCACTGCGCACTAAACAGAGACACAAGCTACACAGAGCTAAGACACCAAAGAACTTCTTTCTGTGCAGGTGCCATCTACAGTAGCATCCTAGTATGACATCCTAGTGCACAAAGCTACCACCCAAGTTCAAACCCTGCCCCCACTCCCAAGAAGAATAAAATCAGATGGGCTCAAGGAAGGCTCTTGTCCACACCATGATTCAGCACAGTCACCTGGGTCACAAGTACTAGCAGCTGCTGGAGGCTATCACTATCTCGCAGCTGTTAACATAACTGCACACATTTACCTGGGAGCCTCAGACCATCCAGATGTGGCAGGTGGCTTCAGGAGCACAAAAGTCAAGGATGAGATGGACCAGACACTGAACCACCCCTCCCCTCTCTCGACTAGGGCTATGGCACATGACAAGGGGAAGTTCATGGGGCTCTTGCCTGGGCTGCATCTACGTTGCTGGTTTAAGCAACAAGGCTTCCTTGTGCATCAGGCACCTGGAGGGAGGAGAGGACGTGCAAGTCTCTCTCATCACATACAGGCCAGAGATTGACAGCCATTATAAGCCTTCCCGAGTGGAGCAGCATCCCATGCCTGCCCATGTCTATGCTACAGGGCTCAAGTTAGCTCACAGCCAGTCTCTGGTGCTAGCAGTAACAAAGCCACCAACATCACACATACCTTCTCAAGAGAACTGCTGGGGGAATGGCTCTGGCTAGTTACAGGCCCAAGGCAGGTTTTGTCTCCAGATGAGGAGCAGATCATCCCCACTAGGTGCTGCAGAACCACTACTTCAAAGGGAGGTTTTCAAGTCAAATCACACATTGCAGGGAATGAAGTTGACAATTCAGCGAGTTATGCACTTCCAGCATGGACTCAGCACATATCCAACACTCCCATGGAAGGAAGAGGATGCTGTGCTGCTGTAGGAGAAACTTGTCTAGAAGGGATATAAATGCAGGACTCCCAGAACTTCTTGGAAGAATAGGGAGGTCAGCCCTGATATCCAGAATAAACTCCAGTCTGAGTTAACTGTGCTTCTTATGCCTAAAATTCTGCACTGCAGTTGTGACTGGAGGTGCTATCTATCCTTCACTCCCTGCCCTGAGTGACTGCACTGAGGGGTGCTGAACAGCTATGAAGTTCTACCCCCAGACCTGGCTGCATTTCAATGGTGGAAGGAATTAGCCTTTTCTAGAGGTTGACAAAGTATCACAAACCCTACACTCCTTCCCATCTGAACCACAGCAGACCCAGTTAACCACCTCAGTTAAAAATACAATCCTCTTTATATACTTACTCCCAAGTCTGTCTTCTTGTCTCTCAAAAAGCGTGTTACTGGTAAGAAACTCAGAACACAGAAACGAACACTATTGTAATAATGCTTTTTTTTACTGTGGTGACAGCCTCAGTACTTTAAAGGCCAAGAAGGTGACATTCACCCATGGTGGTTGATGAGAGCCAAGCAAGCAGGGGAATTTAGTCATCAGCAATGTGGAGCCTTGTCTGACTGCCCAAGGACCCCTATGTCCAGTGCAGCTATAGGCCTGGTTGAGATTATGGGACACAAGTGATCCAAAGTGACAACTGCTGCTCCACTAGATCACAAACAAATAGGAGTTTTTTTTCTGTTCAAACTGCATAACTAGGAGTGGAAAGCACCAAGGTCCTAATTATGTGCCTCTATCCAACCCCAACCCCCTTGGTCAGTGGCTCACTTATCTAGCTACTCTGTAACCAACCTTACAAGTTTTCTGCAGGGCAGCTTCATTTCCAGGAGCTATTCTAAAAAATCAGTGCAGCCCAAATCCTGACTCAGAGGGTGCAAGAGAGACAAGGAAGGTAGTGATACAGCTGGGGAAGCACTGAGCTAAAGAAGTTCTTGCCTACACCAGAAAAGATGTAACTATGGCAACACACTTCAAGCTGTACAACCCTCGTTGGCACAGATGCATTTACATCAGTAGAAAAGTGTTTTGCACTGATATAGTTATTCTGATACACAGGAAGAGGAATATGTCTACTAAGATTACAGACCTCCAGCGCAATAGGTCTGTCAGTTTAAATAAAGTCACTCCTCTCCCCCCACCTCACACAGTTATACATGTACAACTTTCCAGGTGTAGCTTAGATCTAGGAAAATCTTAAAACGGTGCAGTGCTTTGCTTGTCCAGAAGGGACAGCAAGGAGTGTGCCAGGGCAGGCTTTTCTCAGGAGCAAAGGAGATGCCCCTAATGAGATGCAGTCCAGACAAAAAACATGGTTACCTTGCAGTAACAATGGCAGACACATGAGCTAGAGAACCGGCTTCCAGGGGCAAAATCTCCTCACAAAGGCTCGGGACAGTAGCCATGGCAGGAAGGCGATTTTTCCTTTTTTATTCAATTTTCAAACATGCAGCTATGCTGGGAAGAGGCTGCAGCTGGAAATATCCATGTGAGCTCCACCCCACCCCCAATGCAAGAGACCCACCACAGTCCTGAGCATTCCCAGATGTACCAGGAAACAGAGAGAGAAAGGCAGAGAGAGAACAGGGAGCCCATTACACAGCTATAATTGTTCCTTTCCTTCCTGCTGATTTGAAGCAACTTCCTTCAATTAAACGGGGGTGCA
The DNA here is from genome assembly GCF_030867095.1 of Alligator mississippiensis. Classification (NCBI taxonomy): domain Eukaryota; kingdom Metazoa; phylum Chordata; order Crocodylia; family Alligatoridae; genus Alligator; species Alligator mississippiensis. Next base: position 26,775,177 of record NC_081836.1, on the reverse strand, counting down.
ATTATTAGGACTAGAGGGTGGAGAGAGTGAAAGCAACAGCTAGTCACCATTGGAAAACTAGGTTCTCATTCATACTGGGTCTCAACTGTGATGAATTTGGGAGCTAAGCTGGTGAGGTATATTTGTCCAGAAATGGTTGTAAGAGATCTGAACTGGAGTAAGCAAGGAGGTTGATTGCAAAGGACAACAGGACAGATGGTGCTGGTCTGGAATGGCAGAAACAATCACAGGTTATATTGACATGCACTGGCCACGTTCAGGGGTTAGGACTGGAATAGCAGGGAAAGGTGGAATTCATGTCAAAAGTAAGGGGCAGCTGACTGTAGGAGAAGCTGGCACATCACCTATTTCAAGCCAATGTTACTCATATTCCCACCACATCCATTCACTTGGCAAAGAGAAAGCAACAACAGGTCAGATGGTAAGGGGGACTTGAATTTTACAATACTGCTCCAGCCAGCCCCATCCATTACTAGCTGTTAACAGGCACTGGGTAGACTGGCACAACTCAATGGATCCATTCTGGGGACTGCAACAGTTCAGAAAGATGTTTCACTGGGAGGCTGGAGACTTAATTGTGGCAATGTTCTAGGACAGCAAGTGAGGGAGAATCAGTGACTGTCTGCTATCCAACAACGTATACAACTCTTGAGATCAGGAGCTGTGTTGTGGCTGCTCTCTGCAGTGAAGCTAAGCATCTCACAGCAAATGCATCTCACCCCTGTGCTATGTGATTAAAGCAGTTCAATCCTACTGTGAGGAGTAAGCAGACTTGGGTGTCAGAGTTAGGCACACGATGACTCCATTGCCCCAGTATTAGCCTGGGGCTTCTCCACCAGCTGGCACAGAATCACTGAGAGGAGTAAGTCAGGAACAGCACCAGGATCAGACCTTCTCTCTAAATAAAATTCCTTCAAAACATCTAAAGCCCTAAACCTTGTTGTCTCAGTTCTCTAGTAAAAAAAAAAAAAAAAAATCAATCATTCTTGTTAACAAAGTATAAGGGCAGAATTCTCCATTACATGATATATTTCAGCAAAATCCTTCTGCTTGACTACAAAAGAAAAGCACTAAACTTTATAGAAAACATTTGGCTTCATTTTTCTCAAGCTGCAAATCACTTCCATTCTCCCCAGACCAACCGTTTTCCGGGTACATATCTCACAGATCTCGGAGCAGATCTCCAGAGCAGCACAGGGAACTGCTGTGTGGTCCATTCATGCTCCAGGGCCAATTCGTGGAACTTCCACACATTAGGTCAGACAATGCTAAATAGAGTCCAGTAACTATGAAAGAAGGGGGAGCTAAAGAGCAGACAATGAATGAGCTGCATTCACAAAACTATATGTGCACCTGCCATGTAGTGAGTCTGGGCCCAGCTGGAGAGGATTTAGCCCCAGACCCCTGTTGGAAGTGATGATCAGGGACTAGAGTTACTAGACCGAGTCATCCCCCCAGACCTACGGGAAAAAGGACCTGCCTGCATAGGCCTTTACAGCTGTGTCCACACATAGTGTAGAAGTCTGGTTCCCCAGGGACAAGTAGCAGCGATGCACCTTGTGACGCCATTAGTTGTCCCTGGGGAATACCTCTGTGCCATGCCCACTCTGGTGCATGGCAAGTTACCCCAGGTGGGGTAGGGGAGGCTGGGGCCAGCACTGGGCTGGCCTCAGCAGCCTTCCCTGGAGTCCTGGGGGCCTCCCAGGGCTGCAAGTGGCAATTCTGCCATGCAGAACCTAGCTGCAGAGCAGCTCTGGGCAGCCCGGCTCTGCTTTTGAGCAGCGTGTGCTGCCCATGTGTACACTGCTCTCTTTTTTTCTCTGAGGGTTTTTTTGAGGCCTGGATATCCAGGGGTCAAAAAAACCCTCCACACTGCTCCCTTGCAGCACGGAGAACTGAAAGTGCATTATGCAGCACCACAGATGTCTGTGGTGTCACATACCACACGACTACGCTCATTTGGACATGGCCTATGAGCCCAAAGACAGCAGCAAGATGTCTGGGCAAAAAGACTGCTATACTGTGCTCCTGTCCTGCTTGAAACCACTCATCTATACCTGACTTTACTTCTTACTTCAGCTCCCTCTGACTCTGGTTCCTGACTCCAGGTGCCTAACAGTGATCCCAGCTTCTAGACTCTGCCCTCTCCCAGCAGGCAGCCTCCACTGACCACCCACATTAAAGTCTCTTACACTAAACTGGAAAAAGAGGTGTTTTAGGTCAGGACTGAGGTGCCTAGGCTGAACTGTTATGGGGGTATAGGAGTGGACCTGCTGGAGATGTGGCAGGTTATAAACCAACTGTAATGGCACAGCTGTAGGAAAGTCAATGACTAGAACAGGAGATACTAGGTTAGATACCGGAACAGTGCAATACACATTTGCATAGCACTTTCTGACTCCTGCATGGACCCAAAAATGCTGTGAGTCTATCTCCAGCTAGGCAGGGGGCACTGAATAGAGATGACCATAGTCATTTAGGATCTAAAACAGAATTAGCACTATGCAGTTAGAGGAGAGATTACCAGGGTATCTGGTACCCTCTGTGCCAACTTCATGCAAACTATTGTGGCATGTAAGCATTCCAAGCCCTGCCTCCCCACCTGCTCCCAAAACAGCCAATTACACAAAAACAAATTGTCTAAATATGAGGTGGGTCCCAGTAGGGACTTTCATCACAGTTTGCTGAAGTTACAGCACAGGCAGGGAGGGGCCTGAAGAAGATCTTGGCTTTCCAAGACTTGTCCCAAAAGCCAACCCGCTAATGGTCTTCCAGGTGGGGAAAGAAAAACCCCAAACACGTGAGCTTCTCCTTTTTCTTTTCCATGTCCAACTCACCTTCTAACCTATTCATCCAGACAAGATTATGAGTAGGTACCTGAACGCAGCTATTCATGATGTATCAAGGCGGAGAGCAGATGCCTCATTTCTTGAGTGGACCCAATGCTCCAAGTCAGCCCTGAGTTATAACATCATGTTGCTCCATTGTGAGATCACAAGTTCTTCTTAAGTGGGCAATTTAACTACCATTACCTATACAAGTTAATTTCTAAATGCCCTTTGGTTTCATTTTATTCAGATGTCTCCACAGCAGGACTGAATTCAGGAATCTGATCTTCTTAATCCAGGAGCACAAGGGAGCACCAAACTTCAGGAGAATTAGGCAGGCAATATCCCATAAAACTCTCTGAAAAAAGGAGTTGTTTCTCATTGTAAGGTCCAGGCCCAGGGCCTACTGCTGCCTCAGCTGAAGCCTAAGCCACCTTCAAAATTAAGTAGGGCTCTGTCTTCCTTCGAAGCAGTATTTTGTTCAGGCAAATGTAAAAGAACATAAATCCCTGAGGCATTTTAGCAAAACACAGACTTATGTGAAAGGGTGTGGGAAGTAAGGGCTTACAGCCAGACACTGGAGAACAGAGTTTCTAGGTTTTGATCCCAACCCTGACATTGATTCCCTGTATAACCTTGCGCAACTCATTCAAACTCTGTTTCCCCTTGCAAGATAAGCATGGTGAGATTCTTGTCTCAAAAATGGGCTATGTTGAGTAGTTAGAGATTTTTGGATAAAAGTCACTAGTAGAGTACTGGCATATGCTCCAGAGATTGCAAAGAGGTAAATCTGTTTCTAGAGGAGTAATTCTCAACCAGGGTGCCATGACACTCTAAGGTGCCTTGAGATTCTTTCAAGGATGTTGTACAACATTAGTACTGTTCGGTGTGGAAGCACCTACACATGATTTGTTAAGCTAGAGGCACCCCTTGGAAAATACCTGTGTTTTAGGCTACAGAAAAGTAAAAGAGAAAATCTTTGTTACAAAAAACTCAGAAAGATCACAGCAGGTCTGAATGCTTCTGATATGGCAGATTCCTATTTGAAATCTCTGAACTTATCTTGTGAATCATGTTTACCCACCTAACAATGCTAACATTGTATGGCACCCCACAGCACTCTTAAAAGGATCCTACAGCACGCTGGTTGAGAAACACTGTCCTATCTGCACACTACAGTCCAGCAGTTCATGCTTGCAAGCTAACCTGTAGCCCAGCCTACTGACCCCAACTCTCCCAGGGCTCTACATGGGGGTGGTGTACCAGTACACACAAGTACAAGCTCATCCACACATGTGCTCTGGGCAAAGGTAGCAGGGCAAACCAGCAATTAGAGACAAGGTCAGGCAAAACAAACCCATTTTGTCATAGGTGATGTATAACTGCTGCTGGGAGGGGGGGGGGAGGGGCAGGGTAGTACTCTGCGCTAATGCCTCAGTGTTGGGGCACAACTCTGTGCCACTGCCACCATTAGATCTGGCTAGACTGCAGCCCCATGCCCCGCCACTGGCACAGAAATTGTGCCGTTGCCATCGCCATCGCTGTCACCCCCTGCTGCCAGGCTCTGGCTCCAGCTAGGCTGCAGCCCTGTGCCCCACACCCTGCTGTTGGCGCAGAAACTGGGGGGGCATGCTCCCCCATTCCCCACCCCCCTGTGTTGCCAATGTGTTTTGTGCATCCCCCAGCTCTCTGTAAACTTGAGCTGGTCCTTCAGTTTCCTCACCCTGGTGTGAGAGAACAGGGACAGGGAGAAATTTAAAAAAATCCTCCCTGTGTTGCTGTGGTTGATGAAATAAAAGCTCCTTGTTCCTGAAATATTCATTATTGAGCGCTCCGCAGCTTTATTATATATTTATACCTGCTCCAATGCCTGCTTGCTCTTTGGAGTCAGCCCAGGACAAATCAGCAATTGGTTCCTGGGAGACCAGTTTGGCAGGGGAGAAATGCACGTGGGTCCAGTCTGCTCACTCTTCATGCCAACCCCACCTCCACCTGGGCCCCTTCCATCCCAGGAGTTCCACTCCTCTGGCTTCAGCAGAGTCAGAGCAAAGAACCATTTACTGAAGCAATGCAAGTGCATTTGTGCTGAAAATGGCACTTTGGAGTGGTAATCACTTGCGAACGAGTCGAAGCATGAGAGCCATATTCTCACAGCTTAATAGGGACACAGAGGTAGGAGGGATATCCAGCAAAGAGACAAATCCAGGTTTGCAGCTAGAGCACGGACAAATGCACACGACTGGAGGACAAGTTGTGAGTGCCAGGCCTATTTTGAAAGAGCCATTAGCATCCCCTATAACACTTTCAGGCTCACACACCAAACGCACAACCTAGGGTTGACACAAATAGCTGGTCCCTCTAATAGCATATCCCAGTGGCAAAAAAAATTTCAGTTCAGCTGCACCAAACCAGGAACTTGTGTTGGCTCCTGTGTCGCTTCCATTTAGTACCGTGCTTGCCTTGCTAGGATTAGCTCTTCTAACATTAGCATACTGTGCACATCAATAAATACTTAGCAGAATTATACCAAGTGTGCTAGGCTGGAGGATGAAAGGCTGGGATGTTTAATGGAAGGTTTCTGGTGAAAATGTAAGAACTCAAGTAATGAGAACCCTGGGCTGGAAACACAGGGAATTTTACAGGATGCTTCGGTACCAGCAAGCTAAAGCCCAGAACCTGCTTTGAACTGCACGATTTTCTGCACCAATTTACATTGCATACTGCCTTTTATAAAGCAGTTCCTTCACGTCCAACATGTTTCGCTCTCCAGTTTTCTGATAAGGCAGGAAAGCTGGGGGCTTTGGGTTACACTCAAGTCCTGTTACACTGATCAGGCAAAGGAGAGGCAATGTAAATGGCCCTTTAAAAATCCCCCCTGCTCAGGAAGCCTTCCTTGACTAGTTTAAGGGTTTTCTACATGAACTGCAGACCCCAATGCCAAGCACAGAAAATGGATCCAGGGTGTGGCGAGAGAGCAATGCATTGTGGTTGTTCTCCATTTCCCACTGCTCATAGAAGGTCCGGGCAAGCACACTACAAATTAGAGCTGCTATACCAGGGAGTGAATAGTCCCCAACACAGTCCCAGGGGTAGAGGGGAAAGTGAAGGAAACTTCTTTCCATAACATCTGAAATGCAGTAGCTGAGACTCTAGTCCATCCACTAGATCAGGGGTGTCCAATCGTTTTGAATGTGGGGCCAGATCACGAACTTTTTATCACCCAGTGGGCCAGCGAGCCATATTCAAAGACCTCACAGGAAGTGGTATCACATCAGGAAGTGATGTCAAGTGACCTTTGACACCAATGAAGTTGCAGGAAGTGACAATGAAATGGGTCTAAATAACCAGTTCAAAACTCTCCCTCTATAGCATCCACCTCTGCCACTGTTCGGGACAGGATACTGAGCTAGATGGACCATGGGGCTGACCAAGCATGGCATTTTTTATGCTATGTTCAGAAGCTCTTATGTTCTTTGGCTGAGCTTCCAAACTATGGCTGAGATTTGCAATAAGGGGTAGATAGGCATGTTACAAAGTTGTCATAAAAGATTTGGAGCCCTCTAAATCCCATTAATTTTAATGGAAGTTGGCCTTTTGACTCAGCTTTGAAAATCTCAGCCCAAGGTGCCAACCAAAGAAGTCAAAATATATTTTGCATTTCTATGCAGTGCATCTATGTGGGGCTCTCCAAGCATTTTACAAACATGAAATGAACCTTAGGATGAGCCCAGCCAGAGGAGCAGGGGCTCAGCTGCACTTTCCCTCTACCTGCGCTGGTCAGTCCTGAGCGGCACACGACTCCGCCGCCACTTCTGCTGGCTGGTGCTGACCCAGGCAGGTCTGTCCCATCGGGAGCAGCACACAGCTGAAGCTGGCTTCCCATGTGCTGCTGGGGATGGGAGGAGCCTGGCCGGGTCAGCACCAGCCAGCAGAAGTGGCAGCGGAGCTGTGTGCCACTAAGGACTGACGGGCGCGCAGGCAGGGGGCAAGTGCAGCTGAGACCCTGCCACTCCGGCCAGGCTCATCCCGTCCCGAGCGGCATATGGCTCTGCCGCCGCTTCTGCTGGCCGGTGCTGACCCAGCCGGGCTCGTCCCATCCCCAGCAGCTCGTGGGAAGCCAGCTTCAGCTGTATGCCGCTTTTCCTGGCTGGTGCTGACCCGGCTGGGTCCGTCCCATCTGGAGCAGCATGCAGCTGAAGCCGGTTTCCCACAAGCTGCTGGGGACGGGAGGAGGCCGGCCAGGTCTGCACCGGCCAGCAGAAGCGGCGGCGGAGCCATGTGCCGCTTGGGATGGGACGAGCCCGGCCGGAGCGGCAGGGGCTCAGCTGCATTTTCCCCCTGCCTGCCCACAGTCCCAAGCAGCTCATGGCTCCACCGCTGCTTCTGCTGGCCGGTGCCGACCCAGCTGGGCTTCTCCCGGCCCCAGCAGCACGTGGGAATCTGGCTTCAACTGCATGCTGCTCCCGATGGGACAGACCTGCCCAGGTTGGCACCAGCCAGCAGAGGCAGCGGGGGAGCCGTGTGCCGCTCAGGACTGACCAGCACAGGTAGGGGGAAAAAGCAGCTGAGCCCCTGCTGCTCCGGCTGGGCTCATCCTGTCCCAAGTGGCACATGGCTACTCCTCTTCCCACACACACTGCATCGGCAACGTCAAGCTGACGCGGTGCGCGTAGGAACCTTGTCCCTTCCCCAGCCCTTCAGCAGCCATTAGGAAGCTGCTGAGCGGCTGGGGGAGGGACAAGGGGTGGGAACGAAAGTAAACAGTGTTTACTTTCGTTTCCTGTTGCAGCACCACGGGCCACAGAAAACGGCTTGGCGGGCCACACAGCGGCCCGCGGGCCGTTTGTTGGACAAGACTGCACTAGATGCATAAGTGGACTTTCTGCAGCCCTGGGGGTCCCAAACCCAGTGTCACACTATGAAATACAATGCTGCGGGAGTCCGGAATGCCCCCCCACCTCTGAGGCTGCCCTGCAATATGTAGCTCTAGCACACTGTAGAGCTATGGACCCTCTTAGCCAAAAAATGACACAAAGACAGGGACTTGATCATCTTGCCCGTAAAATCATCAAAGCGGGATCTGAATTTTTAAGGTCTGCCTTATGAGAAAAACAGGATGCGCATCGTTAGTCTCTAATAGGTCTTAATATCTCAGGACATTGAAGCAATTACCTTTTGGGAGGAAACCAGTTTGGCTAGCAGCGAGCTGTGCAGTTACAGGCATGTCAAGACAATGCAATTTTTAAAGGTTCAGTCACAGATGAAAATGTTCCCCACGCCTTTGTCTGACATAACTTGCAGAATCTTTAGAGCAACAGAAAAAAGGAAGGACAACAGATTATTTCAAGGAGGTTTGCAAAGACTCCTCCTTGACCTAAAGTTTGGGGTTTGGGTGGAAGATAATCTTGTTAAGCCAAAGGGAAATGCACATCATACCTAAGTGTTCCCTGGAATCTAACATGATAGGGAGTGCAGAGGAGGTGAGAGAGAAATGATGGGTCACTTGTCCCAATGCTTGTCCACGATCCTGGGTTCAAGTACCTATTCTGCCAAAGAGAAATGGGCAAGTCACTCAGCATCTCTGCCTGAGTTCCCCATCCATTAAATGAGGCAAAAAGAAGCCTCACCCCTCCCAGGGGGGAGAACTGCAAGAGAAATGTCAGAAAGTAGCAAGGTGCTCAGAAAGCAGAGGAATGGGAGCCATTGCTCAGAGCATGGTGATTTTGAAGCACCCAGGCCTGTGCAAGGAAGTGTGTGCCGTTCGCTCCTCCCCCTGCCCACCTGTCCCAGAGTCCTAAGAACAAAGATACCCATGGCTGCCCCCTCCTATACCCCAGCAGGCCTGTGCCACCTGCTCTGAGCGCCATGCTCTTCTGCATGTGGGCAGGAAAATATGTGGACACAGAGCTGCACTTTTCAGCCTGATTCATCCCCCAATTCCTTGCACGTTCACAGGGCCAGGTGATTTTGGCCCCGGAAAGCAAGTAAGTTCCCAGAGGAGCAGCTGTGGCAGTGGAGGCTGTGCTTATCCCTCAGGTATGGACTGGTGGCAGGGAGAGGGTTCCCTCTTCACCTACCTGAGGCCTTGCATGTTCTATTGCCCTCCACCCTTTCCCTCTGACCCACTAGGTCATGTGCCATGTGTGCGCAGGGGGGACTTTAGGGGGGGATCACCCTGGGAAAACTAAGGCCAGAAACTGGCCTGCTGGTCACCAGACACTAGTGGCGACTGATGTGTAGGGAGTCCAGGGATAACTCTGGCAGCAAAGGGGAGAGCACCCTGAAGGTGTGACTATTACACTTACTATATTATAATATAAAATGTAATGTAAAGCAAATTGATTAAAATGTAATGTTTATATTATAATATTCATCCTATATTTATATGTGTTTTTAATGGGGTGCCACTAAATTCTGAAAACTTGTGAAGGGGTACCTTGATTCTAAAAAGGTTGAGAACCACTGGCTTAGAGAGACTGAGAAAAGACTCACCGCTGAATGCGTCTTTCTTGTAACAAGGAGTGACATTAAGTTCTCCACTGGAACAAAAGACAGAGGTACAAAGATCCTCATAAGAAAATTCAATGCAAGCTCCTACTAAATGATATTTGTTTGGGAACATTGCAAACTGGCCCTCTGGAATTACAGTATTTCCACTTAGACCTGGGACAGCTGTTTAAACCATCACAGGGACTAAACTGAATTTCACGCACTGGGTTGGAGAAGCTGAAAACTCCAGTCACAGCTGCAGCCTTTTCAAGGTAGGCCAATTACAATTGTTTTCTGGTTTCTGCCATGCTTGGACTCAACTACTTAATTTCTTAAGATTTTTGCATTTAATTTTGTTAGTGTTTCTGGGTTTCTGCAGGTGAGGGGGCTAGGGAGAAAGGATGGGAGAAATATGGATAAAGTAATACTAAGATCTAGCTAGGCCTGGCCCACCACTTCATGGACATGTGTATGAAGATCTACATACACGCGTAGTTAATTAAGTGCAACTCATTGATGGACACACTGATGAGTGGGTTCAAGAGCAGCTTAAGGCAGTAATGAATTGACTACGCTAAATCAATATATAGATTTAACTTAGTAAATACCTCGCTGATTTATCCCTGTTATAATATGTGTTTTGAACCCATGTAAAACCATGCACACCAGGGAGTTGTAGTAAATTCACTGCATCAGTTTCTGAATCAATCTGGATGAATCAGGGCAATTTTCGTGGACAAGAGCTAAGTCTGAAAAGACTTTCTGGCACTACTAAAATATATGAAAGATGAACCTTTAAAAGGCATCCCTAAAAGAATTCCTTAAAGATACCTGGGAAAAAAACCCTACCGAAATCCCAATACATGTGATTTTAAGAGTTTACAATGTAAAAATCCTCATCCCTACCCTGAATAAACTCATCAAAACCTGAATAATCTCAACTGTGATTTTGTGAGGTTCCAAGCTCCCTTAATTCCTCCAGGAGCCAGTAGATCTGGAGATTGCTCAGACCCTCAAAGGAGGAAGACAGAACAAAAATGTGATTTTTCTCTGCCTTCTCTTTATGTGCACTACAAGAGCAGGAACTGAAGCCAAAACATGAGAGAAAAAACATGTCTGGCTTATTAAGGATGTCTAGTCAAAATTGGTTCAGTTTGTTCTTTTATACACATAATGTGCACGCACCCCAACTCCCACCTCCTCCCCAATCTTTGGCCTGAGAAGCAGCATGGAAAATATCAGCATGAAAGGAATCTGCTTAACAAAAGTAAAAACAACTGAACTAGGGATTAGGGAGGGCAGAACTTGGTTTTTAGACACAATAGTGACAGGCAGGAAAGAAGTGTCATTAAATAAAATAGTGAAAATGGCTCTTTTAGCTGAGGCTGGAAACTAAGTTCTCAGCTCTAACAACGAAAGCTGACACCACCACAACTTAACATAAAAACAAATGCGCACAGATTTAGTGCTACTACCAAGACTTAAAAATGAGGGCACAGATTGTCAGCGGGTGTAAATCAATATACATCCGATGACTTTCAAAGGAGTTCCACTGACTTAAAACCAGCTGAGAATCAGGCCCACAGTGTCAAAACAAGGAAAGCCATGGTTGTTACAGCAACTAAAACTAGGCTCCTGTCCCATATAGTATATTTTATTGGCGATCACTGAATTACTGCTTCTATTTAATTTCAATATATGTGTGCAATGTTACCAAGTTATGGTTGTAGCTGGAGCCATCATTTTCTGTATTTAATTTTAGGAGTTTATTTTTGCTTGGTTTTTTGTTTTTTTTTTAACTTCAGTGGCCTTCAGACCAAACCCAAATACCGTCCCTTTGGTTTGGGAAAGCACCAGTGAGAGCAACAGTTCTGGAGGATGGAGTGCAGAACTCACTGTACATGTTGTACATGGGCAAAATACATTACTCTGACACCACACCCTTCAACACACTAGTAATGCGGGTGGCCAACTGATATAATTTGGGGGGAGAAGAGAGCAGCATGTAGTGGGGATGGTCGGGGTTTAAGCAATTTCCAAATAATTTTTCCTTGCCTGATAAAAAGCCCAAAGAAACTAAGGAGACTTAACCAAACTTGCTGAAGATACCTCTTGTCTGGGTGAAGAGCAGCCCAAAGGTGGATGGTTTAGAGGAATATGGTGGCTTGAAAGGAAGCTTTGGGTGATGACACCCTGATCTGAAAGGATTCTTGGTGAAAGCTGCAGTTAAATTGTTAACTCATCACCCTGTAAATCTTTTCCTCCTAAAATCAGCTAAAGGAACTTTACAGGACATGACTAACACCAGACCAGGTGAATCAGCAGACATTCTTCACCTACATAACCCATGCAAGTGAAGCAGCTACTTGAGAGGGTGGGCCAGCACTGAGCAGTCTGCAGCTTGCTAGCTGTGTAGTAAAGCAGCTTAGGTAAAAGGCACCTATTTGCAACAACAGTGTGCTCAAGAGATCTCCTGGTCTAGAATGGGATGAGGGTAGAAGTGGGTTAGGTCAGGAGGAAGCAGCAGCCATAGAGCTGTCAGGAAAGCCTGGGAATGAACTGCTAACTGTGCTGCATGGTAGAGGAAGGCTTGAGAGGTGTTGGCAGCCCAGTGCGGAGCATTGTGTAGGAAGCTGCACAACCCTGCCTGAATCGAGCTGGCACCACCAGCCCCTAGCTCAGATTCAAAATGCTGCCCCTAATTTAACAGATCAGATTAAACTCCTTCCTCCCAGGAGGAAATGGAAATTCAAAATCATTTATTGACTTTGAGGCCTGAGAAGCAAACATTGCTGTTGGAGGGAACCACACTGAGCTCAGTGGAACAGCCCACCACTGCTGGCTCTTCCCCTAGGTGGGCACAAAGCTTCACAGATATCACCACATAAAACCTAATTAATACCTCTCTTTTCATTCCCTTCTGCTTGACATGATGAAGACAGCCATGCCCCCCACCTGTCTCAGCAGTTGTGTTTGTTCCTCCCTATTGCCTGCTCTATCTCCAAGCAGTATAGAAACCTCAAGTTTCCTGTCCCTCCACTCAGGAGAGCCTGCAGCAGAAATGCCTGTCGTATCCAGAGTGCCTCCAGGCAGAGGATCAGAAGGCGCCTTTGCCAGAGCTAAAAGAACAGGCCTCAAAGGCTTAGAGAATGTGACACCACTGTATAAATGGGGAAACCAGAGGCACAGGTCTAACAGAGTCCTTTCTTCCACCTTTCACACCAGTCTTCATCCTTCACAATCTCTCCTCTCAGCCTCCCACTAGCCTGGGCCTAACAAGGCTGCCAACCTCAGGCTTAATGCATCTGACAGGCTTGGCAGAGCTGTGGAGCTCTGGGATTAAGTGAAAATGGGACTGGCCCATAGGAGTCCACAGCAGAGTTAGGAAACAGCATCCAGATCTCCCAATCCATAGGCCTGGGCCTTTCACCATCAAGTTGCAATCCCAGAAGCCACATTCTGCCTCAGCCCCAATTTAGCACACTTCCCCATGCTCATCCCAGACTCATTCTTGCTCCCCACAACCCCATGCACAGAACACCCTTGCTTTCATGTCACATACCTAAATTAATGAAGTCACTCTCATCAGGCATTGCTGTTGGTGGGATGAAACTCTGGGGGTCAATGCCTGGTTGCCTTAACTACTGGCTGCATTTTGGGTGACAAACAAGTGGGCCTTTTTGGCTAGCGAAGGTTGGCAGCGAAAGTATTGGGGCTTCTGCTTATGGTAACGGTCAGTGCCTCCCTTCAAGAGGGCCAGCAGCCCTTGAGAGACCTGCAGCAAAGCATTTGCTAAGGAAACCACCTCTTGATGGTGCCAATCCTGCCAACTGCCAGCCTATTGCAAAACTCCAATCTTGGAAGAAGAGGTTGGTCAAGGGCTGGAACAGGATGATGACTATGTTGATATGTGATGCCCTGAGGTTTCCTGGAGTTCAGTTCACCTGGTTTCAGACCAGGGTATGATATCCGAACTGACCTCATGGTGGTGGTAGAGGACGATTCCTTTGGGTAACAGACCAGCACTGAGTCAGCGAGATGATTCTCTGCAAGCAGCCAGCTGCCATCAATGCCACCCACTCTGGGCACTGTCGACATGTCCAAGATCTCTAGGGATGTGGCTATTTGAACAACTTGGTTCCTTTTGTGGTAAGAGATCCCGGAGCAGATGAGTTCCCCAGAGATGCCCCAAGTGCCTATTTTCTATCAGTAGCCACTAAAGATAGGGAGAACGTGACCCCTTCTACGGAACGCCAGATATAGGGCTCACGTTTTAAGAAGCATTTCCAAGAATGTGCTGTCATGCTCACACATAACCCCCCCCCCCCATCCCCCCCTTCATGCTCCTTCTCCTGAGCCCAGTGCACAGGATACAGCATCACATTCATCACTAGTTGAAAGAGCCCTGCAGAAAAATCAGCCTAAGCCTACCAGAGAGGAGCCTTGGGCCCCTGTGCCTTTCTGACGCACCAACCATGGGGTACAGGAGAACAGAGGCCTTGGTTTGTGTCTGTGTAGAACAGACTGTTGTGGCAGCTGAATCACCCCTCTCCTGTATGGCTCCGCTGGGAGTCAATACTTTGAACAGTAACAAATCCTATTAACCTCACCGCTGCCCCCACCTCGGTTCTCCTGGCTCTTCCTTGCTCCCGACCCCTCTCCCCTGAGTTCCCAGGGTGTTTTGGTTCTAGCAGACAAGTGCAACAAAGCGCAAAATTAGCTGCTGTACTACTGACAGCATAGGGAGCACGGCTTGCTGCCACGCTCCAACCCTCTGACTGCCTCTGTCTTCCCCACAGGCAGGAAAAGGGGTGTATGGGGTGGGGGTTGCAGCTGTTCCTGGCACTATTCAAACTCAGCACAAATGAAATGGCATTTCTCCACCCACTGGGTGATAAGGACTGATATAGCATGGCAACTGGCTAAGCTCTTCCATTGATTCAGCCCTTCCAGACAAGGCACTGTTGCCAGTTGCACATTGCCTCCATAAAGGAGGCAGTCACGACAAATGGGAGGAGGGAGGGCCAGAGCCAGCAGGCCAGATGCTGCTCCGAGGTAAGCAGAGGTCAACTCCACTGGCGAGTGGGAAACTCAACCAATACGAACCCTGAAGGCCTCCCCCTTTCCTCCTATCCCTTCTCCCCCAAGAGAGAACTGAACCCATGACATCCTTCCACTAATGCCTATCCCAAGCCACGTGTCCTGGTTACCAACTCAGCCTCCACCAATGGGCTAAACCAAGGAAGCTGACAGTTGACAGAGCCAACCTTATGACAGGAGCAGTGTGATCATACTAGCTAGTCACTGCCATCCCAGTGCTCTGCTCTGGGACTCCAGGCTGACAGACTGCAAATTTAGCAGCTCAAGGTTCAATACAATGGCAATTTTCATCCCCAAACACTGGACTGTTACACACAGAGGAATTCACTTTGTTCTGGAGTACAACAATGCCACCATTTAATGATGCAGAGCAACATGGCACAGCAGGGCAGGACTGGGTGGGACAAGTTCCCAACTAAGTGAACCTACAAAGGGAAGCGTGAAATGGCTGTGTGTAGTCATTCAATTTGGAACTGGAACAAAATGTCAGGACTAAATAACTCTAGCTCTTAGGAAAGAGACCATGGGATCTTTAATTACTCCAAGCATTGAGGACACCTGGGCTCAGGTTTCATCCAAAAACAGCTCTGCCCTGCAGCACAGTGTTCAGCCATTGACTCAGATACAGGCATTGGCTACCTATGAATCACCTGCATTGCCTGAGTCTCCCACTCAGACACCAATATGGCTGGATCCTGCCTAGCTGGCTCACTTGCTAACCAAGGGGCTATGTAAGCAAAGCAAGTTTGGTATTGGAGAGTTGAATACCCCACACCTTCCCTTGGATAACCTAATGGCCTCTGGCTGCTTTGCCCTGTCTCCCTCACTGCCCATGTGGAGCTCTGATAGTGCCCAGATCTCTCCCAAGGTATTTATAAAACCCTATCCCTGTAGCATCTAAATCACCCCAGCATCATAGATTTCACAGACAGTAGGGCTGGAAGGGACCTCAGGAGATCATCGAGTCCAGCCCCCTGCCCTAAGGGCAGGAAGTCAGCTAGGGAAATCCTCAGAGGTAGGTCAGCATCAGCCTCACGCTACAGACGGGTGCCAAAGCATACAGAGAGCAAATACTTGCCTTGGGTCAAGCACTGAGTCTTTGACAGCCAGTAGCTGAACTTAAGTCTCCTGAGTCCCACTCCAGAGCCTTAGCCACAAAGCCATCCCTCGAGTTCTCCCAGCAAGGAGGTATCAGGCTCCCCAAATACAACCAGTGTCCTTCCCTGCCCAACTCTGAATCAACAGTGGTGAAGATTCAGTGCTCCAGAGACTGAACTTTTTTCATCCCTCAGGGGACGCAGCTCTCATAGGGCAGGAGGGGGCACGGAGGAACCTGCCAAGCTGTGGCCAGAGCCTCCTCAACTCTGTGCAAAGGAGCTATAGCACAAGGGCTGTCCGGCAGAATGACAATCAGGCTGGTACTCTGAGCATATGCTCACCACCATCCCAACCAGCCCATGACCAACTCACCTCACCCCAGCTGAGTACCTCATATGGGGCTCAGGAAAATCAGACTTACAGACTTTCCCCTTGTTCTAGGGAAGCTACTTTTATGGGCTGTGCTCTTCACCCCTCCATATATACATGGCTCCTTTTATTGCCGATTTTCCACGGGCAGTGAAGTTCCAGATGCTCCTAGGCGGCCTTTTCAACTTTATTTATTTTATTTAAATAACACAGGCATATGGTTTATTACAGTAATTAAAGGGATAGGAAGGGAATTTTAAAAGAACATCACAGTAAATGGTGCCTGTGATGCAATGGGCTGGCACGACCTCCAAGCATTGGACCAGGGGACCATGATCTACCAACACTCATGGAAACCTTTTTTGCTCTTGAACTTCATCTCCCAAAGTTCTCTAATGCTAACAGGAAGATTTATAGTGTTGTTTGTAGAGCCATCATTATCTCTTCCTACCTTCAGCTACAGCGTCAACTCCTCCATGGAGTGTTGTAGACACAGTGTACCCTAAATCAGTGGTTCTCAGCCTTCTTAGGCTCAAGGCGCCCCTCAAGGAATTTCAGCTTAGTTTTCACTCCTTTTTTTGAATACAGAAAGAGAATAGAGCAATTCTTCTGTTGCAAAGAACTCAGAAAAACCACAACAGGTCAGAAGCTTTTTAACATTATAGATTCCTATTTGAAATCTCTGGGTTTATTTTGTGAATCAGTGCAAACATTGCATGGCCCCCTATGGCGCTCCTGAAATCATCTCCAGATACCCCATGGTGCTATAGCACCCTTGTTAAGAATCACTGCCCTAGATGCTGGGAGGGCCAGCATCTCAGAATCAGAGGGGACAGCAGGAACAAATCTAGTTTATGCTGAATGGACCTGGCACCTGTAGCCCCTGTTGAAAAACAATGGCATGAGCTATGGGGAATGCAAGTCCTAGCACGCTGTGTGCTAGCTGTGATATAGACAGCCAGTCTGCACTGGGGCATTAACACCATTGACCATGCTCCCTGTTGTCCGGCTTCTTTTGGCCCATAATCTCAGGCCTACCTGAGGGGGAGGCTCAGAGAGAAACATGCCTCCAAACTCCCCCCCTCCAGCCCATGCCTCCGTGTCCCGAGGCAAACTTCTCTGCTAAGTTTCCTTTCCTCGGGGGATACCACATGGCAGAGCAAACTCAGAGCAAGTCAGGCTAGCACAGAACAGCAGTACTGCCCTGCGGAAACAGGGGCACAACTGTACAGCAAGACCTGAAACAAGAAAAGTCTGTTCCCTTCATCATCCTGGCTCCACGTGTCACTAACAGCTGATGATCCACCAAAGCAATGCTCTCCTCCGAGACAAAGGGGCCATACAGGGGCAGCCATTCCAGTGACCTGTGCAACACCCTTATGCAGGCAGCTCCACAACAGCTGCAGCATGGGAAGCCTGCAACCCACAAATACTAGACGCCCTAGAAGAAAGGCTAAGGGGACCTTTAAAATCCACTGTGGGGGACATAAGCAGGATTTGAACTCAGCTTTGAATCCGGTGCTGAAAGGGGAGGGGGAAAGTCAGTGACAAGCCTGACAGGTCTGTCCGGGGATATAAGTTAGGGAACAGAGAGCGCGGGAGCTGAAGTAAACCCATCCCACGTATCCATGTTCTATCAGGGGTAGCTGAAGGGGTGAGTTAACTAGTGGGCAGTTCAAGGAAGGGGAGGCTGTGCTGAGGATCAAAAAGCAGGAGAGTGGGGGAGAGTCTTACTGGAGACTGAGAGCCCAGCTGTTGCCCCTGCCAGGGAACCTGCACAGTGGCAGCAGCAGCAGCCACCACTGGTGTGCAGGGAGACCATGCTATGCTCTCTCTAAATGGATACCTGTGGCTAGTATCTCATGGCCAACTGGAGAACTCATTATCATTACTTGACTGGAGAGCTGGTGAAACCAGGACATTGGGAGATGCAAGAATTACTGCTGAGCAGCTCCATGGGGCTGGAGGAGGGATTTGTTTCATCAGACTGTTCAGTGTTCTAGTGATTGAAAGAACATCGGCCCTGCTGTTTCTCTTAAAGGCTTAATGTTCTCAATAAACTTTCTCCAGATCTCTAAGTCCTCCTGTAAAACTGGGAACAACCAGATGCAACGTGCTTGAGATTTTTAAAAGTAAAAAGCAAGTTATAAATGCGTCACCACTTGTCCTTCCAGCCTTTCTTCATCCCCAAGCAACAAAGTGAGCTGAAAGCTGTCTGTCATTTCCAAAGCTGTCTTGCAGGTCACCTTCCATTCCCATGCCTCAGTTTCCCCATTGGTAAAACCTGCATAATGATGCTCTACCTAAGTGAGATGGGAGCCAAAGGGCTGGATTCTACTGCACTGTCCAGAGCCCTGAGATCCCAACATGGAGGGTGGATATATGGAGGAGGAGGATGAAAGACTACTCTGCCGCCACAGGGAACACCACTAGGAGCTATGGCGTCAAATTGCAGCAAAGGAAATGTAGACAGGATATTAGGAAGAACTCTCTCACTATGAAGGTAGTTAACGCCTTGGAACAGGCTGCCCTGAGAAGTTGAGGAATCTCCACCCTTGGATTTTTTTTTAAGAGCAGGTTAGATGTACACTCGACTAAGATAGTTTAGTCAGAGACGTTCCTGCCTTGAGCACGGGTTAGTTCTTTTCCTAGTCCTACTTTTCTATGATCCTAAGATGCCAAAGACAAAAGCAAAGCACAGGCTGAGAAGACTACCTGATCTATCATTTTATGTAGCCCCTCCCCAGCTTTAAAAAGGGGTGTTCATGCAACAACCTGAGGAATAAGAGCCCTATAAGAGAAATGGGCCTACAACTGAACCTACAACATACATTTGGGAACCATGGGCATTTTTACACATGCACGCACCGCAGCATCAGGTGCTTTGAAAAAACACCCAGCACTGTGACGCATGCAGTGGTATAAGTGGCGAAAAGCACATCAGCGTGCAGAAAATGTCAGCGGTGTGCTTTTGAACTAAAACACAAAGGTGTTTTAGTTCAAAAGCGCACTGCCACCATTTTCTCCATGCTGATGTGCATTTCACCACTTATACAACTGCAAGCGACACAGCATGGTGCGCGTCAGCTTGCATGTGAAGCAGACTCAATTAATCAAGTCTGCTCCAACTCTAGCACATCGCAGCATGAACAAGTATGTGTATAAATGCCCTACAATTGACAGGAACAGTTACTCCTACTCCAGAGGCTGCAGGATACCAACTCAGACCCTTGCATAGCCTCATGGCAGTGGATTTTGCCCACTGGACAGTCAGTATTTGGGTAAAGGGAGAAGAAACAGGACATTTCACCTCAATCCTCTAAGCATGACCAGTGGAGGAGGTGTGAGCTCTTCCTCTACGAGTAAAAAAGGAGCCTATAGGCTCCATTCCCAGCATGGCTCTGAGGAAGTATACCTCTGCTATTGTAGCATGTTCTGGCAATGTAACCACATGTTTTCTATTAAAGAAAGGAGGCAGGATGACTGGATGATCCCATTGGAATGTCTCCCTTCTTTCACTCAAATGGAGCTATTTCTGATTAGGCATCTGGTCTGAACTCCCATCCCATCCAGCATGAGGGAGTCCCTCACTGTGTCCAAACAGGCAAGGCCTCACCCACGGAGGACAGTGTCAGAGAGGAAATACATCCCAGGCCATTTTTTCAGACAGGGACAGCTTTTCCTGCTCACACAGGCTGACACGGGATGAAGCTACTGGGACTCAGTTAAAGGCAACCGCATGCTGCACAGATGGAGAGAACCATAGGGAAGTGCTGGGACAGAAACCATTTTCACTCCCCAGAGAAACTCCCGTGTGCTTGCAGACCTTCATTCCCAGGGCTTCTTGTGCATGGGAGCAAGGAAGTGGGGGGAGGGAAAAGTTTTACTGGATACTTCCTACCCTGATTGATAGCTGCTGGGCTGGAATTTATGTTACAATTTGCAACACTGCTTAATAAAGTCAGAAAAGAAAGAGGAGAGGAGGGGGGGAAGTGGGTCAGCTGCAGCAGCGCAGCTCCAAAGCTGTCTGCTCCCATCACTCACATCTCCATTTAATAAATCACAAGGCATTTCCAGCTGCTAAGTTCCAGCCTCTTGTGCTTGAGATACTAAAAGCTGGCTTCATTTCACACAGGCATGCATGCTGGGCACCACACAGAGGAGGGGTGCATTAGCACAGTGGTTCACTTCAAGCTGCCACTTTGGGGGGCTCAAGTTTCATAGATTGTAAGGCCAAAGGGACCTCAGAAGATCATTGGGTCCAGTCCCCTGTACCAAGCAGGAAAAACAACTGGGGTTCAGGTGATCCCAGCAAGGTGACCATCTAGTCTCCTCTTGAAGATTTCCAGGGTAGATGCTTGCACTACCACTGGAGGGAGCTTATTCCAGTCTGGACGCCCTGATTGTGAAGAAGTTTTTCCTAATGTTGAACCTGAATCTATCTTCCAAGAGTTTCTGGCCATTACTCCTGGTTTTCCCCAAGGGTGCCCTGGTGAACAGTTGCTCACCAAGTCCTTGACGTACTCCCCTAGTGTAGCAGTAAGCTGCTACTAGGTCCCCTCTCAGCCTTCTTTTCCTCAGGCTGAAGAGCTCCAGATCCCTCAGCCTCTCCTTGTCTGACTTGACTTTTAAGACTTTGATCATACAGGTGGCTCTTCTCTGGACTCTCTCAAGCTTTACCACATCCTTGTTAAAATGCGGTGCCCAGAACTGGATGCAGTACTCCAGCTGCGGTCTCACCAGTGCTGAGTAGAGCAGAAGAATCATCTCCTTGGCTTTGCTGGAGATGCATTGATTGATACACGTCAAAGTATTATTTGCCCTACTGACTACAGCATCGCACTGCCGGCTCATATTCATACTGTGGTCTATTATTACTCCCAGGTCCCTTTCATTCATGGAGCTGGAGCCTTTTTTGGATTCCCACTGCCAGATACCTCCCATCAACCAAGCTGAAATGGGCATCTGGTCACTTGGGCTGGGAACTCAGAGGTGCGATGCTAGACACACTACTAGAGCTGTGTGCATCCCTGCCTGGCTACAGAAACTGGGGTCTTTAGCCCCACTCTGGCCCGATGGGCTGCTTGGCTTGGGCAGACCTTGGGCCCTACACAGAACTCCTGCCTGCCTCCACCACTACCACAGTAGCAGATTTATGGCTGGTTGGGCGGGGGCTCACGCAGGGGCTGCGCCCACAAACACTCTTGGGCATTTCAAGCAATGGTTTCCAAAGGCTCCGAGTCATCTGCACTCAGCAAGAACCAGCTAAACATGGCGGCTGATACCACTTGCCAGGCTAAGGGTAGAGATGAGTCAGCCTAGAATCAGTCCCGTCCTGAGAGGCAGCCCAGACATAAAACTGGTCCCATGGAAAACCAATGGAGCAGCTTTTCCAAGAGATGTTTTTTCTCATGGCCATAGAGGTCACAAAACTGGATTTAGCTTTTTGCTAAAGGACAAGTGTTCTCTCACAGCCTTAATCCCAGGCACTGCTGCAAAGGGCTCAATGTGCTGACTGACATGCAAACTAAGAACCCAATCCAGAAAGGGGCACATGAGCAGGCCTGGCAAGGCTAGCTGAAGTAACTGAATAGGTCTAAGCCAGCAATCGGCAACCTTTCTGCAGCAGTGGCTGAAATGACCTGGCCTGGGTCTCAGGAGGGGTGGTATTAGGATGAAGCCACATCTGGCACCACCATTTCTCCCTGCTGCCTGGCTGCAGCAAGGTAAAGGCAAGGTAAAGCCTCCCACACTACACATGTGGAGGGCAGCCAAGGTGAGCAAAGTCTCTGGCTGCCAAACACTGCCATAGTCCCCTGGATCCTTGGGCTGGATCCAACAGCCTCATGGGCTGAATCCAGCCCGTGGGCCATAACTAGCTGTTCCCTGGTCTAAGCACATGCAAGGTACCCAAGGGCCAATTCTACCCAGAACCAAGTGACTAGTGAGCAGCCTCTCCTGGGTAAACATCAACCAAAACTGAGGCAGACAAGGTTCTTTGGGTGAATATGATATCTTTTATTAGACCAACTTAAATAGTTGGAAAACAATTTTTAAGCAAGCTTTCGGGTTCAAAAACCCTTCATCAGGCTGAGGAAGTTTCAGCAGTTGGCGTGCTCTCTTCCTGGACAGAAGTCATTCGTTGCCACAGACCCACAAAGAGCAACACTTAACATCCAAATCCAAATTTAGTTTAATTTTCAGTTAATCTCTGTGGTCCCCCCTTAAGAACAGCAGCTATTTGGATGTCTAATTTCTTGGGCACAGAGAAATGGAGATTACACAGCACCAGAGAGGTCTGCAGGGGCAGCCGGCCACCAGAAGGTTGCAGAGATGGACTCAACTGCGTGACTGTTTGCAGCAGCTGGACAGGACATAAGTCCTGCCCTCTGATTCTCACTCTCTGACATCAGCATCCAGATGCCCACTGCAAACATGGCCACCTCAGCCTCTCACTGTATCTGTCCAACAAGGGAAAATCTCAGTCTGCTCAACTAGGCCTCTGAAATTCTGACCCCTTCAGCAATTCAATCGGAGAGTAATTACCAAGGAAGCACCTATGAGTTATACCGTACCCTGGAGGCCTTTGAACTCCACTTATAGAACCCAAGATACATTTTATTGCCTCATAAAAAGGAAGTATGTTTAAATTAGTGTCTCAGGAGCTAGAATTCAGAGGATGTTCCCTGTTCAGTCATAACCAATTAACCTCTTAATCCCCAGGTGCGGGAGATGGCAGGCCAGGAACTACCGGATTCCCAAAGAGCTTCAGAAATCCCACTGCCCTACATCCCTCACAGTACAAGGCCTCTCCTCTCCCCAAACACAGATCAACTGCTTTTGCCGGAGGCCAGATCCCACTCTCTCCATTATAGGCAGCTGCAGCTGTAGCTGTGTGAGCTGCTGCCTGGCCTGCAACCCCTCTACTCTGATGATCACTGGATTCCCCGCCCACCCCTGCTGCCTCACTCCCCACCCCACTGCTCCAGTTCCCATGCAATAGCACAATCTTCCTCCGCTGCCATTAGAGAGCTAAACATAAATCCACACCCACCCTCATTCTTGGTTTTTTTTTTGTTTTTTTTTTTTTAATATTCAGCAATGAAGTGGTTAAGGTGGGCCAAACTCTGATCCGTCTTTATATACACATACCTACCTGCCTTCCCTTCCTCCTCTTTCTAGCCCAAGA
Organism: Alligator mississippiensis; assembly: GCF_030867095.1. NCBI lineage: Eukaryota > Metazoa > Chordata > Crocodylia > Alligatoridae > Alligator > Alligator mississippiensis. Next base: position 26,752,104 of record NC_081836.1, on the reverse strand, counting down.
TCACATATTCCCTCTCAAAGGAGAGAGGACAAGCTAAGTAACACTTCTTCCCACCCGTGGTCACACATGAAGGGGAGCGAGAAGCAGCATCCCGCCCACAAGACACTTAGCACTACACATGACAGATGGGCCCTGTCTGCAGCTGAGCCCTACGGACAGCACTCTCTCAGGCAGCTTTTACAGAGCCAGAGCCAGCCAGCAGCTGTGACTCCCACACCACCCCTCCAAAGGGATGGGAAGCATCAAAAAGACTGCACTAAAATCCACCTATGATGCTTGGTTGTACTGGTAATACGGAGTTTCCCAACACACACACACAACCAGACAACAGCCAGCATTCAAATCCAATGCTGATGGATCCAGCTGTGTGATCCCAAGTTGATGTTAACAATCAAGCATCCTACATGGGTGAGTGGAATCCCCGGGCTCATCAGACATCTTCCTCATGCGCCCAGAAGCATCCTGTGCTTCTAAACCCAGCCCTCTCTGAGGAGACGCACTGAAGCTGTCAGGTGATTCAGCTACAGATTTCTCCATTCAAGCTCCTGGCAAGAAAAGTTAAGAAAGCCCTCTTGCTCTAACAAGCAGCTCAAGCATGAGGAGACCCTGCCAATGCTCTGTGGAGCATCTGTGACCCTCTGCACAAGAAGCAGAATAACCGCAGAGAATAGTTGTACTCACATCCTTGATCCCCTTTAACACTGCCTGAACAGAGATGATTCCTCCTGCTTAGCGATGCCAGGATGAAAAAGCTTCTCCATTTATAGCAGGGCCAAAGTACGTTCTCTGCAGTCCCTCCCCTAGCACCAAGGGGCTGCTGGAAAGAAGGTTCCCTCTTCACTCAGCTTGGGTCAAGGGAAGCATGGTTCCTGCAGGCCTACAAATGTGACCACAACAGCTGCTTGGGGGAAGTATTCCAGGGCAGCAAAGGGCAGTTTGGTGCCTACTTCAGGTGGGTTTCTAACTGTCATGTATGACTTGGAAAATTTCCCCCATCATCTTCAATATAGAGGCACAGTCCTGTGGAAGCTACAGGCCCCAGCTTAGTGCACTCTGAGCATGGCACACTGGGACATCCAACCTCCAGGGTCTGAGCTGCTGCACCAAGGCAAGCGGGGTTGTTCTGACCCACTTTATGCACAGCTGGTGCAACGCTCAAGCTCCTGCAGGCTGTCAGTTTGGCTCAGCGGGGCATAAGCTGGGCTCCCCAACACAGGCTCTGGCAGCCATTCCAACAGGTACAGGCAGGTGCAATGTACGACTCCAGCTAAATGACATGAAAGCTGCATTTTCAGTGCAACTTGAGCCTGCTGCTTGCTCTAATAACCTGCAGCCAAGGAGAAATACCCAGGCCTAGCAGAGACCATTTGTAACATTTGCCTCATCAGTCACACCTCACCACAGTCCCTGCCAGCGCCTGCCCTCTGAAGGGACACAGGGAGTGCAGCTTGCTAGCACAGATGATACAGTGATCTGAAACCTGGTCCTGTTGTCCTCTCACTAACATTACACCTTGTGCCTTGCTAGCACACTACAGCGTGATCCAGTGGGGGTGGCAGAGGGTCCCTTTGCCTCTATATGGTGCTGGCAGATACAAACCCTTGGGTATGGTGCCCTCTACCCTGTGACCCAAGAAAGATGAGTAGGAAGCTACACACTAGAAGACAGACATCTAATAAGACACAGCAGCTGGGCCTCGCTGGAGTCTGCAGAGCAGGAGCACAGATGCAGTGTCACACACAGAGCAAAGACTACTGAATTCAAATCTCATATTTTTAACCATCTTGTTGAATTCTCTCACCACCTCTCCAAGTCATCGCCCTCATCTCCCTGCCAGCCCTGCCTCCTCAACCAGGGGTCACATGGGTCTTCATCTGCACTGGACAAGGCTTCCAGAAGCCTTGTTTGCCCACTCCAAGGCACCACAATGAAGACTCCAGAGGCAGATGAAGGCAGCTTCAAGGAGCCTGCAAGCCTCCTTCCAAGAGCTGTGGGGAGGGAGATGGCTGCTTTTTAGTTCTTCTTCCACTGGTTTCTGAACTGCATTAGCTGAAGCCCTGATTTTCCATGTCCTAAGAGCAGCATAGGAGGTGTCAGACCACATTAGGCTGCTGGTCCATCAGCTCCTGACTCCTGCCGTGCCCACTACCTGATGCTTCAGAGGAAGGTGCACAACAAGAACGAACCTGTGCAGGAGCTGCCCAGTCACTCAATGCCGTACTTGTCACAGAAGGGAACTCCCTGCCTGACCTTGCCCAGATCAGCTCGCACACAAAAGCACATGATTTAAAAGCCCCTTACCCAGTCTGCCAGAAGGCATGCACATCACAGCAAGAACAAAGGAGTTGACACAGGCAGAGGTTTTTCCAGAGGTAACAGGCAGATTTGGCATCTCCCATTCTACCTCTACCCCTCCCCCCCACCCTTTAGCCTTTTAATGTGACCCCTAGGGGGGCCTTCTTGTGTCTGCTGCTTCGTTGAAGGGGCTCAGCATGTTCCTCCTTCCTGCCGACATGGTATTCATTCAGCAGTTCCTTTTGGGAGGCGGCCGCGCAGCACAAGCAGCACTAGGTAGCACACACAATGATTCTCGGCAGTCCCAGAGCTCCTGTGAATGATCTACTATGAACCGCCAGACTGGGCTTCCTCCTTGCAGCAGCAGAAGAGTGAGGCTGGAGCAGGTGTTCAGGAGAGATCATAACAGAGATCTCCCCTTTTAAAGCATTTGCTCTGTCCGCTCCCACCCCTTCTTCTGGCTTCTCCCAGCCTCCAAGTCCTTTACTTTGGGTGCCCCAGAGCACAGACATCGCGTAAGATTCGACAGTGGGGGCTCACAACCCCACACTGCTGCCAGGAGCTGGCTCCAGCCAGGCTGCAGCCCTGAGCCCTGAAGCTGGCACAGAAACCTAGGGGGCACCACAGGTTGCCTATGCCCCTGAGAACAAACCCCAGTCAACTCCACAGCACTTCTCTTGGGATGGGCTGCCGTAGCTTACAGGGGCTGACAGAATAACCAGTAACCAGGGCAGGACTGAACCACCTCCTTGACAACCAGCCCACAAACTCAGAGAGGACGTGGACCTGAGCATGTTCACAACAAAAGGCCAACCTCCTTCCTAAATCAGGCTGCCCCCACCAAGAGAGCAAAGCCAAGTTACTAATGCCCTTGCAGGTCAATGGAGGATAGACCCACGCACACACCACTGGGAGTGGAAGCATTTGGATACCACAGGGAGAGGTGGGACGAGCCTAGATCAAGTCTGATGGAGCCACTGCTCTATTGCTAACAAAACACAAGCATTTGGGCTCTTAATATTAATGCTATCTAAATATCAGGCTGCAGTGCTCTCTGGTAAACTGGAGTACAGACCCTTGCTTTCACTCCTCAGGCTGAGTTTGAACAGTTCCTCTTGAAAAACAGGTCATAGGTTATGAAGCAGCCTTTTTGATTCTACCCAAGGGGAGACCCTGGCAAGCTCCAAATCCACTGGCAGGCTTTTAGAGAGGGCAACAGGCAAAGGCATTTACATAGTTCCACTTTGCTGCACTGGCTCCAGGAAAGCGAGGAATGGGTGAGATGCAGTCCAGCAGAGGTGGGAAGTGAATCAACTCTGCTGCCAGGGGAGGGCCTCTAAGGATCTTGAGATGAGTTGGTAGCTCAGGCCAACTTCCCTAAGAACCAATGATGTCCACACCCCAGGACTAGTCCCCACAACTAGACCAGTTAAGGCCTTCACAGGGCAGAGGCGCCAGACTCTTATCATGTCCCAGGGCAGAATGAAGGCACATTACCGGAGCACTGCGAAAGGGTAAATACGTCCATGTGCTGCCAGTGCCATTCCGGTCCACGGACAAGCTGAGCGTCAGTCTCCACCACTGCACCGTCCCCACCCAACAAGCATTTCCTCCAAGCTCTCCACAGCCTCAGAGCAATGTGTTAAAAATAGCAACAATTTAAACAACTAAGAGGCTTTGCAAACCAAGGGGCTGCTGGAACTGCCTGTGTGCAAAGCAAGCACGCTTTATCTGAAGCCGTGGGGTTGGCACGATGTCAAAAGAAGCTGGATGCACCTCTTCCACTCTCACCTCTGTCTCCTCTGTACTCAACACTAGTCAGGCAGGGTATTAGTGCATATACCATTTGCTTTAGAGAGACTAGGCACACAAAGAGTTACAGCCTGGAGGCTCCCATCCAGAGCGTATCCGTGGCAACAAGCAGCATTCTTATGCTACCACATCCCAGCTGAAGTTGAACCCAGTGGTGGATCCCAGGGGGACTGGCAGCCTTACCCACCTCGGTCTGCTCCAGCATCTGCAGCCAGCACCAAAGGGGCTCCAAAGAGAGGACAGCACAGAGGGAAGCATCAGCAGAAGCACAGCCTTGGGAACACTGACCTCATCAGCATGGCCCAAAACAGTCCAGAGTCCCAAGATCTTTGCACCCCCATGGCTGTGGAGATGAAGTCTTTCCTTCCTCCTCCCTGCTCCCCACATGGGAAACAGCAGCATTGTTTGCTCTAGCCCAGGTACAAGAGAGTCAAACCAGACTCTGGCCATCCTCTGCCTTCCCTTTGCAGGGCTTTCTCTGTTCCTCACCTGGGAGCTGTAGAAGCAGTTTCCCAAGGACTGATATGATCTCCAAGCACAGGCTGGGTTTTGGCTGGCTTTGCGTAGAGGAAATAGAACTTAGATATCCAGATGCTGCTGGGACAGATTCATGACAACCTTAAGTGAGCATCCCAAATCATACCACTATCCCTGGCTTGTGCTTTTCAGATTAAATGTATTAAGGAATAAAAAGCAGCAGGAGATGTAGGGGGCAATCATAACTACAATAAAATAATAGAGCTAAATTTCTGCCTTCAGTGTATATATATGAGTGCAGAGATCCAAACCTAATTTTCAATGATTCAATGAATATGTTTACTCTGGAGTAATTAAGCCTTTATTCTGGGGTAAGAGTTGAGTGGACACTAATACCAGCGTAAGTCACTCCACTCTGACGAAGTTACCACCCTCAGAAAATGAGGTGCAACTATACCCTTGGTGTAAGTTATCCAGGAGGACTATATTTCATCCATGTGTAACCCTTTGCCAATGCCTCCTGCCAGCTGCTGCAGCTGGTATAACCTGTGTAGAGCTTGGCTGTGTGTTCACACCAGACACCAGTATAATTTTACTAAAGAGTAAAACCAGAGGTATATTGTTCTGGGGTATGTGCATTATAAGGCTGCACTTACAATGGAAGTGAAGGAGCTCATGAGGCAGCTCTAACCTCAATGAGCAGCAAAATCAGCTCTTTCTGGGCAAAACTTGCTACAGAGAATGCAGGTTCTTTAGAAATCTCTACAGGACTTGCCCACCTGTCTCAGCAACCCAAATGCCAGTTATGTTAAAGGTTCCAGTAGACCCTGTTCACACCAAACCAGAAGAAATAACCCCAACGCCAAGCCCTCATCTTCCCCAGCCTGGTCCCACAGATGTACAAAAGACTGTTTTGCTGGCCTGCTTAAATAACCCCAAATGTCAGTTAGGGTTTCTTACCTGACTCGCTGCATCCAGCAGTCCTCTGCATCGAGGCAATATGCTATGACACCACTCCCCATTGCATAAAACGCCAGAGGATGACAGGGGGACAGATCAGCCAGTCTTCTCCTGGGTCAGTACAAACACTGCTGGTACCACAGGTCAGTAAAAAGTTTCCATGTGCAAGTTAAGAAATTTGAGGGACTGGTTAAGAGCTTAGTGCTGCCTTTGCCTCTTGTTAACTTGCCCAAGAGTCTCATACACCAGCAGATGGAAGGACCACAGAACAGAACCTGGAGGAGCCCGCCAGGGAGAACCAACTACCCACTTCCAGCTGCTCCCCGTTTGGTAACATGTGTCCAAGCTATTCTCAGCTTTTGTCTGGGGTTCACACAAACCACAGTCATGAATACCTCAAGGCTGGCAACAACCTGGGAGTTATAGGGGGTAGTGCTACCCAGGCCACTGATAGAAAGCATACAGCAATTATTCCCTCACCTTGATGCCAAGAGCTAAGCCATCTCCTCCACTGACCAGCTGGAGTTGTGGCTGGCTGCAAGGAGAGGCAGCTTAATACCACCAAAGGCACCACATGGGGGAAATGAAACAGAGGAATAAAAGCAAAAGAGCCTTTTTTTTTTTTACCCTGCCTCTGAAAGACCCATTTGTGGCCTCTCATAAGTTGGTACCCCTCTCTGTGCCTCAGTTTCCCTACCTGAATGGGGCAGAGTACTGCCTCCCTCATCATTCTCTCACACGGTGACAATCCTCATCCTATAAGCACAAACGTTCACTGCAAGTTGGACAACACTGTTTCCTTCAGTCCCCTCAGCGACTGAGAGTTATCAATATTTAATTAAAAACAGAGGCTTTTAGTGAAAAATCTGAAGCTGCTGCAAAATTTCAAGCATTTCTAGAGTGCTGGAAAATGTAACAACTGTGTTACAGAACTTAGTGCCAGCTGGGCAGAGAACACATGGGGCCTGAACTGTCTGCCCAACCCTGGAAACAAACTGACTGCAGTCAAGGGGACTGGAGGAATCAAAAGCCAGTCCGAGCTCTCTCGCCACACCTTTCTCAAGAATCCTCCCTATAAGAGGGAGACTGTAGACAAGACTGAGCCAACTAGGTACATCCCTCGGCACACCTTGAAATTGCAACCACTTCTGGGATATGACTCAGCAACTGTTCACCAGTGAACAGGAAGTTAGTGCAAGAATTACCATGTTAGTCTGCAACTACATGGAGGAAGTAAGAAGGGCAGAGGGAAATCACACCCAGCAGAGTTTGGCCAAGACAAGAAATAGCCACTTCCTTCTGCTCATGAAAAAAGTGCCATGAGAAGCAACCAGAATGTCTGTTTGAAATTTCATTCAAAGGGCAGCAGTATGCCCCAAACCATCTTACCTTGCAATGGATGATATAGAACATTCCAGTGAGCCACCTCATCTAGGCTAGGGACAGAAGTGCACATAAACTGTTAAAGTGATCAGAAACTGGCTTAAACCTGTAACAGAAAATAAGTTCAGTGCACATAAACCAGTTTCAAAATGGCTGAAACTGGTTTGAGATAAACATGGTTGAATGTAGCATCAGATTTAACTGACTGAGGTCAAACCAGTTTGTGGAACTTGTGTCCCGGATCCATTCCTGGTTTAAATTAAATCAGAGTCCTCCACCATCCCAGCATGCTCAGCAATCTTGGGCTGGGCTGTCTATTCCAGCCAAGCAGGGTTGGCCCTGCCCTTCTCCTCCCTAGCTGGAAAACTATCATTGCTCCGGCTGCCTGAGAAAAGGGTGGGGGTGGGAAACCCTGCTCTGGAGTGGTGCCAGGTCTGCCTGGCAGGGGGGCAACAGCCCTTACCAAGCATCCTCAGCCCCCAGCCCCACCCGACCCCACTGCCCCAGTGGCAGAAGTAGGGTTGGGTCCAGACCCTGATAGCCTGAGAGGAAGTGTGGGTTTAATCTCTCCATTATGGGGTGGGATAGCGCAGGCACGTACAGGCTACACTTTTGCACTCGGGGCTGCAGCAGCCAGATGCCAGTAGCCTGAGGGGAAGGGCAGGAGTTTAATCCCCCCCCCCCCCCCCCGTTGCAGGCAGCAACACCCTGGGCCGAGTCCATCCGAGGAGTGGCCAGCTGACCACGGGGAGGGGGTGGAGATGTGAGGTGCTTCACCTCTGCTCGCTGCAATGCATTTGCTCTGCCATCACTGCCAGGAGTCAGAGGGGAGCAGGGAGCCACACTGCAGCTGCAGCCTACCTGCAAACTGCAGCCCCCATGCAGGGCTGGAGGCAGCCAGCACTGGCACCCACCCCCTGGGGCCACCCCAGCCTAGGCTGTGCTGCCACAGCGGGAGGCACAGGTTAGTCACGCTCCATAACCAGCCTCGGCTCCCCACCCCCCCCCCTACAGCCAGGTCACATCCCCCCTCCCTTGCCCTCTCCCCGGCCGCTCCTTGGAGTGACTCGGCTCAGGGTGCTGTGTTGGTGCCCCCACTGCTGCTGCCTGCAACGAGGAGATTAAGCCTCCTGGAGATCAAAGCTACTGGTGTCTGGCTGCTGCAGCCCCAGGTACATGGCCCCGGGTGCACAAGCAAAACCTGTTGGTGCCCACACAGAACCCTCCCCCCCTGCAATGGGGGGGTTAAACCCCCACTTCCCCTCAGGCTACCGGAGTCCCCGCTCCTACTGCAAGCCAGTGAGTGGGGCTGGGGGACTGGGGACCCCTGACAGGGGCTGCTTCCCCCCTCCCACTCCAGGCAGACCCCAGCAGGGGTCCCTGCAGGCCAAGGTGGGGTTTTAAACCCCTCCCCAATCATACTCAGGGCTTCCTGGGCTTGGCCATGCCCCTTCCCTCAGCTTATTTTCCCTCCAGCCACGGGCTCACTCTAGCACCCCCTGGCTTCTGACCTGAGCCACTGCAGGCATGTGCCTGTATTTCTGGAGTCAGAAGTAAATATCTGTTCACTTGCAAATCAGTTCAATCTACACAAGTTGGAGTAAACTGCAAATATTGAATGAATTCAGGCTCTAGCTTTTTGAATGTCTGTCCCTAGCCCTATATTCTCCATTGAAATCTCTCCCACAAAGACAGACTAATTTTGCCCATGACCTGCAATTTCATCCCTCACAAAATAATGCCAAGCCCTCAGGTCTGTCCTTTTGCCTGGGGTTTTCACCAAGGGCATATAATCACTTGCTCTAAACAGGGATTTCAATACCAAAACAATGATCTTAAACCCAAGGGACTTCCACTCTTCACCATGTATTAGGTCAGCCTCACAGCAGCAGCAGCAGCTTGGTATTTAACATATGGATCCTCACAAACCCCCCAGAAGGTAAGAGCAGTGCCACCATCTCAATTTTGCAAATGGAGAATGGAAACAGAGAGATTAAACAGCGTGGCCAGAGTCACACCAAAAATCTACATCAAGGCAGACCCTTGGGCCCAGCGGCTCCCATGTCCTAGGTGACCACCTCCACCACTAGACTTTTCCATGCTCTGCCTGCCTTCAGCCTAAGCAGGACTCCATCCCTGAGGCTTCACCCCAGCCAAAGCACCAATCTCTGAACACAATGCCTGCCTCATTCTGAACTATAAAATCCAAAAAGGGAAGGGCCCCTTCCTCTCCACCCCCCACCCCCAACTGTGCTGATATCACCTTACAAGCAACCCTCTCCGAGCATGAAGATCTGTTTTCATTCATATGACAAACTGGCTGCAGAGGGTTTTCCTCTGGGCCGGACTTATCAGCTCAGAAGCCAGCTGGATACAGACAGGAAATCAGCAGGAAAAGTAAAGTCTACCTCAGAACTTCACTCCCACCTCATATTGACTGCACAGCACTATACTTCCTTCCTGCTCGGCGGGGCTCCAGGGACCAAGACATTCAAAGGCAGGTTAACAAGAACCAGCCAGAGCTGACGCTGCCTGCTTCAGCTTGTTTTATTTATTTTTTTAAGGAGTACATCTATCCAGCTCTCCTTGGACAAAGACTGGCTGCTTTGTTTAGTGCTGATGTTCCCCCAGTACTGGGGGCACTTTGATGTATGCACTGAAAGGCTGTGTAGTTTCACTGGAGCTTCTGAACCCAGCTTCATAATCACCAGCCAAAAAGCAAGTTCTTCCCACACAGTAAATCCTTAACAAATCACAACCAAGATCTCTTCCCGCCTCCTAGAGTGACAATGCACTGGGGGGGAGGAGGGGGGGGGATTGTTTCTCTTCTCTCTAGATGGGGAAATGCAACATTAACAAGCTTGCTGTCCTCACAGGACACTGGCTTTATCTGCAGAGACAAGCGCTTCCTCCTCTTGCCCTACATCCTTTCCATCACAAAGGGCGACCCTTTAGGAAACATGTATGGTGGTGTCCCAGGATACAGGTCTTCATGTCCTCCAGACTCTACATCAGGTGTTAGAGCTTGCCAGGCTATTTCAACATGAATAAAACAGATCTGTTCAGTATCGTGCTGACCCAGAAGGAGCAGGCTGGCTCCACCCTGTAAATCCAAGCCCAGACTCTGGCTTCCCAGTTCATACCTCTCAGAAGTTAGAGTGAGGGAAGGAAAAGTCACAGATGCAGACATTTTCCCTCTTAGAAGTTTGCAAATCCAATATCAGAGCTCTGATGTGAAGTATAGGTAAGAAAAAAGGACTTACATGAAGGGAGAACAATTGCTGCACAGATACAAAAGGTCCAGCCCTAGAGACCTATGGACATTATCAGCAGGTCTGCCTACAGGTTGGCAGAAGAGCAATAATGGTAGAGATGACATGAAACATCCTTCTTAAAGACCACTTGGGCATTTCCAGCAACATGGTCACATGACTGAGAGCAGACAAAACTGATTGATTTCACACTGTTACCGACTTGACAGAAAACTCAAGACACAAACCGCCAAGGTGCAAAGCACGACTCTGTCTGCCAGGGAATTTCTCCCCCACTCTATGCTGGCAAGACCCAGATGCTGTGAAGCAGGGAGGAGACTCACTGGGACTTGCAGCAGCAGGCAAAAGACAGAAACGCAACACACATCACACAGTTGCCAGAGCAAATGCTTTCAAAGTGAAGCGCAAGCTGCTACTCCCAAAAGCTGGGGTCTCCAGACAGAGGCAAGCAAGTCCAGTCACCCTACAAGCTGAGAAGCTATACAAAGCAAGCATAAATCAAAGGCTGAAATATTATTAGTGCAGAACATGGCAGCCTTCATAGCCAAAGCTCCCAGGGCAGCACATTGTTACATACTTTTGACATACCTCTCAACCTGCGGGAAACTAAATGCAGGACACCAGCCCTCTAATAGGAAGAAAATTTCCTAATTGTAAGTGGCTGGCAGGGAAGAGATGGAGGATGTACAGCAATTAGCCTGCAGTTAGATTTCGTGATTCACAGGAGCAGAAGTGGAGAACTGGTGACGAATGGGCCAAGTTCCCCTTCAAAGCAATGGTCTCTGAAGCCTATATGTTTTTTTGGCGTGAGGTATTTTTGCCTCTCCCCCTCGTTCTTTCTTTTCAAGCCATTAGCTTGAAAATAGCATCTCTCATTCTCCTGAGTTGGCAGACTCTGGTTGCTTATCCCCACCAACCTGAAATCATAATCCTCCATTCGTGATACCATAATCACTTCTATAGCAACCAGTTGGGAGGTCACAAAGAAATGGGGTCATATGGGACCAGAACAAGGCAGATGCTGAATAGAATGGAAAGCTCTCTCATTGCAGGCAGCTTTACCATTAAATGGAGGGGGGAATTTGGGAGAGCCACACAGATGGGTTTTCTCAAGACACAAGCTCCTTGATATAAAGGATAAATCCTGACTCATTGACCCCAATGAGAATTAAACTATAGATCTCAATAGGACCAGGATCTAGCCCTTCAAAAGAGATGGTCCAGCATGGCCCTAAGTAATTTAGCCCCTAAGGGGACTTGTCCTGTGTTCAGGGCGCAGCTGAGAGGTATGTGATCAGGCTCCTTCCCCTTTCTTACCTTCGTGCCCGGTGATGCAAGTGCTGATGCTGCCGTGTTATAAGGGCACTTTCCCAAACAGGGCCACTGTGGCTACTCCTATACCAGCCTGCAGCCGGGTGCCCCGGGTAGGGTGGGCTAGTGAAGCCATGGTCCGACTCCGTCTCTGCGGCCAGCGACGAGGCAGAGCTCCCCATGGCTCCCCCCTACCCAGGCCCACGCAGAGGCTTATCCTAGGTTAGGTCCAAGCCAGCAGGGCCAATGGCGCAGCCAGTCGGGCGAGGCACTGCGGCATGGACTGGTGTAAAGATCCCAACACTGGAGAAAGGGAAGCCGGTTCTGATCAAAAGGGTGGAAAAAAACAAAAGAGAAAGAAAGAAAAGGAAAAAGGGAAAGAGAAAGAAACAAGGTATGATTTAAGCCAGCAACACTATGGTTCTAGAAGCTTGTTAATGAACTCTCTAGGCAGGACCCAGTTCCAGCATCTACTGAGATGGGAAAGGCTGTTTTACTAAAGTAGTTCATTGTAGTGTAGATGTGGGGGGATGCAGGAAGGTTTGAGAGAGGCATCTTCCGGTTAAATACCACATACCAACAGAGCCAAACTTAGGGTGCAATGGTCAGTGCCTGCTGCTTCCTATTCACTTCTACCCAATCTGTCAGTGGAGGAGAGCCAAGCACAAGCCTTTATGCTGGGCTCTTACTGCAGGTAAAGTAGGATAAGGGGAAAATGTAGAATCCCAGCCACAGAGCCTGAAGCACCAGCACTTGGGAAGCACTAGCACAGAAGGGTTATTCTGAAAGCTCCAGGAGCTAATTAAAAATCCGGCATGCCAATTAAATTAGCCAGGGAAATATAACTTGCCTGTCTATCTGAAGTGAAAAGGTTTGTTTTTTCTTTTAAATAAAATAACTTTTGGGGGGCTGAAGGGAGCTAGTCCTTACCATCATTATGGTTAAGAGGGAATTGAGTAGATTTTGTGCTGCCTAGTCAGTTCTTGGGCCATTTTGTACAGTGAAATTAAACAGAAGATACATACTCTTTTACAGCTATCACAGATTTCTAAGAAAGATTCAGCAACATTTTATTTTCTTCCACTTTCAAAAAAAGACTTTACAATCTGGGTTTGGGTCAGAAAAAGGATCAAGGGAACATTTAACAGAGTGAAAAAGAAGAAACAAGGAGGAAAAAAAACTTAGCCCAGCCGAGCTTATTCAATTACCCACCAGGATTCGTTAAAATGAACAAATTGTAGAAAGACTTCATGAAGAAGCTACTTAGTGCAGTAAAAGCACTGAAACAAAGACTCTAAAATACCATTTTTCAATCCCAGGATTGTTCCAGGGAATCAAGAAAGGCCTTGGTAGAAAGCAGACCCCAGAACACTGAACCTTGTGTGACAGGTGCAGTTTGGCTAGGAGCTTAGCACTGCCATGCCAGCATTAGTTATTAAACAGACATTGTTAACTACTTTTTAAATGGTTTCTTCTTTAATTCCCTCTGGTCAGTAATGATTGGTGCAGAAGCCTGAGAATAGCATTACTTTCTCCTCCTAGATTGTGTCTCCTTAATTGGCCAACGTGGACTCGGTGTATTAGCACTACCAGAGACAGCACAGCTCTATTCTGCTGCTGCTGCTGCACAGCCAACATGAGGACCTCATTGATTTTTGTGGCTCTGCCAAAAAAAAGCAGTCCCTTGCTTTTTCTCCCCTTTACTGTCATCCAAGTAGCTAATTGGTAAGAAAACAGATTTTCCCTGCTAATAGGAGAAACTGGAATTAAAAAAAAAAAAAAAGCATATCCATTTACTGGCCAAACACACAATCTATGATCATCTTAATTTAAAAGATAGATCATGTCTCATCTGACCTATTTACAACTAGCAGAACCCTAACTTTCTGTCTCAGTCCTAGATGCCAGTAATTTCCAATCTCAGGCACTATCAGTTCCAAAAGCTCAGCAGGCAAAAGATTAAGAAGTGCTTTTCATATGATTTACGAATCATAAGCAGGCTGCACTTCTGTCCCAAGACCCAAACAGCCAAAAAGGAAATCAAGCTCAGAGGGAGCAGACAAGGTGACACCAAATTAGGAGTCAAGGTAAGGCTAGAAAAAGGAACTTTGCAACATGAAACACCTTTGCAAGAAGAGCTGAGCAACTGGATAAAGCAACTCAGCTGTATTGGTGACCATTTCCTCAACTATCCAGCCCAAGATGACAACCCAAAGGCCAATCTTCTTCCTCTTCCTACATGAACATCCCAGTTTTAGCTCCTGGGCTTTTACTAGGTGACAGAGAAGTGGGCCATTAGCATGACTGTTGGCATCTAACATGTGGCCCCTGCCTTGTCCCTTCCCCCAGCCCTCCAGGTCTGTACTGTAACAAGAAGTATGATTGATCAGGCACCGGGAATGCAAATGTATTTCAGGAAACAGAAGATGGGAATCCGGCTGCTCGGTAAACCTCTGTGATGGGTGGAGTTGGGTACAGGAAGGGATCTATAAATAGGTGCAGGATAACCTCCCTAAGCTGGAGCTGTCTCACACCACTTGGTCTAACTGGGCTACTTTCCTGTCAGTGCTTTGTGCAATCAGATTGCTCTGGGCAAAGTGTTAAAATAAATTCCTTTGGCTTTGAGCTGGCTCCCTCTACACTAGGAGGGGGCCCTGGAAACAAGGGCTCAGGGAAACCCATGATTCAAAAGGGGGAGGGGGGGGGAAATCTGTGCACAAGTAAGAGCAGGACTGCAGGAGGCTTGAGGGCTGCAGCTCTGCACCCAGCGTGTCTGGCTGCAGTAGCGCGGGGTGAGGCACGAGCCGGCCCCCTGTCAAGGCTACATGGCACAACTGAGGGAGGGCAGGGTCTAGGGGCTGCTTCCCCACCGCTCGGGGGGGTCGTGGGGATTCATTTACAGCAGGACGCTGCCGGGGAGGCAAAGGGCTAAACTAAGGAGCAGGCTGAAGGGGCCGGTGCTCGGAGGGTTGTGAAATTCCTAGAGAAGAGCCGCCACCCTGCCCCGCGGGAAGCACGGGACTGAGACCCGGCAGCCAGGGATGGTGCGACCGGCAGGGAAGCCTCCGCTCCGGGAAGTCCCGCAGCACTGGCAGCTGCGGGGCCGGAGCCGAGCCCGCTGCACACAGCGCGGCGGCTACTCCCGGGGCCCGGCCCGGCCCGAGGCGGGAGCTGGCGGCGGAGCGGGGACGAGCGGAGCGGCCGGGTCTGGCGCTGCTGGCCACGAGCCGCTGCTCCCGAGATCCTGGAGCCGAAACGAGCCGCCCCGGCCGCACTTACGGGACCCGGCGGCAAAGTTCTCCCACGAAGGCTCCGTCCTGCGCCTGCCCCGAGCCCGCGGCACCAGCTGCGGCCGTCCGGGCGCGCACCGGCTCCTCGGGGTGGGCGGGCGGGGCCGCTCAGCAGCCGCAGCCAGCGCCGCCCCCGGCCGGGGAGGGGTCCGGCCCCGTTGAGGGACCCGGCCGTGCCGTGCCGCGGGCGGAGGAGCGGCTCTACTCGCGGGCCCGGGGGCGCTCGTGCTCCTGCCCCCGCCTCCCCGCCCCGACACGAGCCCGAGCCCTGCGCTGCGCTGCTGGAGCGGCCCCGCGCGGGAGGCCAAGCAGCGGCCGCTGGCACTGCCGGCCCGCGCCTGCCTCCTCACCCGCCCGCTTCAAACCAGCCCTGCTCTGCCCCACAGCAAGGCGACGCCTGCTCCCCAGGCCAGTGTCCCGCCGGGCGCTGCGGCTCTCCGGGCTCGGCCGCCGCGCGCGAGGCCCCGAGTCCCGCGGGCCCGCACGGCTGCGGCGACGGGAGCCCCGTCCTGGAGAAGGTCTGCCCTGGAAGACCTGTCTCGCTCCATCCCAACTGTGCACTCGGTGCAGTGAAAGCGGGGATCGAAATGCTTGCCTCAGGCAGGACAGGGAGCGGGCCTTCCTCAGCACCCACCCGAGCATTCTCTCAGTACTGGGGACAAGGCGACCTGCCGAAGAAGTCTGGCTACCGCTTCAGTGAGGGGAGAAGGGCTAGGAGCAAAGCTCCAGTCCCTCCTAAACTGTCCTCAAGGGAGCTTCACCAGTGTTTACCGCCACGGTGCGAGGGCTTCATCCAGCCCACCATGTAGTACCGATGTGGCTACAGGCTCCCCCGGCCGGCAGCTGCAGGAGCTTAAAAGGGCTGTTCTGCCCCGGGAAGCAGAGCGGCCTTGTGAACCCGCCCAGCCTCTCCTTGCAGTCAGATGGTGCCCTGTGCCTATCTGACAATTTGGTAACAAACAAATGCTTCTGCTCTTCCATCATCCTGTTAGCCCTGCAGAGCCAGTACAGCTGGGATGGAGTGAGCTGGAGTTTCCACATTTGGGGAGTCAGTAAGCAAGTTGCTTTCTAATCCACTACAAGTCTGTGCAAACCCCTGAAGAGTCACACACCAGCTTTGGGTGTCACCAAGACCAGAATGAAAACAGGAAGAACAGGCAGTGATGTGAACAAGAGCCTGGGACCTGAAAGACCCAGGACCCTGGCTTTGCCACCAACTTCCTACACAACCTCAAACAAGTTACTCCATTCTTCCGACATCACAGAGGGGTCGATGGTACAAAGAAATGTACACCAAAGACAGAGGTGCTCAGACCCTAGGTGTTGGAGTCGTGCATAAACAGGGAGAGAAAATTTGCCCTGATGAGCCCTTACTTTTGGGGGAAGGTATGCCCAGAACTTCAAGTTCATCACGGGGGCACAGAAGGGTATTGGTGAGTTTTTATTCACCAAGGCGCCCCCAGGGGTTACAAGAAATAATGGCCACAAGCTAGCAGAGAGCAGATTTAGATTGGACATCAGGAAGAACTTCTTCACAGTTCGAGTGGCCAAGGTCTGGAATGGGCTCCCAAGGGAGGTGGTGCTCTCCCCTACCCTGGGGGTCTTCAAGAGGGGGTTGGATAGCCATCTAGCTGGGGTCATCTAGACCCAGCACTGTCCTGCCTATGCAGGGGGTCGGACTCAATGATCTATTGAGGTCCCTTCCGACCCTAACATCTATGAATCTATGAACGAATGAACCCACTGCATAACCTGTCCCTCAGCAGGACAGCACAGCCAACACTTGCCAGTGAGAGGTTCTTTTCCACAGAGTGCACTGCATCTAGTCATAAAAGGTCAATCAAAGCCTCACAGCTTAACCGTAAAATCTCTGCATGTTCCAGCTGATGCTGCACACAAAAGTAAAGCCACAAAGCTCAGTTTCATGTCATAACTCCCTGCAAACTGGGATTTGACTCTAGGCCATCACTAGCAAATGACCCAACAACACACAAGGCAGCCCAACCCCAGCACTGACTCACTCTGCAAACGTTAATGCACAAGAGGGTCACAGCAGATATGAAAGGCAGTCTCATTTCCCAACAAGCTTCAAATCAATTGTTGCCAAAGTTAAGCAGCCCTCCCCCTTTCACAACATGGTACAAAGTTGCAACTGCTGCTGGAGGCTGGACATCTGGGCGGGCACAGTAATTTTCTTACTGATTACAGTAAATCTATCATGAGTAACAGAGGCTTCAAGATGGAGAATTATACAGCTCTTGAAGGGGAATCAAAGTCCTAATTAAAAGCTATGGAAGAGGCAGTTGGTTGATGGTGTCTTTAAGTAACAACTAATTTCAAAGTCCATTTCTGTCATTGATTTATGAACAGGAAGTTCATTTTATCTGAATTAGCACCAAGTTTGCAACCCACCACCATTAAGCTGGGGCCTAAACAGACACAAGTTTAAAAAAAACACACTGGCAGAGCCTGGCACTCCATTAAGCCAATTAACATGCCTTCAATGAGATATGAGGGGGCTTTTTCTATTTTCCAGTTTATTAGCCAATTGTGTGCAGATTCTGAGTGCAGCATTAACAAAAGCCTGTGTGGGCTGGCACAGCTCCTCTCATTAGTGACACCGCAGGAGTATCTGTAGGTGCCACAGGAAGAGAGGAGAGGAAAAAAAATACAAAACAAGACAAGACAGGCCACTGCATCCAACCTCCATAAGCATTAGCAGCAGGTCTCATTTTCCAACCCTTTCGCTTCAGTGTTTATAATCCTCATAACATATCTTTATCATTTCACACAGCCCAGCTGAGAGACGGTAGCTGAAAATCACCTTTACATCCTGCCTGAGACCATTATAAAAAATGGTAAGTTTTAAGTTACTGACTAAAAATGCGCTACAGATTTAATGGACAACATAGTTCAAAATGAGACAAGGAATGCATGCGAGACTGGTGAGGAGAATGCTTCTCATACAGATATGCACTCCAGTTCTCTCTCTTTCTAGATGGGCTTAACTTGACTGAATTTCCCGGCAGCAATGAAAAAAAAATTTTTCTTTCCTGCTACACTTGAGTGTTGATTGGTAAATGGCAGATCTTCCTGTCTGAGGCTGAGCCAGCCTGCATAGAGCAGAACTGTTGTTATTGCACATTCACAGCGCGAGATAAACATGAGTAAGAACCATGACTAAGAGCCAGGCACCATCCCCTCGAAGCATCTGCCTTCCCGGGTCTCCCTGATTCGTGGCACTGGTGGCTTCTGACACCAACTTCCCCTACTGGGACATTGTTGTGAAAGCAGCTAAAGCAAGAAGTGAAGCCAAACAGGAATAGCATTGGCTTGTAGAGAGATCTTCTGCACTGACTGAAATCCACAAACTGTGTGTCCATTCTGAACTCCAGCTCCACATAGTCATTTAATGTCCCACCACTGGGAAATCACCAAGCAAAACAAAGGGAACACTAAAAAAACCCACCAAAAAACAAAAAAACCCTACACAAAAAGAAACAGCCTGCATAGTAGAAAGGTCACTCAGGACACAGGGTCCTGAAACTTAAAAACAGCTGGATATGCTAGAGTAGCGAAGGAACTGCATTTATAAGTTGCATGAGGATTAACGTCTGTGTTGGGCATCAACTGGCTACAAATAAGTTTAGACAGAATATCAGAGGAAGGGTTCGAACCATCAGAAGAATGGCGTTCTTGGGGCAAACAACCCACCAAGATGGAACTTGATGAAGTTATGGAAGGGATGTGACAAGAAGTCTTGAGGTCCCAGGAGGGCTGCCCATTCTTACTCCTACAGTCCTATGCTCCCTGTGATATGGGCAGGTTTTAGCCATAGCCAAATCAGATCCCATGTTTGCACCACCTCACCCTCCACTGGGTATAGCAATCCCAGGTACATTTTGTATTTCAATTACGTTTGTAGAGTGCCTTGAGTTCCAGTGCACTGTACACAGAAAAGATATTATTCTAAAGGGCAAAGGGGATTGTACATTAATTTAATGCCAGCTAAGTCAGAGAGATAAGTAGATAACTAGCTGGCTTGCCAGAATAGGGTGGGGCCAGGACTTGTGGTAAGAAAGGAAGTTTTGTAGCCAAAAGGAAAACACACACAGCATAGGGGCTGGAAGACCAGCAGCTGTAATTCTCCAAGGAAATGCTTGGATGCTATAGAAAATCCTATAAGAAAACAACTGGAATATCTCACCCATAATACTTCTCCAGCAGGATAAGACAAGGGCTACTTACAGCATGAGCATTCATATCACAGCTGTCTTCAACAGAGCCATGCACACCGCTGCTACATTTTCCCATACCCCTTTTGGGACTCAGCAAGCAACTCCTTTACAGTGGGTCCACAAGCCACTATAAGTTTGAGAGACTCTTTCCCCCAGGTTACATTGTTCAATACAGATTGGAGTTTCTCTGCTCTCATCCTTTACCACGTCCCAATTTCTAATCCACTTTCCTAGATTTTATAGGGCTGGTGTCTCACATTTCGCCTCAGGCAGGCACAGAAGTAGAACAAGCATGGCAGACAAAAATCAGGTGGCATTTAGTGTTTGCATTAGAAACAAACCAGAAAATACAGGAAAAGGAGTAACAGAACTGAACGAGTGTCTGAACCTCATTTACAAAGTCTGCTTGACACAGAGGTTTTGTATTGGCAGAACTCCTTCTGGTAGGGGTGGGAGATAGATATTTTATACACACACAAACACACCCCCCTGGTGCAGATCCAATTAGATCATTGTTAAAGTGCCTTATACCACTGGAATTTATATCTTCTTTCCTGTATGTGCACTTATATACTAGTTTAGCTGTATGCAGACTATGGAAATTGTGCCAATTTAAGCACCCCAATATAGCTAATCATACAGCTTTGATGTTTAGGCAAAGCCTTAGCAGTCTTTAACTGCAAAGCTGCTCTTTAAACAAAGAAGATGATCTTATGGAAAGAAACTACTCTGTAGAAGGAAGAACTGCAATGTAAACACAGATGCTTTCAGCAAGTAAACATGGTGACCCAGGCCAGAACAAGAGTATTGCACTGCACTTCCTCACAACCTTTGGGTTAAATCAGAGATCAGCAGAAAGCAGCAGCAGCTGACCCATTGGGGGGGGGGAGAGGGAATCCACAGCTACACCCAAGATCAGCCATCCAGATGCTCAGATCACCTTTAAATCAGCCTGGCAGAAGGAATGCCTGGAAGGAGGGCAGCTCAGAGTTCATGTGCTACAGAAGTCATTCAAATGCCTAGTAAAGACATGTACAGTCACATTACAATTCTGCACTGGTATTTCCTCCATGTCAACCCTTTCTGCCTGAGAGGTGGCATCTGCCACACTCAGAGGAGTTTCACTCAGTGAGGCAGCAGGCTCCACTTGCCAGGAGCTGTGTGACTATCTGAAGTTATCTGCTAAGATCACATGAAGACTCCAGCTAGATAGTATGGACCTTTCTGACTCCTGCACAAGCCAGGCTGGTAAGGATACACTGCATAGGTGCCCTTGCGGTCTGTTAGCTCCTCCTCATACTCTAGAGCTGATTCCAGGTCCAGGTTCTTCTCTACAGAGTTTTGGATATCTTGGAGGATTCCCCTCCTTGATAACTGAGAACAGGGGATGATGAAGGTGACCACATCCAGAGAAGGTCCATGTCTAAGGCTAGAGTTTCCAGAGAGGATGAGCCCATCCTTAACCACATTCTTGGTTCATTTTGATGCAAAGCCAGAAACTGACTATTCACTAAAGCAGGGGTGTCAAACTTTTTCCACCTGGGCCAAATCTGGATCATGAGGTTCCTCATGCACTGGCTCCAGCCCCACCTTCAGCAGCAATGCAAACAGCAGCTCTGTTAAGCCCTGTGGCTCCACGAGCCCTGCTGCACAACCTCAGAGAACTGCAGGTCTTACCGCTACTAATGCTCACACCGCTACTATTGAAACAAGTTCTCAGAGGGGCTCCATACCCCAGAATTCATCCCCAGGGTGAGTGATGGCTGCTGTGTCAGCTCAGGGAGACACAGGGCTTAATGGGGCCACTGCTCACCCAGCTCCTGAATTTCGGGCCTCTCTGGGAGCTCTGAAGGCCAAATCAGGTCCACATGCTTAAGTTACTATTCAGGGCACCAGACAGGTTTGGTATGAATGACTGGGCTGGAGTGAGGAGCAGTAATAGTGCATAACCTTAGACCATTGCTGCTCCTCACATCTGTCCCAGGAGGCTGCCCTACACGTAGACCCCACTCCCTAAACTGGGAAAAGCCATTTTACTCAGGGAGCTACAGGCAAAGCAACACTGAGCTCCTGTCTTTCCTTGCTCTTGTGGGAGCCTCTGATGTAGCTGCTTGAACAGCTGCTCTGGTGCATAAGACTGTGAAGTTCAAAGCATCAGCCCACAATGGCCCCAGGTTCTTTCCTGTGCTCCTGCAGCCACAGCTCAGACACAAGAGCTCAGGCAATCCAGAGTCACGTGTCCTTTCCACCCGCAGCAGCTGAGAACCTTCTGTACACAGAGCAGGAGAGGGAAACACCAAAAAGGAAAACAAAACACCACTGGATGGGGTGGAGGAGGAGGTGGTAGCATCCACACTGGGCCAAGGAGCCACAGGTGGCAGAATAGGTCTTCCCTTGTCTTCCTTTTCCTCCCATCCACCATAAAGGGTGACACTGGGGAACAGCCACAAAAAAGAATTCCAAGCCTCAGGCCAGAATTTTCAGTCTTGGTTTCTACATCACAGGCCAGGTTATTTCTACTACAAGATCCTCATAGCGCTGCTGGAGTCTGTGAGTCCCATGGGCCAGCTGGGCATCTTGGCCCCAGGGCTGTAGTAGATGGCCCCTGAATGCACCAGCTTGTACAACACTTTCTTGTATTGCAGTCCCAGTTTGTTAGAAGGAGCACCAGCTGACAGCAGCACAGGGTCAGAGAATGGAGGGGGTGTTAATACGTGCACAAACAGTTGCTGAGATCTCACACAAATGGGCACCTCAGCCCCACAGATAATAAATCCCATGCCTAAATCACCTGTCAGGCTTCCAGATTCACTGGAACTACAATTCCCAGAAGCCTTTGGGCTTATTACTGCATCAGCTTGACAATGGGAGAGAGTTTGAACCTGCTTGGAAACAGGAGCCTCTCTGCTGCAGTTAGGCATTACAGGACAACTCTGACTCTCTGTTGCAGAGGACAGCCAGACAGCCGCTGTTATCATCTCTGTTGCTCCTCACTCTGCCAAAGGCTGCTGTTTATGGTTCTGATGAAAGCCTTGATCGTAATCAGGTAATACAACACCTAGCAAACTCAGCAGGATCTGAATGATAAGGATTCTGGACAGCTTCCTATGATTAGCAGCAGGGCAGGCCCTCTCGAGAGACCTGTGTGTGAATGCAGGGATGTCTGAAGGGACACACTGCAGGCATGTTCAAATACAGCAACACAGGTTAATTACCCTGGCTGGCCAGCAAGACGTCTTTGCAACTGCATCTACTGGCAAATTCTGAATGCAGGTTTCTCAGAACATGTCAAACACTTGTCACCAGCAAAACTCTCCAAGGTTTGAAGTTTGAAAGTTGGACTTGGTTACCCTCCCACAAAACCAGCTTTCGTGGGGGAAAAAAAAGTTGTGTTTTTTTCATTTCCTTATCTCTGCAAAGCAGCCAGACTGATTTTAATGAAACCTGCCCTTGTATCACTGTCCCTGTCCTCAGCCTCCTCCTCAGAAAAAAGTCTCCATTGGGATGAGACTGCACAAGAGAATTTATAGCCCACGATGAGGGAGTGAAGGATCCTCATTTATAATTGCGTAGCTCTTTTAACCTACATTTCAAGGTAGCTGTGGTGTCACAAAGAAGTACTAGGATCGCTGCAGCTCAGGGTTCATGGAGTGGTTGAGCACTTAAGCACAACATGACAGACTTCCAGTCTCCTTGGGAATCTTGCAAGAGTGCCAGTAGTAGAATAAAGGGGTTAGAGAGTCAAAATTTTACAACTAAAACAAAGGGCCTGATTCTGCATCTGCTTTGCAGATCATGCTGTTAATTACAGTTGGGACAAGGGACAACGAGGCAACAACCAGTGCCAGTGCAGAGATATTTTCCACCTGCTTTTCAGGGGCACATAGGACTGCAACCAGGTCCAGAACAGCCCACTGCTGACTCAACCCTCTGTGCAGCACAGAGTAGCGAGTCTCACCCAAAAAAACCTGGTAGAGCTAATACATATCTGTTAAAAGCCATCCAGACACTCAAACCATTCAAACTCCAGTTCAGTCCCAAGACAAACAGCTTTGATGATCAGAACAAGAGGACATCTTTTAATGTCTAACTAATAACTTATAACTTTGGTCAAGCGAGGAGACCCTTTGGCATCCTTGGTAAAGTGTGCATGCACATGCACACGCACACACACGCGCACACACACACGCGCGCGCACACACACACGCACACACCTAGAAGGGGACGCTATTCAACACCTCGAAACCTTAAAAATTAATCCTCTGCAATGCACTCATGTTCATGTTTGGCATCCTTGGTAAAGTGTGCATGCACATGCACACGCACACCCCCCCCCAGAAGGGGATGCTATTCAACACCTCGGAACCTTAAAAATTAATCCTCTGCAATGCACTCATGTTCCAGGGGACTGCACATGCCTATGTCACATCGCCACCCTTACTCTGCCTCTCAGTTCTGGTCTGATGCATAGACAGGTGATTCATATGGACAAGTCCGAGACCCAGATCCTTGTCCAGTTCAGTTCTCCACCCCCTCACCCCCCTTCCCCAAGAGAATGGAGCGAGCAGGCAGAGCTGTGAATAGCATGCCACGTCTGCCACTATAAGGAAATCCACTGCCTCCAGTTGAATAATGCTTGGCACTTATATAGGGCTTCATATTTGAACAGTACTACACAACCATTAGGGAGTGAGGAAGTCACCCGGCAAAGCAGTTAAAGATTTAGCTTCCTTGTAAACTCCCTCTTGATGGGAATGAACACATTGCAGAGGTCACAGGAATGTGGTTGAAAAGGAGGCGGTAAGGTCTGCAGTGATTTGCGTGGGTCTGGGCCAGGGGTGGGCAAAATGTGGCCTGGGGGCCAGATGCAGACCCCCAGACCATTCTATCTGGCCTGCGGGGCCCCTAAAAAATTTAGAAAATTAATATTAATCTGCCCCTGGCTGCCTATCATGCAGCCCTGGATGGCTTGCCAAAACTCAGTAAGCCGCCCTCCACCCAAGATAACTGCCCGCCCCTGGTCTGGGCTCTGTTCATGCTGAGATGAAGCAAGGAAAATGTAGGAGTTGCAGGAAGTGGCACTTTTGATTAAGGAGCTGGCTGTTCATCTAGGAAGTGTTGGGGGGGCATTGCTTTTCAGAGCGCCTGACTCTTTGTGACCCTTCCAGATCCCACAGCAGTAAGGACAGAATCATTAATGCTGGTGTCACAGTCGAATCCCACCTTGGAACTTTTGCCAGTGTCATCCACTTCCCCTCCAAGCATTTTGCCGTACACCATTCAAGAGGAGTTCCGTGTTACCAAAGAAGCAGCTGCTTTTCAGAGGTAGGCAAAGCTATTTGTATTTATGTATGCATGTTACAGTTCATATAAATCAGCAGAAAGCTTAGGGATCCATCAAGATGGGAGGGAGTCCAAAATGCCAGTGCTCTTTGCTGTGGGAATAAGTCAGACAATATTTTTCCCATCCAATATCCCTCATACCGTGCAATAAGAAACCCCTGAAGGGAACATGGGCAATGTGGCCCCATTGTAGCAGTTCTGGTCTCCTCCATTATATTTGCTGAGATAAAGTCAAAAGCATGTTTACCCCTAAGCTAAACAGTGAACTCCATGTCCTCCTAATTACATCAATAGAAATGCATTATCCTGGCTGTCACCCATCAGTCCTACTGACAGAACAGTAATGCTGTGCAATGTAAATGCAGGGGAGAGGGTAGGTCCCTCTTGCTGTGGTGACACACTCTTCTGGATCAGATTCCCCTGCTAGCTCCTTTCCCCTTCTCCCGCACCAAACAGAACTGGAGCTGCTTTTCTTTGGAGGCCTGGTGGAGTGACACTTAAGCCACTCACCATCTTTCAAATGCAGGAACAACTTGGGAATCTAAGAACCACTGACACCTGGCATTCCCCATCTGCTAACACCACAGCCTCAAACATGTGGCAGTAAATTGGGGAGGCAAGAGTTACATGCCTCTCTAGCACTGCCTGTAGTGCTTCTTCCTCCCCTTGCTTCTCAGACAATGATCACTGAACACTTGACAAGCAATGACACTTAAAATAGTAACAGGAGCCATACAGGACTAAATACGGTGGTGGCCTGCTGCGCCCCTCTAGACCACTGTCACCCTGGGCTGGAGAGGGCACACATGCTTGAGCAGGAGGCTCACAGAATCTATGCCCTATGGCCACATGCAGGCCATGTCAGTCAGGCAAGGGAACGGGGATGACAGTTCACCCTGCTCTGAAGAGAAGGGCCAAAGAAGGAAAGCCTGGGAGGATAACACCAATTCACCTGCCCCAATTACATTACAAGCAGGGGTTGCTTAATCCAGGCTGCATCATCCTTGCACTTCTTAGGCAGAAGCATGGGGTCCAATCACTCAACTATTAATGACTGCTACTGCCCAATATGGCCAGCTCAGAAAGACAACTCTCAGGATCTCCTCCAACTACCCTTCAACCCATACAACGCCAGGCCCAGAAGCCAGCTGGGCTCCAATCAGACCACTCTCTTCATTCACGGCAGAGGCTACTACCAGAAGCCTAACTGGGATGGGAATGTGACTGGATGGAGAGGAAAGATGGGAGAAATAGTCATTTGGTTCCAGCCTAGCTTAAAATAACCACATGCTTCAAAAGAAACATCAAATCCTCAGCTGTGGCAAGTGAGAACAGCCCCACTCATTCAGCAATGCTGCACACAAGCCCAAGACTGGCCTGAGTAGTCACAGGGGTACAATACAACTATGCTCCCTAGTGTGCCTCATGGACAGGTGAGGCACGGGGACATCCCTCCCCAGCAGTCCACTAGCCTTGTATTAAGAGAGGCAATGAGCAAGACAGAAACCCGGCAAACTTACAGATTCAGTAACAAGCAGGGTAACGCTTCCAGCAGGGGTGAAGTGATATGATTCACCTCACCCAACATGCCACCTGACTACTGACTCCTTAATACTCCAAAACAGGATTGATCCTGCTGCCATTGTATTCAATGGGAAAATTCCTACTGGCTTGGACAGGGCAGGATCAAGTTCAAAGCCATCAATTATGCCCATGAATCTCATGACATGGCTGTGAAGGAAGCATCCCAACAGACTGTCACTGTAGTTAGTGTGCCACACATCTCAGGATTTACTGGCCCTACAGATTTTTGTTACCATTTACAAAAGGTCACACCTCAAACGCAAAGGATAAAATAAATCATGATCACCTTTGCCTTCACCCATGAGGGAAAGGACCGCTAGGAACAGCAGGTCCCCAAGTATAGTAACACACTGAGATCTGTGAACACAGATCAATAAGGAGCAGTGCATCCTGGGACTGCCAGCCCGCTGGGGCCACTCTTCTGTATGTATCCATCGGCAGCTGTGCTCCACTCTGCCTCTCTCAGCCTTAGGGCTCATCTGACAAGAAGTGTGAGCTTCAGGGACTCCTGACCAAGCCATTGGAGCCTCCCACCATCACTGCACAATGCCCCCGACTCCATACACCACAAAGCCACTCACATGGTTTGACCACAGTGCCAATCCATGCCACCTGAAAAGTACAAGCCTGGATGTTTATTTCCATTACAGGAATGCAAAGCAAAAACCCTCCAAAAAACACATACTAACTACAAATATTCAGAGTCCAACCCACCAGATAGTACAGAGGACAGCACGGTCATGCAACCTGCATTCAAACTTCAAGCACAGACTCTATACAGTGAAAACCAAAATATACGAATGTGACGCACAAACGCAAGTGCTTTTTGAATAACAGAGGGGCTGGTTAGTGGAGAGAGACTTATATGTGCATCGTATCAGATACCTACACCTAAGGAATCATGGGCTGACGTATTTCTGACTGATGCCTTATTCGTAGCATGGCAGTTCCCAAGAGTCCCCCTCCGAGGCTCCCCAGAGCTAGGGACAGTTGTACGACAACGTGACCGGCCTTAGGTCAATCTACAACCTGTGCAGTTGAAGGAGAGCCGACAGGAAGGATCAAATTGCACCTAAACACTCTGGTAAAGAAAGAAGAGGGGCATAACCCCAGTTCAGATAGCAGCCGGATTCCCGACCAGTGCAGAGGACTGGAAAGCAGCAGAGTCCTGGCGGCTGTTCCCAGCTCAGCCCCAGGGCGTTCGCTCAGCCGCTCCAAGCTGCCTCTCCCCGCGCAGCAGTGGCATGGACGCTCGCCGGTGCCACAAGAGAGTCGGGTGCAAAACCGGTCCCCGCGCCACCGCGCCAAGGCCGGCAGGAGCTGCCACGCAACCACAGCATGAGGACCTCCTTGGTCCGGTCATTGCTCTGCGGCTGCCATGTGCAGCTGGTGGCCAGGCCGAGGGGTAGCAGGGACGGCGCCCAGCCCAGCCCGTCCACTGGGGCACGGGCAACTCCACAACAGCCATGGCCCCCTCGATGTCCCGGGGTCGGGTCGGGACACGCTGGCCCTGGCCCCGGCCCCCCACACTAGGGCACCGGGAAACCCGAGTCCAGGGCCCCGCTGCGCAGACCCGGCCACAGGCTCGTGTCCCCCCGGGCCGCCCCAGGTGCCCCGAGCGGCAGCCCCGCCGGGCCGGGCCGGGCCGGAGCAGGTGAAGGGGCGCGGGGGGGCGCGGTCCCCAGCGCGACGCGGGCGGGGGGAGGCCCGGCCGGAGCCGGGGGACCCCACAGAACCGGCCCCGGAATCCTCGACCCCCCGGGTGATACCTGACTGGGGGAGGCAGCGCGACCCGGCCCCGCGCTCGCGGCTGTAAGTTGCCCCGTCCCGCCCGGCGCCTGCCCCGACCCGCTTCCTCTCCCGGCAGGAGCAGCCCGAGCGCCGCCCGCGCTGGAGTCCAGAAACGCGGCCCTACGCCAGCGCCGTAGCGCAGCGCCCCGCGCCGGGAGCGGCGCTACGCCACGGACGCTGCGCGCTGGCGATGCTGAATCGCGCGGCCCGACTACAAGCCCCAGGGGGCGGTGCGAGGCCGGACCGGAAGCCGCCGGCGCGCGCGGAGCACGACGGGACGTGTAGTCCGCCCGAGGCGGGGGCTCTCGTGGGCGGCGAGTCCTAGCGGGCCCCGCACGCGCCGGCGCCTGCAGCCGCGCCCCGGGCCCGGCGCTCGCCCGCAGCTGCCGCCGGCCGCAGCGGAGCGGACTGCGGGGGCCTCGCGCCCCCCCGGGCCCTGCCCCGATCGCCCCGCGCCCCCTCTCAGCCCCTCGTCCCCGACGGACAAGCCCGGAGCACAGAGGAAGTGAGGGTGGGAAGGGACCTCCGGCGGCCATCGAGTGACCCGCCCCTGCTCAAAACAGAGCCCTCCCCAACCACCTTATCCCAGCCAAGGCTTTGTAGACAGGTCTTAAACCCCCGCCCCCCCGCCCAAGGCTGGAGACTCCGCCACCTCTCTGGGGAACCTAGCCCAATGCTTCACCACCCTCCTCCCGAGAAAGTTTTTCCTACTATCCACCCTAAACTTCCCTCTCTGCAACTTGAAACAGTTGCTCCTTCTTCCATCATCTGCCACCACTCAGACCAGTCTACCTCCATCCTCTCTTGAACCCCCTTCAGGTAGCTGAAGGCTGCTATTAAAATCCCTCTCAGTCTCCTCTTCTGCAGACTAAAAAAGTAAGCCCAGTTCCCTCAGCCTCTGCTCAAGTCCTGTGCCCCAGCCCCCAAAGCATCAGGGCCCAGCAGCAGCCCCTGCCACCGGCAGATCTGGAGCTCTGAAGAGCAGGGTGCAGATCACACAACGCCTATTTTTCTCTGTCAAAAATAAACTAGAACCTTTACTAACATGCCAGGGATGTAGGGCTGTGTTATCTGGTTTAAGATTGAAGCAAAAACAAATATCACTTCATTGGAATAAGTTAAAAACAAGCTGCCACGTTACTAGGAGCAGCTCACGGCAGAACGGCAGAGCGAAGGCTGGCTTGGTGGGTGGAATGTCAAGACAAGAAGAGAGAGGGTCATTGACACCTGTGGAATGAATGAGACAGGCACTGCTGAGGGTGTCTATGGCTGAGTGTAATTTACCTGATCCCGACTAGAAATGCTGCTGCCACTGCCAGGAACTTGGTTTTAAACTTTGGGTGGAGGAGGAATTAAAAGAGGGGTGGGGGTGCACTTGCACCCCCCATCCCCGATCCACCCCTAACACCACCTCCCAGTCCCTTACAGCCACTAGAACACACCACTTTCAGTCCGCCACCCGCTTCCCTACAGTTATCCACCCTCTGCCCAAATGCATCTACATCCAGGATGTAACACAGCAGCCATGCACCACAGTTGAAAACAAGTTGAAGGAATGCAAAAGGGGCTACACGTGGTCCAGAAAGAAAAGACTGGGTGCCAGGAAGAACCTGCATTATCATTCCAATCCAAAGCAACAGGTTGGAGCTCATGGGGTTTCACTAGCACAACTGAAAAGCAAAACCGTAATTAATTATTTATGACAATTAAGGAATAATAATGTACATTTGATTTAATCTTTAAAATCAATGAGAAATTATAAGCTTTTGCAGCCTGGCCCCTTAATAAGAATTCAAAGCATTTCTCAGTCTACCTCTGCTGGGGATGCCAGGGCTGTTACCAAGTTTATAGCTAAGGTAATGGATTTGCCCAAGGAGGGAACAGAATCTCAGCAAAAGCCAAGTGCTGCAGCCTCACACCACACTCTCACATGGAGCTCAGTAGTGCAAGCCCTATGCATCAAAACATCAGGATCTTTAATGAGTAATCAGGAGAATTTACTTAAACCAACTACCACCATTCTTTTTTATATGCCTTCTTTCAGGAGCTCTTAACAGTCACATTCCCCAGCTTTTCCTCATAGCAAGGAGGGTTTGAAATTCATGTCAATAAAATGACAGGTTTGTGTCTTGGGTGATCACATGACTCCAGGAAAACCCACAAAAAGTTATGAAGCTCCTGACAAAATTGCAAGCATTTACAGTGCTGGAAGCTCAGAGTGGGCACAGGGGGCAGAGCCTTGGACACCACAGTGACAGACAAGTGAGAATCCTAATGAAATGGCCAGAGCTGTGCTATAAACACTAAGTCATCCTGAAGTGTGGGTGAAAACTGTATTCTGCTTGAGAACACAGTCAACGCAGGTGAATCATGTACAAAATGCTGCATATGAGAGTTCAGGAGATTCATTTCGTCTCTGAAGATGATTGTTTTCACTGGCCTATGCTATAGAATCCAACTAGTACTTCACTGTGTTTAATTAAACCTCTTTCTCTCACTTTCAAAGCTATTTAAGCCTCAGTTGTATGTGCTATCCCCTCAGAGGCACAACACTGAAAATCCACCTCATTTAAAATAACTAGATCCCTTCCACCCCCTCCCAGTTCTATTTAAACTATATAGCAACCAATTTAGTCCAGGAAATTAAAAACAGAAGTAGTCTCTATTTCTGTAGGACCATCAAAAATAGTGTGATTTGGTTGCTGCTATTGTTTTGTCACAAGTAAAAGAGAGAACATTATTCCCAGATGTTGATTTGCTAAGTAAGATGATTTGGCACAAGACATGAGACAAATCATTGTCGTTCAAACAAAACCAGCTTTGTTAATTCAGCTGCATTCAGAACAGGGAGGGAAATCAATGTTTGCTAAAGGAAAAAAGGGCAGTCACTTATTAGAATAACATTACCTTTAGGCTGCTATTACAGCAGAAGGCCATTACAATCTTTGGAAACAAAGGCAGTGCTGTCCACTTCCAGCACAAATGGTTAAGAGGTCCCTTCCCCATTTTAGCGATGCCACAGGAACTACAGTGATAAAGTCAGTGTGGCAGGGCACCTTTGGTGCCTGCTGCTTTAAGAGCAGAAAACAGGCAGCAGCCAGGTGCCTGATGAGGACAGCCATGGTGGACCCAGGGATAGAAGCTGGGCTGCAGTTTGCTGCAGGAGGAAAGAGGTAACATCAGGCTAAGTGGCTGCTCTGGCCTGATCAGGAGGTAAGGGCACGAGCTATGGGGTGGAGGTGACCCCTTGTCCTGGGTAAGACATAGAACTGCACCCTGCTGGGAAAGGGTGGTCAGGTGGGGCTCCTAGTGTCATGGGAGCCCCCAGGACATGCCAGGCCAGTGACCTCCCAGGTGAAAGGCGGGTTGGGGCGCCTCATAACCTCAGCCCCATGTCCCTGGTGGTGTTCTAACGAGCAGGGGAAGCCCAGGGTTCGTTAAGGAGTCCTGAGGCAGAGCTCAGGCCAGAGGAGAGACAAGGGGTCGTGCCCAGGCATTAGGGAACGTCTGGTGACTAGTAGAAAGACCCTGAGTGAGAAGGGCAATGATTAGAGTGGCCCCATGAGTGTGGGCGAGTGAGGAGGCCCAGTGGGGGCATAGTGGCTCAGTGAGGGGTCAGTAGCCAAAATAGGCCTACAGTTGTTCAACTGCTCAGTCAGTGCTCAGGTGAGGGTAGCAGGAGACACCCAACAGACTGCACCGGGGCTGACCAAGGTGAGGAGAACTAAGCCCGAACCCAGGTGAGGCTGGGCGGGATGAGTGTGGCTCTTGTCATGACCCAAAGGTATGATTTTGTGTGTGCTTCGGCACTAGAATTATCCCCGTGGGATTACAGTTTCATTGCACGGTGGAGTTTTGCTGCATAGAGAACCCGCGTGCAAGGGAAAAGTTCCCGCCACTTTGCAGCTGTCTTTGCAGGGTGCATTTCTCAAGTTGCAACAGAAATGCACGGTGCAAAGGAGTTCCCGCCACCCGTATGCAAATTTGTTCCCCGCTATTGGCTAGTTCTAAATTATTCCCACGTGGCGGCTAGCGATTGGCCTGCTAGCCGTATAAGAGGCTTGAGTGGTTTCTGCCCAAGCCGAGGAGGACTCCACATCGATCTCGTGGAGACTCTGGGTACACGGCAGGGCAATAGAAACCTTGTGTGAGATCCAGAGGAGTTTGGCGGCCTGATCCACCGCCCACCTCCTCCCGACTTCAAACAAAAAATTATAAGACGTATCTACGAGTTTCCATTTCGGTGGCGCGCTTGTCCAGGACATCCAGAGTTCTGTTTGCGTGGAGCCTAGCAAACTCCACGTGATTGTTCGTGTTCTTTTTGTTTGTAACCGCAACTCAAGCAAGTTTTCCAGCCTGCACCGCGACCATCCCGGTGTAAGTAAACAATCTTAAAATCTACCATTACACGTCTGTGCCTAATTCTAGCTCGGCACCCGCCCTCTCCGACCCGGCGTGCCCGGGCTGCCGGCCACAGCCCGCGTGCAGCGCGACAAGGGCTGTGTATTCGCACCCAGCCTGCACATGGCGACGAGGATGGGATCAGGAGAGGGCTCGCTAGAGTTAGAATTAGTTGAAAACTGTCCTTGGAGAAGTGGGAGACGCGACGTAGCAAGCGTCGCAGAACTGGAAGCGCATATCACTTACCACCAGGCGGGTGGAACGGGTAAGAGATGTATCAGCGGACGCCTTTCGCTAAAGGGAGAAGAGGGAGCTTCCGAAGACGAAGCCCTAGAAGGGAGGGAAGTGTGTCTTCACCCTGCGGCGTTCGGGTGTATCATGAGCGACGAGAGGGTCCTGTACAGGCCCCTCGATGCTGTGTCCCTCGCCGAAGTCGACCCGGCAAGCGCAGTGGGCCCGACCCTCACCTGGGAGCGTGTCCGTTGCTTGCGATGTGCCCGGGAGATGGGAGAGCCGATGCCGATTGGCTGGCTCTCCCCTTGCATGGTAATACCTAGACTGAGGGGTCACAATCTTCCGTCTGAGCTCCGCGAAAACCCGGAGACGGAGGAACGCGCCGTAGACGAGAGAGTGGTCCTACGGTGCGACAAGGGGGGAGAACTGAATGCAACTTTTCAAACCATGACAGATCTAATGAACAAAACTCTAAGTTTAAAGACCCAGCTGCGTATAGCCGTTCGGGCGGTCGGAGAAGCAGCTGAGAGAGGGGATCTTAGAATGCTACGACAAGATGGCGCCGAGCAGAAAGAAGACCGCGTGGAGGAGCTGGAAAAGAGGGATGGAGCTTCGGAGGAACCCGCGAGGGTTCGGCCGGTGACTCCGCCCAGCGCTGCAGCGCTGCTTCTGCCAACCACACCCCTCTGCTGACGGGAGGGGGAGTTAAGCGGAGGAGTGCATCCGCCCCTCCCATCTGAAACAGCAACAACCCCCACAGTAACAATAGCTACAGCTCCAACAGAGACAACAACGAGTCATGAAGAAACTGATCAGCCTGCAGCATCAAGCAGCCAAGTCATCAATCTGCAGAGTGCAGTTCATGCTACTACTTATTACGCTCGCTCCAGAGCTGAACTGCAAAATTTGTGTAGAGAATCCAGGATCCGACCCGAGGAAACTCAGGCTGTGTGGTTGGGACGTCTGGTCGTGGAGCTTGGGTCCAACCTCCTAGACCAGGAAGAGGCAAGCTTCTTGGTGAGACAGGCTTCATGGAGTAGGGGACATGTCACTGACATTGACATGGTGGCGTTTAGCGTCCACTGGCCTATTCCAATTCCAGCGCTTGTGGCAGGAGTAATCGAACAAAAGGCCCACACATGGCATGATGGATGACCAGAGCACACCGGTGCAGAACAGCTTGTACTGGCTATCATAGGAGTCTCGTATTGTGCCTGGAACCCAAGAGTATGTACGCTGGGACTGACACCGCTCCAGCGAATGCGACCATGGCCTCACCGTCACCTGCGAGACCCTGGAACTGTTCCAGTGACCATCGACAGCATAGACAGTTGTCTTAAGGTCTATGGGCAGAGGAACATAGTGGTTTTGTGAACTGTGCTTAACCCAATGGTCGACCACCCTGTGAGTAGTCTCCTTCATCAGTTGCCAAGACTGCGTGTTCTGATGGAGCCAAAACTGCCCAGTGATCGGGAATGTCAACGCGCAACTGAGGCTCAGAACACAAGACACCACGAATCCGAACATCCAGTATTACGCCAGAGAACGCAAGAGGAACGATACATGTTTGGATTCCTCCTGCAGCGTTCTGGACTTAATAAGCGACAGCTTCGGATTTTGGGGGATGCGGGACAATGGCAACTAGCCTACGAGTTAGGTTTTCATTACCTAGAAGAAGGTGACGATGGCTCCTCGATGATTTTGTTGAGTTGCTGAGTGTGAAAAGAGAGAGAGAGCTGTCCAGCATAGAGTCGTGTTTAAATATCTGTATTTAATAGTGGTAGTAAGTTTAATTGACTGCATTATCGTGAGGTCCTGTGTAATTTTGTAAATATTAGTAAATTTTAAGAAAATTATTTTATAGATCCGGGATTCGGAGTGCATGGTGGAGAGAGGCCCCGAGAGGAACAACATCACCAAAAGGAGCGAGGGCCTGACACGCGGTTCCACCATGACGCCCACTGAAGCCATGATCGTCCAATTTTTTGTTATGAATGTAATTATGTGTATATTTGTGTGTGCCAGCTATTATTTGATTCGATCCCTTGAGGACGAACTTTTATTGTTAGCTAATTTTGTATTTGTTCGTTTAGTTTCATGAACCGTTAACAGAGCTACTAATAACCCAGATGATGGACATATAGTATAATTCTACTGTGCCTTCAGCAAGGGGGGATGTCATGACCCAAAGGTCTGGTTTTGTGTGTGCTTCGGCACTAGAATTATCCCCGTGGGATTACAGCTTCTTTGCACGGTGGAGTTTTGCTGCATAGAGAACCCGCGTGCAAGGGAAAAGTTCCCGCCACTTTGCAGCTGTCTTTGCAGGGTGCATTTCTCAAGTTGCGACAGAAATGCACGGTGCAAAGGAGTTCCCGCCACCCGTATGCAAATTTGTTCCCTGCTATTGGCTAGTTCTAAATTATTCCCACGTGGCGGCTAGCGATTGGCCTGCTAGCTGTATAAGAGGCTTGAGCGGTTTCTGCCGAAGCCGAGGAGGACTCCACATCGATCTCGTGGAGACTCTGGGTACACGGCAGGGCAATAGAAACCTTGTGTGAGATCCAGAGGAGTTTGGTGGCCTGATCCACCGCCCACCTCTTCCCATCTTCAAACAAAAAATTATAAGACGTATCTACGAGTTTCCATTTCGGTGGCGCGCTTGTCCAGGACATCCGGAGTTCTGTTTGCGTGGAGCCTAGCAAACTCCACGTGATTGTTCGTGTTCTTTTTGTTTGTAACCGCAACTCAAGCAAGTTTTCCAGCCTGCACCGCGACCATCCCGGTGTAAGTAAACAATCTTAAAATCTACCATTACACGTCTGTGCCTAATTCTAGCTCGGCACCCGCCCTCTCCGACCCGGCGTGCCCGGGCTGCCGGCCACAGCCCACGTGCAGCGTGACAAGGGCCGCGGATTCGCACCCGGCCCGCACAGCTCTGAGAGACGGCAGTATGAAAGAGGCTGGGTGAGAGCCAGCAGAGTGAGTGGGACCCTGGTGAGAGAGGGGTAGTGTGCGAGTGGCCCTCTGGGGCTGTAGAAAAGAGCTACAATTATGTGCCCGCTTTGCTCCGGCCATAGGCCAGAAAAGTAACACCAGAGTAACATCTGCGAGGCATGGGACCTGTGGAGGGGAGGTCAGAGTGGGTATTAGGCCCTTGTCAGCAGGGTGAGTAATGGGTAGTCTCCCGCCTTAGTAACAACTCTCATTTTTCCATCAAGGCATGGCAGACAAAAGAAGCAGGCAGTTACCCCAGAAGCAGGGTGGCCAGCGAAGACGTGATGAGGAGGCACCCTGTTACAGTTTGGAAGAATAAAATTTTACTTGTCAACAGGGATGTACTTTGCCTTTCTACTTTGTTAACCCTGAGCAGTGAAACTCGATCCATCAATTCCATTTCTTTATAGTCACTCACTTTCTGCTTCTAGTGCTCTACCTACTCTCCACCTAGAACACAACACAAAAAGCAAAAAGAAAAACACCCCATGCTCCAAAATTTCTTCCTGTCCCCATATCTAAGTGAAGGCATAAGCCCCAAGGAGATCAAACTAACACAAATTTTTTTTTTTCATACAAACATACCTTGCTGCTTCTTCCCCACTGAGGAGTCCTTTCAGGAAATTCATTGAAACCTGGCAAGGGGTTTAGAATTGGACAGAGTCTTTGGCCTGGTTTATTTTTTTGTCCTCATCTAGATTTGGGGGCAAATTAATTAAACAAGGCTCCTTTTTAATGGAAGTCTCTGACAGGTGTGCAGTACACCACAGGATGTGCAAGGAACTGCCTCCTACAGTGTTGCCTATGTGACTGTGGTTCATTCCAAATTCAGTTCATTTAAGTCCCTCACTTTCTGGGAGGAGATCAAGCAGAGGAGGTGCTGTCTGTCCAGCAGACCTATGAGGAAATCTGTATTTACATCCCTGTATCTGGCCTGCTCTCTTGAGCACTCAGACCCTGGGTGGTAGCAAGTGGCCTTGAATGGCAATCAAGCAATGGAGCCAGGTCTCATACTCATAGTCTTGATTAAAAGCAGTCATGTCTGTGTACTTAGTGGAGGGGATCTGAAAGAGAAGAAGCTACTTTCTCTCTCTCTCACCGACACACGCAGACATATGTATACAACATGCTAACAGCAAAGTGAGACGTGAGCTGCTGTTTGTTTTTTTCTCTGTGACCCCCAACTATTTTCCCAGCTGAGAAACTGTAACACACTGCTCTACCACTTGCCTCCAGTTTGAGAAGCTGAGTGCGACATTCAGGATGAGGGGTAGTGTCAGTTCAGAGAGAGAGATTTGGCCGATTACTGTTCCACAATCAGGAGTGCCTGCATGCTCTCTGGAGCAGCTAAGAAACCAATCATGGGTGCAGAAATATCCCTTCTCCACCCACACAGCAGCATACCACAGGCAGAGGAATGAGACACCAGCGAATGGCAAAGATACTGTTGTCCATTTGTAACTACCTCAGCAGGAGTTCAACAACGGGAAGCCCCAATGCAGGCGTTTCTATAGCCCCACTGGGTCATTGCAGGGGTAACTGACCCTGCACTATCACTTGGAATTTTTGATGCAGATCAACAGGGAGCCCCTATGCAGCCACTTTCATAAGCCTCAGTCTCTTGCTTCCCACTGTGAGCTTCCAGGCTGGATGTCCCTGCTCCCCCAAAGACCCACACTATAGCCTGCATTTTCAAACACCTGCTAGACTGCAAAAGCATCATTCACAACATGCCCCAGCCTCTAACAGACCATGGGACCAGCCCTTCTGCATCTGGTGCAGCTTGGAGGCAACTACAAACTGGCTCCACACAGCCTTCATAGCTTCATAGGTTCAAAGGAGCAGCTTAGAGACACCTCAGGGCTATTCTAATAAATTGCACCAGCTGCAGATGGCTGTTCCAGTAGGAAGGAGCACTCCCAGCCACTCCCTATGTCTCCTGGCTACAACCCATGACAGTGTGTGGTATACCACAGCCAGCATGCTAGCTATGGGTTACCCGGAGATTTTTCCATCATGGAAATCTCCAAGAAAATTTAGGAGCCCAAATACAAAGCTGAATTGCAACAGTAGCATGCCACAGATTATCCATAACAAACCAGGATTGGTTGGCATGGGAGTCAACCCAAAAGGAGAATTCCCAGGCTGCAGAGTGTTTCATGGCATCAGAACCTGGTTTCAGTCTGAATCAGGCTGCAGTCAGAAGTCTGTATAGTCTTCTTGCACAAGAAGCTCCTTGGTCCCTGCTGCTGCTTATTCTTGGCAGTTTCACTACTGAGTTAAGAAGAAGAACAATTTCTGCAAGCAGCTGTAGGGGTTTCCCAGGGACCCCAGCTCCAGAGCAAGCTTCCCCGGGAAGTCTCTCAAGGACAGGGACCCTGCAAGCTTCTCACATCCCCAGCACTGGGACTGACACAGCAGGAAAATGTCAGAACCATGGATCTGGGGAGAGTCTGTCCAGCTGGAAACATCTGGAACATTTCCTTTGGGGCAAAACTTTTTGTGATGTGCCAAATCCCAAACACCTCTAGACGTAGCTCCTGGGCTCTCCCAGGTTTTGTTTATCCAGGTTTGACTGGAGGTTCTTAGAAGTACAGACCACATTTCTCTATTTCTGCAAATGCACCACGTAAACAGATGGCACCTTACAGCCATAACTGGCCCAAATCTCCATCGATCTGCACCATCAGTGATAACTCATATCCATGCAAAGCAGGTGCAGAATCCAAAGTGGGCACAGAGAAAAGCAACTGCAAAAAAGACAGAGTGGCAGGAAGCAAGGTCCAGTGGATCCATCCCTCTCCACACCTCTTCCCCCCGGGATATTTCCAGGATGGTATATTTACTTCGCTGTTTGTTCCATTTTTCTGTAAAGGGCAAGAATTGACAGGCTGTCAGAGCTGGGTCCACAGCCACTCCCATCAGAAGCTCCCTGCATACAATCATTTACATCTTGTCCAACAGAAATACCGCTCAGTGGGTTCTCTGGAGTCAGCCCCTCTCACCTGCAGGAAGCACGTCTCCGCGGGGTAAACAATCCATCGCTCACTCCAGGCGCTCAGGAAGAGCAATCAGCAGCTCCTATTGATTGCAGTACCTTAGAGTTTGCTCTGCAGCACAGGAATCGTTAATTAGGACACCAGTCACTTGCTGGAGGCCTGGCTTCCCTCTTTGGCCTCCATCTTACAAGTTCAAAAGGGCTGATAATGTTAAGTGCATTAGAAACATTAACACTTACCAGCCCTCTGCCAGGCAAATTCTATTGTCATTTAGCAGGCAGGAAAACAGGTGCTCAGAGCAAAATGACATGGTTTGGGTCACGGAAGGCTGGACAGAGCAGGGAGTCAAACTCAGAACTGCTCACCCCAGGTCATGCTCAAACTACTTGGCCATGTTACTTCTGCTAATCAGCTCACTGGGACTGGCCTTTCACCATGTGCCTGTATGGCATCAAACACACTAAGGCCTTGATCTCAGCAGGAGCCACCATCAGATCAATCCCCCAGGAGGCCCAGAAGGCTCCCACCCCATGCTAACCAGCTGCCTGGGCATGGACTTTGTGAGCAGAGTAGTCTTGGTCCACAGCCGCTTGCAATCAGAAGGGGTGTGAGACTACTGTTGGCAGCACCTGCCAACAGGTCTTCAGTTAAGGTGGTCCCATGCTGCCCCACCCAAGGCCCCACATGAACCATGGCATTTGCACCCCAGCCACCAGCCATCCCATAGCTCACATGAAGCAAAGGAGAAAATGTCACCAACTTTTCAAAGCTGCCCTGGCTCCGTGAGTTGAGCTGGAGTGAAGACCCAAGTAGGGCCCATACTCTGAGTGGGGCTCCCAGTAGAGTGGTGCCAATTGATGAGGCCCAGAAAGACCCAGTCAGACACAACGGTGCAGCAGGCACAGAACAAGAGCAGACCCAGGATGGGGAAGCAGGGGCAGAACCTGAACTATAAGGGGAACAGACAGAGCCTGAACTGGAAGGTTCCCCATCTCCCAGGAAGGTTCTCCTCCTATCCAAGGTCTCGGAAGCTGGCTTCACCGGATTCACCCTGCACAATTCCCTCCCTTCTCCTGGGGAGCCAGCTCAACCTTTGGCTCCTGCACTGGCTCTCCTGGCTGGGACAAATAAGGGCCTGTCTTCCCTGGAGGACCTCTTCCCATATCTCAGCCACTCTGCCCTCTGGGACATTTCACTTGCACTTCTCCAATCTCACCATGGGCCTAGACCTCCACCCGATATTCTATCACTGCCCTGCTTGAGAAGCCACAGAAGCCGGCGGTGGCAGAGGCGGTGGGGACAGAGCTGGCGAGTACCCACAGATGCCACCAGCTGTCAGGGGGGGCAAGTGCCCCCCCATATCCCCCCTACCAGCCGCCTATGTACCCATTCAACATCTCCTCCACACCCCCATCCAGTCTGAGGTTCCTTCCATTAGCACAAGGAGAACATAAAGCCCCCAGGGGAAGGAGGATAACACCTTTGAGGGCCTTTACGCTGGCAGCGCAGGGCTCTGCCATGGGGGCACCGAGAAGAGGACTGAACTCCTGTGGGGACTCCATGGCCAAGTAGCCATAGAGCAATCTCACCTCCCACAGCAAGGACCCAGCAGGGACATACCTGGCTCTGGAGACCACAGGCACAGCAGCTAAGCCAGCTCAGTCTGAGTACCCAGCCTCCCTTGGGGACACTAGTCACCACCTTCCCTGGTTCAAGCTTCTCCCCTTCCTCCAGGACCAGGGCTGTGAAAGAAACCAAAGGCCAGAAGTGCTGACTGGGCTAAGGAAAACCAAGGAAGCCAGGCTTTTAGACCCTGCAGGAGCTCCCAGCTGCATAAGACAAAGCACCCCCTTCCTGCTGCAAAGCCATCCTACTGCTTGAGGTGGCTTGGTTCAACAAGCATTGGCTACTTGTCCATCAGGGAGATTAGGAAGGTGAGAACAGCCATACCTTAGCATGTGATGGGAAGGCAGTTCCATATAAATCCCCCTGCCATGGCCCTGCCTGGTTGTGTAGTGAGGCCAGGTCTTGCTAGTGATGGGTGTGTGGGTGGAAGAGAGCTTGCTTATATCTGCCTGTGCCCCACCTGCCACTACTCTGTGGCCTTCTCAATGAAGCTCACTTGGCCCCTGGAAGTTCTAGATGAGTCCCTGAGGGACTATGTGCTGGGCACCCCAGACCAGGAGGCTAAGCACTGCTTCATCTGTTTCTCACTAGGTGCTGACATAGTTAGGCCCAAGGACTGGGCTGAAAACTACAGGGTACACAATGGCTGAAGGGAGAGGGCTGGCCTATGTGTATTAATGGGACAGCAAGGGAGAGGGGGGAGCAGCAACAGCACAGAAGGAGTTGGCTTGTCCCCCTCTCTGACTCTCACTGAAGGTGTTCCCCAAGTGCCTTTCTGTATCCTGAGAGCCCTTGAGTGTCTTTGCCCACCCTTCACTGAAGAGCCCAAGGCTCATGGCTGCAAGGGGAATGCATCTCTGGGCCAGGAGAGATGAGTGCCAAGGGCCCCAATGCCAAGTAAACACACTCTTTGGCCAGGGATACTACAGCCAGCACTGTGAAATGTCTCCAGAGCAGAAGCGGCCTGGTCCTCTTGCTTCCTAGTGAATTCCTCTCCCCTTAGTCCAGCACCATGTTCCTGGCTGCAACTATGGGGCTAAGAGACATGGATCCCAGCACCTAGGAGCACCCACTCAGTGACTCTGCTGCTCAGAAGCCTGCATCCAGGGCTGGCACAGAGAGCAAGTGCTGAGGAAGCCTTCAACCTAGAGTTGCACTGAGAAGAGAGGCAGCTACCTCAGGGCTGGAAGCCAAGGGTCTTGCAGCTCTTGCTGCAGGGGAAGAGCTGTGTGTAACTCCTCATGAGGATGCTGAGTCAGTCCCAACTGGGACAGTACTGCTCGTGGTGTGCCTGAGAGAGAGAGAGAGAGAGAAACACACACAACACTTGTTAGCAAGGTTTTCCTCCCCAAGGGGCTGATGCAGCTTCAAGGTCCCAGCTGCTGGGAAGGAGAGGACTGGCTGGGGCTCCATGCCCTGCTTGTGGGTGGGTGACTGACTGAGGGCTTGAGAGTGAACATCCCAGTCACAGGCAGGAGCAGGACCCCCTGTCCCTATAGATCCTTGCCTCTGTTCTCACAGGACCCAGAAACCACACACTGGGGGTCGCAGCAAGGAACCTGGGCCGCAGCCCTGACTACCCTGCCACTCTGCTCTTATGAGAGCTCACAAACCCCCTCTTGCTGGGGGCAGGAGCTCTCATCTGGCCTGGGAAGCTGTGCCCAGCTAAGGGACAGCTGTAGCATCACCACCAGTTTTGGTTGCTACTTCTAGCCAGAGCATTCAGAAGAACAGCACCAGCAAAATCTCCCCCTCACAGGCATAACTCAGTATCTTTCCATGTTGCACCCTTTCAGCCCTTACACAGGAGAGTTTCAAAAGGGCCAAAACTGCAGTTTGAGCCATATCTGAGCAACATTATCTAGAGCAAATGCAGATAGACAAGGAAAAGCAGATGATTGGACAAGGTTGATAACACCCACGAATACACTGCACAGGCAGTGCTTGGACTGAGGCCCACAGGAGGAAGTGGGATGTTTCCCTCTACTTTACCTATCTCAGCAAATAGGTGGCAACTCCTTGCTAGGGGGGCAGGGCTGAAACAACAGGCAGGGCTTGGGTGAGGAAAGAGAGGGGCAAAAGGACCGTGCTTAGGATCAGGGAGCTGCAGATCAGCCCCACAATGCAGAGGGAAAACCATATGGGTAAGATCATGGCTGGAACAGCAGGAGACTCAGCTAATCCAGTGAGATGAATGAGTAGAATCCGGATGAGGATGGCTTCCCAGCCTAGCATGTAAACCTCCCCTATGTGGTGGGAAGCACTTAACCATGCTCCCTGCTGCCATGATGGCAACCAGGCAGGGGGCCCAGTTCTTCCCTACTATTTCTTTGGAAATAAGCTTAGCCCTCACCCAGCTCAGGAGTGGGAGAGAACTGACAGGGAGCAAGTGATTCAGGGCTGTTCCTGCTGGTACACAGATTATCTCCTTCCAAGCAACTGGTGTATCGTTGCTTGAGAAAACGTATGCTACTGGGGTGTGGGGGTGTTCTAGAGCCAACACAACCGAGTCTATTGTCCAAATGTACGTGGCTAAAATTTAAGGCTAAGATTTCAGCCTTGGAAGCTGCTGTCTGGGGGCTGCCACCCTTACCCTGCCTTGGTTACCTGTGCAACACAGAGGCCAACCTCGTAGCTCTAAGATGCAGCTGCACTGCTTTCTAATCACAGGAAACTTCCTTGTCTGACCATTTACCAGCCCTGCTGGGTGGGCTACCACAGATCAGGGTTAGAAAATTAAGCTCTCCCTTCCTGTGTCTCTCTCACTGTAATTGGAACTGCATTCCCTGCATCCCAAATGACACCAGGCAGCACTAGAGCCACTTCCTGGGGGGATCACTAGCTACTCTTTACCAGATTTGCATTTGTTCTTATCCCCACCTGTGGGCTAGGCAGTTTGGGGGAGGGGCTATGCAAAGACCGTTGAAACTTCCTGACTGAAAAGGGTATTTTTTTGAGTGCCTTCAACTCAGTGATCTCTGAACATGTGCCCACTACTTAATTCTTTATACTCCATAGCAACTAAAGTCTCATCTGCCTTTCACTTAATTTTTTTTGTTAAGGCTTAAAGTTAAGTTAATGCTTGACAGTCTCCTCTCTGGAAATTTCTCATTCCCAAACGCAAAAAAGTGGAATGACTTTCAGATAAGCTTGGGCAGGAGAGGCTGAACTAGGTAGAAGCTGACCTAACAGACATCCTCTTGCCAATTCCACTAGGGGCAGGGGGATGATGCTCCTCATCACTGTCTGTAGACTGTGAGAGATCCAGCTTCTGGTCCAGGCTCTAAATCATCCCTACTGAAAGTCCAACCACTTACCTATTGACTTTGCCTCTTCCCAACATCCCCTCTCTCCAACATAAAATGCCCCAGTTTGATTCCAATATACAACAAAACCCAACACTGAAATCTTGACATTTGTCACTAAACCTTCGTTCTTGGCCAGGCCTACCTGTGGGGATAAAGCCTAAAGATGCTCAGATACTACAGTATCGAGGTCATAGGAGTGGCCAGGAGTGACTGAGCCAGTGAGTTCCCTGGGAT
The DNA here is from genome assembly GCF_030867095.1 of Alligator mississippiensis. Classification (NCBI taxonomy): domain Eukaryota; kingdom Metazoa; phylum Chordata; order Crocodylia; family Alligatoridae; genus Alligator; species Alligator mississippiensis. Next base: position 26,708,552 of record NC_081836.1, on the reverse strand, counting down.
GGGGTGTCTTCCAGGACAGGTAAAACCTGAATTTTTAACCAGGAAAAAACAAAACCAGGAAACAAATTTTTAAGAAAACCACTGGTTATTGACAGAGAAGGAGAATGCACCCCCCCTCCCTGGGCTTCCCTCCTCACTGTGTCCCTTTCAGCTTTCTTTACCAGTCACAAGGAAGCACAACAGTCATGAAAGTGCAGTGTTTCAGTGCATAATTCTAAATTGTCTTTCATTTTAAGCAAATGGCTTGAGCAGTTACCCTAAAGATCTACCCCCCATACATCGCATTAAAGTAACCCCAGATTCCATGAATATGATCAATATACATACATGCACATCAGAAGGAAATTACACCAAATTGTGCATCAGAGATTTAATTAAACAGTGTTTTAATGAACAGAAACACCCAAGTAATTGTTTATTAAAGCCTGAATGAGAAAAAGATGCAATGTCCAACATGCTAATGAAGGCTCTGATACCTAGGGTCCCACAGCACTAATAACCAGGTATCACACAGTGTCATGAGCCACTGAAGCTTAAGGTCTAATAGTAAAATGACCATCATAGAGCATCTTTATTCTCTCCTTTGGCTCCCCTAGTGTGTTCTGGTTTCTTTTGCTCCTTAGGTCAAGGTCTGTTCTCCTCTTCAAGATGGTCACACAGTGGTGCATGCCACTGTTGATATTTAAATACCCTTGCTTTTTTGGCCTCAGCAATTAGCCATTATCTAAGGCCTTATGAGGCTGTCTCCATTAGAAGGAGAAGTTAGAGATCCAAGTCAAGTATTTCTTTGGTGCAATATGATTTTGTTACAAGAAACATACACAAATTCCCATTTCCCACCATACAATAGGAAGACACAAGAGCCAGTCCACTTCCTTGCACAGATGCCCACATCTGCCTCTCCAGAGAATTCTGTGCCCAAGAAGTGCCATCTCCCAGACCCGTCCAACCTCAAACCCAGAGGCAGAAAACCAGACTTCCAAGCCCGTGTTAGAACCACACTGGACTACATGGGCTAGCCCTGACTGAACATGTGCCTTCAGCAGGCTTTCTACTACTTGAAGCTGTCCATAATACATAAAGGGGCTTACTTGCTTTTTCCATCGAGAGCTTGATTTTAACTAGATCCATGATTATCTTTGGAACAGTCTCACTTGATGGCATCCTCGGGACTGGGCTGCCAAACAGCAATGTTGCTGCACACACTTTGCTTCCGTTCCTTCCTGCTGCCTGAGGTATGGGGAGAATTGACACATGATATTTCTTGCCCTCGTGAAGCCTCCAGAGAAGGTGGACTTTGGTGCATCTGGTGGCAAACATGCCTCTTTCAGGAGTGATTCTCTGCTGTCTTGGTAATTAGTGGAGAGTCATGTCATGGAGAGGATTGTGCTTCATGATTCATCCCAGATTACCTTGACCCTCTCAGGACTGTGGGTTTGTACAACAGGCATCCCTCATTGGTCAGTGCTCTGTTTGCCAACTGCTGGACTTGCTACCATATTTATCTCTTGGAGCTCCCGTCACTTCAGATCCATGCACCAAAATGTCTTGTCTCAATTTACCCTAATAAGCAGCAAAATAACACCAGGCTTGTGCATGTCAGGGGAAATCTGGGTTCTAATGAAGCATTTTGTGCAGCACTGGAAAATGTTAGAAAGAGAAAAAAAACTTTCAGGAGGACTGGGACTGGGGTGTGCCAAGAGCTTCAAATTAGTCAATGCTGCACTTACCAAGTCCAGCAGAATCAGCTGTCCAGTCCTGTTAGAATGACAGGGCTTGGGCAAGGCTTTATTCCCTAGTGGAAGCTCCCCTGCTGATCCCGTCTTCCTGCTGGATGCAGTCAGCAAAATCCCAGGAGCAAGGCCAGTCAGAATAGTCGTGTAACTAGGGGTGAGTGAGTGGAAAGCCAGCCCCAGGTGCTGACTGCAGCCCTGGCTGTCACTGGCCCAGCCACTACTGCTGCACCAGCTGCTACTTTTTATGCTTCTGGGTAGAAATTCCAGAATGGGAGCTTTGCAAAGACTCATGTGGACTCATCAGGAAAGCAGGATTACAACCTCCTGTGACCTTGCTATTTGGAAACATTTTCATAGATTTCATAGACAATAGGGCTAAAAGGGACCTCAGAAGATCGAGTCCAGCCCCCCGCCCAAAGGGCAGGAAGTCAGCTGGGGTCATAGGATCCCAGCAAGATAAGCATCCAATTTACTCTTGAAGGTGTTCAATGTAGGTACTTGAACCACTTCTGATGGCAGGCTGTTCCAGACCTTGGGGGCTCGGACAGTAAAGAAATTCTTCCTTATGTCCAGCCTGAAACGGTTTTGCAGTAGTTTATAACCGTTTGACCTCGTCATCCCTTGGGGCGCTCTGGTGAACAAACGTTCCCCCAGATACTGATGGTCACCCCTGATAAACTTATAGGTGGCCATCAGATCACCCCTGAGCCTGCACTTTTCCAGGCTAAAGAGCCTCATAGATCTCAGCCTGACCACCCAGTTTCATCCAGGCCAAGTTGGACCTGAAGCTGAACTCCTGGTTTTGCAAACGAACTCTCCAAACCCAAATGGCTCACCAAGCTGCTGCTAAGCTTTGCCCATCCCAAGACCCTTGTCCACTGTGTGGCATACTGGTGCATCAGCCTCAGCACACTGAGCACTAACATATAGACCTTCTGATGCACACCAGCTGAAGGCCTGGCCTCTGGGAAGTCAATTGGAGTCTTGCCACCATTTCCAGTGGAGCCAGGATTATACACTGTTCACAGGCTCAATGGCCAGCACACCTGCCAAACACAAGTTCCACCCTCTGTGGCATTGCTGGAAATGAGGAACACAGGGGAACCAACTCGCACACAACTGCCAATTGCCTTTTTACGGTGCCTGCTCTTATGCCACAGGTGGCAGGATCCCTTCTACTACTGAGAGAAACACTGGTGAAACAGGATCTGTAACACCCGTGCTTGGCAGCGCCTCAGTTCCACCCAGGCCAGTGCCAACATCTCAATTACACATCAGATTGTCCTCCAGGGGAGAGGAAACCTATTATTTCCCATTGTTCCTAATCTGTGCTGCTGCTGCTCTCTCTCTCTGCAGGAATAGCTTTGCCCTGCTCCTTGCTGTAAAATGAACTAGGAGGCATGCTAAGATGTGAGCTAGCTGGGGCAGATTGGGGGTGGATGCAGCAGCCAATGACAGAGCACAGTTTAGTGTTGCACCTGCAGACATAAGCATCTGGGTAAGAGACTAGAACTGCCTGGGGCCAGGGGAGAAGGACCAGAAAGGGAGAACAGGGAAGATGCACTATAGGAGGGAAATTTTGGCTATCACCATATCGACCTCCCCCTATCAATCATGAAACAGGCAGTGGCATCACTGGTACCTATGCAGAGCAGGAGGTACCAGAGTTACCCTCAAATTACGCCCCCACAGGTGTCCCAGAAGTGGCCATGCCTTGCCTAAGATAAGGTATAGGAGCCCTTCCTGGGCTGAAGCTACAGAGCAGCATGTCCGGGCTTCTTTTCCACTCCAGAGAGATGTCAGGCCTCTCTTTCTGACACTGTCCTCACTGATGCTGCCCTTGGTGTGGGGAAAAGAGTTAACATGCTTGTGTTCCTCTCTCCTGCTTCTTTGGGGCAGCTCATGGCTTTGCAAGGAGCTGACACCAGCAACCCCATGTTCCTCCAGGGTTTAAATCTGCTAGTCCCAAGGGCCATAGCTGTCTGAGGCTCTGTGGTCTGTACAGTGTGAATGGGATCCAATCAGATGCAAGATACACCAAGTTGATGTTTCTTCACCTGTTTCTGCCAGGCCTTGTGCAGTAGGTGCAGCCTTACCTGGGGCACACCATGACTGGGCAGAGAGCTGCTCTCCTCAAACCATTGCCTGCCCTACCTTCAGGGCCAGTGCCAGGAGTCCATCTCTGTTCCATGAGGCCTGAAGCAGCAGGAGGTGAAGTGAGGGCTGAGAGTAGGCAATAACATTTGAGGCTGGTGTTGGGAGGCAGAGTTACTGAGCAGAGGGCCTTGCACCTGGGAACGCAGGTTTCCATTCCTGGGCTTCATTAGACTTGGAGAACATTGCTGCCCCAGCACTGTCCTGTTCTTCTGCAGGAAAATAGCCCAGCATCACACGTTAATGCTGCAGCAACCTCAAACAAAAAATACTAAAGCCAGGGCACCAGCCCTGTGGGACAGCAGGCATAGGCCCCAGCACCCTGCTAATGCCACTCCACTTGCAAGCTTGAACTACTTGTTTAGAGCTGTATAATCCAGGGTCATAGGCAAACCCTGGGCTGAGAACCTGCCCAAAGCTGTACCTAGCAGAAACCAAAGTTTTTTCCAGATTGACCCAGTGCTGCAGAGAGAGGTCTCTTTTGGCAGAATAAGGGAGCAAACCACCAGTTCAGGCTGCTGCTCAAGTGCAAAGTACCTTCTTTTGGATTCCTATCATAGGCATTTAATAGCAAAGCTGTCCCCCTATAACCCACTGCCCTAACAGGCATGGGAGCATGGATGGCAAGCACACCATGTGGCCACAACAGTCCCCTCCATGCAGTGAACTTCCACCTCCTGGTGGGAAGAAGGACAAGATAATCATGGTGAGGGTGAGCTGACACACCAGGTGCCTGTACCATGTGGGTCAGGTTGGTCCAAATAAATAGGGCCTGTTGGCACTGCCAACCTGACCCACTTCTCGGCATCACCCATGGCAGGTGGAATCCCTCACGCAGGTTGAGGTCACAGCAGGGATTGCCCTGGCATTGGGTGCCTCCCGCAGGATCTCTGGAGTGCTATATTTGTTTGGGAGGGAGCAGGGATAGTGATGCCAGGGGCATGTTGTGAGAGCACACAGGGAGGAACAGCAGGCCTTTGTGCGAGGGGGAGAAGTCTCTGACTGTGGGTACCAAGCACGAATGGCAGCAATGGGCCCGAGTCATGCTGTGCTCAGGGGAGGCAGTGGCAGGGAGCCAGCTGGATGCTGATGTGCTCAACACCACCAGGGCCAAGTGAAGGAGGCACTAGTTGTAAGGGCAGGACATCTGAGTCCCACCTCTAGCTCCAGGGAAGACTTTCTGTGGGACCCTGGCCACTGCCCTGCCTATCCCCCATCTGGCTCTCCTGGTCAGACTGCAGGCTTATGGGTGCTCAGCCCAGCAGGGCTCCAATCTTGGCTGGTGCCATCACCACCCAGAAAAGCACCTGGCAGCCTTCAGCATCACCCCACGAGTCCCTCCATGGCAGCCATCAGCATCACCTGACAGGCCCCTCATGTCAGTGGGCTCAGACAAGGCCTTGCCTGTCTCGCTCCAAGTCAGGAGGGAGCTTGTCTGCTCACAGAGATAGTTTTTTGTCACAGAGCAGGGCTAGGGGTGGGGATCCTGCCCCTAGACAGGCCAACAGGGAGAGAGGACATAAAATCCAACTAGGATGAAGCACACTACCAAACAGCAGCCTTGCCCTAATGTAGGACATGAGGTAGACTCCCCCCCACTACAGACAGCAATCAACAGACTGTTTCATTGCCTCAGTAGGATCTTACGCTGCCAACAGAGCTCTTAGGCTGTTCACCAGCCCAAGAGAGGACTGTGATCCCTTGGGGAAAAGGGGAAGACTTGGGGTGGCTGCTGCAAGCAGCACAGTGATGTTGGGCACAGGTCAGACCAATCCCTGGTGAAGCAGGTGAAACCCCTCTGTCCTCAGGACTGGGAGGGGACCAGAGGCAGCTGCTTGTCCTTGTGGCCAAGCTACAGCAACCTGCTCCTGCACCACCTCTGGCACTAGCCCCTTTCTTCCCTCCACATCTTTTGACCCCTGGGCATCTTGGGGGCTGGGTGGGCTGTGAATCAGCCCATAAACTCATGGAACAGATAAATGCCTACCCTACTACCTCCCCCACAATAGGCACAGAGTGAGGGGAACTACGCCACATCATATCCCCCTTCCCCAGAAGGATGATTGTGCTGCTTGGGGTCACGTCATGCACAGACTCCTGCCAGCCTCCGTCCACAGGCTCTCATGCTGCATTTGTCATTTTTACACCATTTTATGAGTAGCAAACTGGCTTGTGCTGCAAGTCTTTGATATGCGAGTGCTTGGGGAAAAGAGAAGAGTCAGAAAATTGCATCCAGAGCTTTTTAAACATGCATTAAACTCCCTTATAAATCACATCACAGATGCTCAAACAAACTGCTCTATGGAGCGCCACAATGCAGACTCATGGTCCCCTATCATGCCTTCCTCAGCATAGCCCCTGGATTGCAAGTGTGGGCTGGGTGCCTCACTCATCAGGGTGCCTGCATGAGGAGTTCCCCTTCCTGAATATCTGTACAGGGCCTGCAATCCAGGCCTGCCTTCACCCATTCAGGGCAGAAACACATCCTCTGCTTCTCCGATGTGGTGTGCAGAACACAGCACATTCCAAAAAGTTGCAAACAGTGGCCTCCCAATGGCTGTGAAGCAGATACGGAGGAAATGAAGCTCTGTGCAGTCAGGTTATCCAAGATCTCCATGGCACATAGCTTTCTTGCCCCTGCCCATACATCTCACATTGATGTGCCTGGACTTCTCTTTGTGGTCAGAGGCTAGCAGAAGCAAGCACCAGTTCCACCCAAGACTGACATGTACCTGTATGTCCCTGGTGGCAAGAGCTCCAGAAGAGAACCTGTGCCATCCTTTCTGTGTGCCATTATTGGTATCTGGCACAGTTTGCTAGGCCCCACTTCCTCCTGGTCAGTTGCTACTTTGGAGGCAGTAGCAATCTGTACCACCATCTCTGAAATCATCAGCACAGAGCCCACTAGACTTGCTCACACCTTACTAGCCAACAACCTGCATCAGCCAGGGGTAGTCAGCCTCTAGATGGCAACAGCAACCTGCTTCTGAACAGGCAAGGCTTCTTTCCTCTGAAGGTCCTGGCAGTGGAAGTTCTGGGTAGTGCCTTGTGGCAGGAAGCCTTCCTCATGAGCAAAGGTGAACCACTGCTGGCCATCTCAGGTCAGGCCTGCATGGTCTACATCACATCACTCCACACTAGTCACCCTATACTAGAAAGGCTAGTCTGCATGTAGAGAAGTTGTAGCAACCTCAGCATGCATCAGGTCCCTCCCCTCTGGCCTGGCACCCTCCATCCCCTACAATCCCTTCATCATTGCCCATCATTGCCTCTGAAGATTACAAACTATTGCAGACGCACCCTCCACTGACTCCCATGCTTTCCTGCTGCAGCAGTATAGCTAAAAGCAGGATCAGCTCACACCTGTGCTGGATTTATGCCTGGTCGCCAGCTGCATTCAGAAGCCATGAGCCTACAAAGCCAGAAATGCCTCAGTTAAGCGCATTGGCAGCTAAAGATGCTTCTGGAGAGTAGCTCAGGAAGGACAGACAAGTTCTCCCACAACACACTGCAGACAAGTTTCCAGAATGGCTCAGGTTGGCACCAAGAAACATGGGATACTTCCATCACCCCATCAGAACTGCTAGCACTTCACCTGAGCCAATGCAGTGCCAGTGCATATGCAGCTACCCAGCTTTGAGTCAAAGATCCTATGTTCAAACCCTGCAGGGTAAAAGTCATGTAGTCATGAAATTAAAAACAATCATGACTGCAGAAAGAGAAGGCCTAGAACTTAATTCTAGCATCCCAGAGTGCTGGCTTTGCAACCGTAATATGATATGGTTGCATCCATCCATACAATTATATATAATAGTTGCCCCTTTTAAGTTAATGTGAAAACCCCAGAATAATCATACCTGTTGAAATCAATTCATAACTGTTAAGATCAATTATGTTAAGAATTGTTCCCTACAGACCTGCCATCGGAGTTGGTACTAATTTTTGCTGAATTACTGCACTATTACTATTTTGGTTAGGGGAAATTGTCCTTTTATAAATAAGCTGGGGAACTTGATTGCAGAGTGTGTTTGCAGGAGATAAAGAAGGAGGGGGGATAGTCCTGCATATCCAGAGAAGATAAAACCCTGCCAAACATCCAAACTATTCAGAGTCCTATTAGATTTATGTGTCTTTCCAGAAAAGCAAGACCCCACAGCACTTAGCAGGGAGCAGGATGACTCGGGACACTGCAATTGAACTGCATTTCAGCCACCAGCCTAAATCCAGAAAAGCTCAGGTAAGATTAAAAGCTGTTCTCATCCAATAGCTGTTTGGTGGCCTTCATATGAAAGGAGTTTGGTGGCCCTCAGCTCCAGCGCCACCACACTTTGTGCTCATCAAGCAATGAGGCATCTGTCTGGGATGACTTAAGAACAGTGCAGCATGCATCTGTGCAGGGGCAGATGGGATGGCCCTCAGAGTGTATAATTCTGAGAGCTTAAAATATATGAGCCATGGGGACCAACCCACCCTATTAGCCCTGAGGAGGGCCCTTCCACCAGCCCAGAGAACAAGGGCCGAGGCCGGGTATGGAGAGAGGCCTGTTTGGAGAGAGTCCTCAAGAAGCTGGGATGGCTGGTTGTTCTGTCTTCACTGAATCCCTGAAATGGGGTTTTCTTCCTGAATTTGAAATACGGTCCCAGAGTGGCACTAGGACACAATACACTGTTCCCTGGTGCTGCAGGAAGCCAAGAAGCCAGAGCCATTCATGTGGACTGGGGCCCAGGCCTGCTAGCTAGCTAGTAGCTTGGTCTCTCAGTACTACAGGGATGTGGCCGTATGCATGAGCTCTGCCTCTCTGCAGAGCCAATGACCCTGCCCACAGCCCCACTCTACAGTGGCTGCAGCAGCTGGGACTGGGAGCAGCATGGACCAGTTCTGACCCTGGCAGTCTGCAGAACATCTGGGACCAGGTCCCAGATTTTGTTTCTGTAAAGTTGGTTGTCTCCCAGGGACAGCATCATTCCCCAGGACCGTTCAGGAGCCCTAAATCCACCCCATGTTAGACTACAGTCTCAGGGAACATGCAGTGCTATATAACCCATAGGACCGACCACACAAGGAGAGCAGCAGCTGCCCCTCATCCCATTCCTTTCAGCTCCACGCCTACCCCATCTTGGCAGCTCCAGCCATAGACTGCCCCAGGTTCTACACATGGGTCATCAACAACTTGCCCTGCAGTGAGTCCAGGGCCACTGTGCATGTAAATGTTAAGGGAGCTTCTTGCCATCCTGCCCACCTGCTCCTTCCTCCTGCTGCCATCAGCACTTAGCAAAGGTTGGAATGAGCCTTCAAAGCAAAGCCTGCAGCACTATAGGCAGGCACAACTGGCAAGAGAAACTGTATTCAGCTGGTCTGGGGTGCAGAAGCCTTGGCTATATTAAATGCAGCATTGAACAGGGAAGAAGATGAAGGACACATGCTAAAAGGTGAACAAGTCAGCTAGGGAGCACTCACAGCAGCCAGATATAATGGGGATCCAGTGCCTTGGCAATGGCTGGACAGCAGCCAGCACCATTAGGTGCCCCTGAGTGACAGGAGTTGAAGCAATGGGACTGCTCCGTCACTCAGGTGCAGCTGGTTGTATGCATATGATGGGGGTGAAGATACAGGGCCAGGCTGAAACTTCAGCCCCAAGCAGACTGTTCCTGAGCTGTGAACATGAAGGCCATCAGGAAGCAAAAGTCTGTTGGTAGCTGCCAAAAGTCAGGAGATGCCTGGCTGAGGGGTGTCCTACATCAGGGTTGGGAGTGCAAGATGCAGCCTCCAGTGTTAACTGGCTGCTCATGGGAGGAGCCAAAGCTCAGGGACTTGGGGATCAGCACCCAATTAACCCTTTCCTGCGCTGCCCAGGGGCTGAGAATGAGAGCTGTGGTTCTGGTGCGATTCCCTCCCCCGGCACTCCCCTCTTCATCCTGTCTCCTCACAGACACTTGTGCACAACAGGGCACTGCCTGGAACCTCCCAGCTGCCTCAGCTCTTCACTACCCTTCAGGTTGCATTGTGGAGGCCAAGCTCAGGGAGCAGGTGTCCAAGCAGGAGCTGGAGGTGGAAGGCCTGGACAGCTGGAGCAAACTGGCACACCTGCTGGCCAGAACAGAGTGACAGGGAGCTCCTTCATTAGCAGAGGCAGCAGCTAAGGGGAGGACATACGGCAAGACCTGCTGTAACCTCCATGCTTCTCTTGCAGCCTGCATCTCAAAGGGTCCCAGATCACTTTGGGTCCAGCACCTCTGGCAGGCAGAACAGCAGTGCTGTACAACTAGGGCACAACCAGTGCAAAGAGTGGAGCATCTTTAATGGCCATACAGCACAGGAGGGCCAGCTGAGCTGAGCCTTCTGGGTGACATGTCTGTGTCTGGGACTTCAAGGCCCAAGTGCTTCCCAGCTGATGCTCAGTTTACAGAACTGCAAAGGCACCAGCTCCATGCTGCAGTGGGGCAGAGGGTGGGAGGGAACTGAGCCAGACAGCAGCTGGGGATGAGTTTTGGAAAGTGCCCAGGAGGCAGATGGTCAAAAAATAAAGTGAGCAGCTGTGCCCCTCCAGCATGGCAGCACATGCAGCTCCCTGCTGCCACTCAGTGTCCAGATGAGAAAAATGCAGCATTCCTTCCATCCTCGTGGGATGAAAACCCCAGGGGTTTCCTTCAGTAGGAATCTGGTACTCTCCAGGGCCATGGACTTCCAGCACCGCTGTGGGAACCTGCAGAACTAGGCATCCCCACAAAGCTCCAGCACACAAGACTACAGCTGGCAGGACCATTCAAACAGTAAAACTTGAGTGGAACTTAATGCATGGCCTGACTTTAGAATTGAGGGTCCAGTGTACACCGAGCGGAATGTCATGGCCTGAGTGAGGCAGACTCACATGCTGCCCTGAAGCAGTAAATAGGTGCACAACAATTGCATGAACATCACAGTGCCTAGGTCACCCACCTACACATCCCATGGTAGACCAGTATATCCACTGCTGCAATGAGGGCAGAAGCACCCTTGCAGACCCAGTGTAGAAAGCTGTGGCATCCGAGAGCACTGCTGTGCCTGAATGATGTTTTGCAGAGAAGAGAGACAGCTGCAAGCAAGCCAATACTCTGCTCTCTACCCCATCCCCCAACTCTCCCCAAGCACTTGAGGGCAGCTGGAGCTCTTGAGAAATCCCTGCTGTAGACCCCATGACTCCCCCACCCCTACCAAGCACAGGCTCTCTCAGGTTGGGCTGGATTGGGGGCAATGCCTTTTGTTTTCCTCCTAGGCACAGGATTTGGGTCCTTCCTGCTCCTCAGAGGACCTCTGTTCAAACTATGCACTCAGGAACTGGGGTTACACTAGTGTTATCCTAACGAGCGCACTGGGAATGGTGCACCGCGCATAAGTGGATTAACACCTGGGCCTGCAGGGCCCCTGACAATCAGGGGCCCCTGGATGCCTGGGTTCCCTCTGAAAATAGTGGCTTTCCCCTTGCAGGCAGGTAGCATTCCAGCCTGCAAGGGGCCCTGCTAGGGGCTGTGGAAGCAGGATGCAGGGGAGCACCACATGCATGTGCACTGGCAGGAATGTGGCCAGGCAGCATGGAGAGCAGCTCCCCACAGGTAATTTTATGGGGGGCTGGAGAGTGGGGGATGGAAAAGTAGGGGTGCAGATTGAGGCCCCTGGGCCCCACGTTGAGGAAGGGAGTGGGGTAGGGGTAGGGAGTGGGAAGCTCCCTGCTGCTGTACAGGTGTACCCCCAGGTGAGGCATACGCCCCTTCAGATTTGGGTGTGGGTTGAATACAGGCTGCCTGCTGTGGACTTGGGGCTGTCTGCCCTGCTGCCTTTTCCCCAGGGACTCTGTGCCAGCCATGTGCCCCTGCCCACCCAGCAGCAGCAGGGGAGGCAAGTTGTGCCTCCTGCTGCTAGGTGGGCAGGGTTTTGCCCCATGATCCCAGCAGAAGGGCAGCTCCTTATTGGTAGCAATGTAAATAGCACATGGGGATATAGAGTAAATTGGTGCCTGGCATGACCAAAGTGCATTTTGGACCAGGCAAGACCCTGGTCAGGGGTGTCCGGAAGAGTCCCCTGGTGCCACAGAGGCATGGCATGGTGTGGCCCAAGAAGGATTTCCATCTCTAATCCCAGCTCAAAAGAAATTCCTTATCTGAGCCATTATACTTAGTGCAGTGGGCATGGGGAGCTGCCAGTTAGCAGCATGGCACAAAGAAACTGCACTCTGGGCCAGGCAAGACTCCATTCAGGGGTATCTGGGAGAGTCCCCTGGTGCCACAGAGGCATGGTGTCAGGTGGCCAAGAAAGGATTTCAATCTGTAATTTCAGTCCAAATGCCAGTTCCTTATTTGAGCCCATATACTTAGTACAGTGGGCATGGGGAGGCCATCAGTTGGCAGCCTGGCACGAACAAACCGTGCTTTAGGCCGGCCAAGACTCTGGTCTGAGATGTCCAGGAGAGTCCCTCAGTGCCACAGAGGCATGGTGTGGGGTGGCCCAAGAAGCATTTCCATCTCTAATCCCAGCCCAGAAACCAGTTCCTAATTCAAGACCATATATACAGTTATTTAATCCGAATGTCATTTAGGGTTCTGTACTTGATGTGGAATATTATTGTACATATTAATTAGTAAATATGCATAGCTAATAAAATTATCTCTGTTTAGGATGTGTAATTCATTAATAACAGCTTTATTGGGTCTAGATGAGCTTTGAAAAAGGAACTGGGAATAAGCAACCAACTTCAGCCTCATCCCATTCCCCCTGCTTCCCACGCAAGAGCTTGATACAAGCTGGATCACAATGTGAGGTGCATAGCAAGGACTGTTGAAGGGTCGCACAAGGTGATTCCTACCAACCTGGGCTTTGCTATTACACAGCCGGCCAAGAAAACTGGGTCAGTATCGACCTGGAAAGATGTGGGCAGTGGAGCTCCCCCAAGGTTCGGTCCTTGGACTAGTACTGTTCAATATCTTCATCAGTGACTTGGATGAAGGCATGGAGAGCACTCTGTCCAAATTTGCGGATGACACCAAATTATGGGGCAAAGTAAACTCACGGGTGGGGAGGGAACGGATTCAGGTGGATTTGGACAGGTTGGAAAAGTGGGCAGAACAGAACAGGATGCAGTTTAACAAAGACAAGTGCAAAGTACTGCACCTAGGGAGAAAGAGTCACCAACACACATACAGATTGGGAGATGACCCTCTAAGTAGCACAGTGGCAGAAAGGGATCTTGGGAGTCATAGTAGACTCCAAGGTGAACATGAGTCGTCAATGTGACAGTGATAAGTAAAGCTAGCTGCACTCTATCGTGCATTAGCAGGTGCATCACAAACAGATCTAAGGAAGTGATACTTCCCTTCTATGTGGCATTGGTAAGGCCATAGCTGGAGTACTGTGTCCAGTTTTGGGCACTGCACTTCAAGAAGGATGTGGATAACCTTGAGAATGTCCAGAGGAGGGCTACTCATACGGTTAGGGGCCTGCAGGTAAGGACCTGGATCTCTTCAGCCTCTGCATGAAAAGGCTGAGAGGTGATCTTGTGGCCATCTACAAATTCATCGGGGGGGAAGGGGGGCAGCAAAGAATAGGAGATGCTCTATTTACCAGGGCTCCCCTTTGGATAACCAGAAACAACAGCCAAACTGACAGAGAGCAGATTTAGATTGGACATCAGGAAGAACTTCTTCATGGTAAAGGTTCCCGGAATCTGGAATGGGCTCCCAAGGGAGGTGGTGCTCTCCCCTACCCTGGAGATCTTTAAGAGGAGACTGGACAAGTACCTGGCTAGGGTCATCTGAACCCAGTGCTCTTTCCTGCCCAGGGCAGGGGGTTGGACTCCATCTACTGAGGTCCCTTCCGATCCTAAACATCTATGAAATCTATGAAAACATGCAGTGCTTCTTAACTTCAGTTTGGAAAGACACCACAGTAAAGCAGAGCATGGGTTTTCACTGTAGAGCTTTTCATAAAGGGAGCATCAAGCTGCCACATGCTTGCCCCAGTCTACTGATGGGAGATAAGTCCCTCACCCAAAATCATGTAGGAAGTCAGTGAGACCTCATGATGGAGGCCTCCACATTCCCATGGGGGTAGGCTGCCTTGCTCCAGAACCCTGCCTCCACCTCTTTCCCATCATGAAATCAGAATAGCTACCCACCCACAGCAGAGCCCCACTTCCAGTACACCCCCTTCAAGATGAAAGCTACCCTCTGAAATGGCACTCTTTACTGTACTTCCCACAGCGCTGCTGCTACAAAAGCCATCCTGAAGGATTATGAAAGAACCAGCTTTCACAAGCATACCTTAACCTACTGGTTCTTCACCTTTTTTAGCCTCCAGGCACCCCTCATGCAACTCGAGGCACTCGTCCGAAAATGCCGGCTCTTATTTTTCTGTAGTCAAAAAACAAGTGAAAACTAATAGAGCAATTCTTCTGTTGCAAAGAACTCAGAGCAAGAACAGCTGAGAATGTTATTGACATCCTGGATTCCTCTTTGAAATGTCTGGGTTAACTTGTGAATCATGTCTGCACACCTAACAGTGCTAACATTGTGTGGCATGCTGCAGCACCCTTGAAAGGATTAAGGCACCCCAGGGTGACATGGTGCTCTGGTTAAGGAATCACCGCCTTATCCTTTAACTAACCCATGCAGCCATAGTACAGTTTGTAATCTCACTATCCCCCTGGGATGGTCTCATCTTGATTGCAGTCCCCCTAGTACAGCCTGCCTAGTGGGTGTGGAGGAGCAGGACTCTGATCACACCATAGCCTGTTTCAATGCTTGAACACCCACATAGTCGAAACATTCTTCCAAATCCCACCCCTAAATTCCCTCCACTGGTTTGAGGTCATTGCTCCTGGTCCTGTTCCCTACAGCCACGGAGAAAAGCACATCTCCTTCCTGCTTGCACTTGCCCTTCAGGTCTTTGAAGACTTATCAAATCCTCCCTCAGTTCTCTCCAGGGATCCTGGTTTTCTGTTTAAATACCACAAATTCTCCGATTAATACCCCCCAAATCTATCCTTCACAACTGAAATGAAATGCCACTACACACACTACATATAGTTATATATATCTCTATATCAGTTGAACGCATGGATGTATTAAAAAATTTAAAGCAATCTGGAAGCCTACCAGTGCCTTAATCGTTAAAAGGTATCCAGGTTGTAGCTGAATTAGTCTAGGGGAAAAAGCAATCATTGTTTAATCATTAAGATAAATTCTAAATACCTACATATTTGATTTCGGTTTATCATGGAAAAATCTGAGCTCCCTCTGCCCCCTTCACTCACCAGGATGCAGGTCCAGCTGTGGCTGCCCCCCTACTGCTTTGTGGCTCTGAATAGCCCTGATATGCTGGTGCCTCTCACTTCCAAGCCACAGCCTCCCCACCTCAGCCCTGCCAGTGTCCCTCACTCCCAACCTGCAAGCCCCCCCGTCCCAGCCAGTGCCCCTCCTGACCCGCAGCCTCCCACCCTCCCCAGCCCTTCTGGAGGGGTCCCCCAGCTGCCCCCTGCCCCACCTGGACTCACAGGACTCCAGCATAGGAGGGGGTATGGGTCCTTCAGGGGCAGCAGGGAGCTGCATGACTGGGCCACCAGGAGCCAGTGCCTGTGCTCTTAGGGGCAGGGGTGGCCATGTGTGGCTGAGAGACACTGCCTGGGGTCTGGGGTGCCAGTCCTCCTCCCTCCAGTCTGCGCCAGGGCCAGACTTGCTCCGCTGCCACCCACAGGAATGGGAACCACCACGGGTGGGACAGAGACTGCCTGGAACTCCTCACCCTCCTTCAGCTGCCTGCAGCATGGCCTGGGCCAGAGCCATGCTTGCCTTCATACCGCTGCACTGATCTTCCCGACCACATTGCAGCCCCAGCCCCACGCTGTAGCCCCACCCCCATCCAGTGGCACAGGGCAGTGTGTGGTCCCCAGCCACTGTCTGTGCCGTGCAGCTCCCTGCTGTCCCTGAAGGACACCCCCCCCCCCCGGAAGGTGGAGCAGGCCCCACTGGCCACAGAGCCAAGCTATGCTGCCTCAGACCCCTCCCCACCCTGCCACAGCCCCAGTACCCGGACTCTTTCCCCACCCCACACCCCAAGCACTGGCAGGTACCCACTCCCCCCACCCCACACCCCAGTTAGTGCCCCAGATGGCCCTTCAACCCCAGCCCCCTATAGACTTACCTGCATGCAGTTGCCAGGGCTGCTCCCACCATCCTGCCTGGCTGTATGCCAGCCATGCATGTGACTGCACACATGCACGTGGTGCCCCCTACCTCCAATCGCCCCCATCCCCAGCTCCAAGCCACTCCTTGCAGGCTAGAAGCCTTCCAGCCTGCAAGGGGAAACCTGCAGTTTCCCACTGTTTTTTCCTTTAAAGGGGAAAATGTGGAGGATGACATGAAGCTCATGATGTTCTCAAATCAACCCCTTTAAAGCAGCAGGAAGGAACAAATGGGTTTACAGCCTCCAACCCCTGGCTGGCTCAAGAATGGATCTCAGTCAATGCTGCTGTTTTGCAGGCTGCAGACTCAGCCTACGCTTCTCCAGCTTTAATTACTGTACAGCTATGATCTGAAGGTTTGAAGGGGAAAATGCATTTTGTTAATGAAGCAGGATGATTCACGGCTCCAACCTCTCCCCGCCCTCTGCCATCCAGTGTCTACATCGGGGCGGGTAATTATTTTGGGCGGAGGGCCGCTTACTGAGTTTTGGCCAGCCATCGAGTGCCGCGTGACAGGCAGCCAGGGGCAGATAAATATTAATTTTCTAATTTTTTTAGGGGCCCCGTGGGCCAGATAGAAACGCCTGGTGGGCTGCATTCAGCCCACGGGCCACATTTTGCCCACCCCTGGTCCATATCCAGGCCTATTTTGGTCTGTTTTGGCCTGGCTGGCCCTGAGGGGAACCCAGAGAGGATTTTTCCCACCTGAGAGAATGGGAACACAGCACAAGAGTGGAAAAACTTGTCTGACCTCAAGTGCAAGATTATCTTCATCCCAAGGAGCCCAGACAGTTAAGTCAGTGGCACCTAATTTCCCTTGCATTTTCATCAGTGCTGTCCTGTATAGCGCATGGGGCGGCTCCAGGGGTGGAGAAGGCACCATATAAAAAAGCAGGATAGGGAAAACTTTGGATGGTGGGGGAATGTTTCAAAGCTGCCTATGCAAATTTCATCACCTTCTCACAGAAAGCATGTGCCATAGGCCAAAGGCACTAGCTGTTTCAAGGTTTAAGCTTTTCAGGCTTTAGATGCAGCTCAGTCTTGTGCAATATCCAACTCATTTCCAACAAGGATAGTGAAACCTGGAACAGAGCCACAATACCATGGGGCCCTTGGCCAGCCCAGTACCTGGTTTTCACTGGCCTAACACCAACCCTGGCAGAGCTCAACAGCATAGTGCAATTTACAGCCCACTGTTCACATCAGAGACTCTGCAAGCAGGTTATAAATGTTCTGCAGCTTGGGAAGAAACTGATAGCTATTGGGCTGCATGGAGTTCCTGAAGCCAGAAGGCTTTTACTGTGGCTGCCACTGGCACCTGCTGATAAGCTTACAAGCCAGTTTCTATTACAACCCTGCGTTTTCAAACACTTGTGGCTTCCCTGTCACTGGTCTAGACATTGGTACGCTGCTCTGTGCCAAAGTGAAATCAGTTAAAAAAAATCTAATCACCCTTAAGTGCTTGCTTCAGGCCATTAAATGCCAACTTAATAATCACAAACATTCTGTGCGTAAAGAACAAGAGAAGAAATTCTGAACTGTGCTAACATTTCTGTGCTAATGCAACATCAACTTTCCACAGATCGTAAGATGGGAAACACAAACGTTAAGGCCTGAACACTAATAAGGAGGCTTGTACAGTCAATTTGAAATCCAGTGGGAAACTATCAAGACAAAAAAAAAAAAAAAATCAAAAAGCCTTTCCCAAACACCTAACCCCCACCCCATAAATCTAAAATCTTATAGTAGGCTCCTGGCCCCTCTCCAAAGTTGCAGTTTCAAAACATTACCCTTTTCCCTTCTGGGTGCAAACCCACAAACAGCAACAGGGGGAAAAAAGCCCCAAAACCAAACAAACCTGATTGAAGCCAACCAGACACAGGGCTGCTCAGCTGGACACCAGCACTCCCTTGCAGGAATGACTAGTGTCTCCCAAGACTGGGAGGCCACTATTTGTAGGTGGCGGCGTCAGCATCAAGCAGCGAGCGGGGACCACCCGCAGACACCAGAAACAGCATCTGCATCAAGCAGTGAGTGGGGACCACCTGCAGACACAGGCAATGGTAGGGCAGGTGGTGGTGGCAACCACTTGCAAAAGCTGGTGACGGTGGCCAATTGCAAGGCAGGGGGGAGCATGTGTTCCCCCCCCCCCCCCCCAATCCCATGGTCCTCCTATGTATCGCCTATGCTCCCTTGGGTACGTACCAAGTCTAAAGCTCAAGCCCAAACTCCAGGGCATGCTAACTAGAAACAGTCCTTTCATCTCTTTCAGTTACAGCCACTTCTGGGGTTGCTTCTAAAAAAGGCTCGGGGAATAAAATGTTAGGACCAAATCTGATTAGTTGACCGTGTCCCTTCAAAATAGCTATCTCGGCTGCCTGTAACACCCCCTTGCCCTGTGGTTAGACCTGCTGTCATGACCAGAACTTTTGCACTCTTGATGTGTTATAGACTTCAACTGTACAAACACCCAGCTCACTTCTGTAAGCTTTACTCACCAGAGTTGCTTTTACATATACATGCTAACTGGGTGACTTCAATAGGATGCCTCCCGTGAGTCAAGATCTGCAGAAACAGCCTGCTGCATTGCTGTTTGTACTGCTTTTGTACTTAACCATAAATTGGGGGTGGGGCATTTTAATTGCAAAAAAAAGATTGACACTCTAAATTTCAATGGAATTTAAAGATAAATGCTTTTTCCCTTAAAGTCTCCCATTACCTCCTTTGTATTCACCTTGCCTAGCTCTTGGATAGCACTGCCACCTACTCAGGCTGTTCTGTGCCCATCATCCAGGCACCTGGCCTCCTACCAGGCCACTGTCTCCACACAACTCCGGGTTCCCCATTTTGCTGTCTCTTGGACTGCCTTTAGAGTTGCTTTTACCTGCAACTGCCCAAGCTATCTTCAGCCTTAGCTGTGATATCCTGAGATTGACTTAGGGCAGCATTTCCCAAACTTTTGGTACCGGGGGTACTTTTTTTCTAGAATAAAATGGGCAGCACGCTTCACTTGTGCACCCAAAAAGGTGCGCATGTCTATATAAGATTTACATAGCATTGCCCAAGCCCAGTCTTTTGGCCCCACAGACCACACGAGCAGTGCCAGGTCAATCTGCAAGCCAGATCTGGTCTGTGGGCCTGATCCCACCATGCAGAGCTTGGAAAATTGGTGGTGGGGAGTCATGGCCTGGTTTAATTGTCTCTACTCCCCCACCAATTTCTGGATCCATGGGGAGCCCCACAGGCTAAATGCTGCTGCTCTGCATGCTAGATCTGACACTGATTGGGTATAATTTTTCATGGCACACTTCTGCTGCTCCACAACACACTCTTTAGGACTGCCTGGTCCAGGGAAACTTTCAGTATGGCTAACACTGGTCACAGCTCTGCTCACATATAAAAGGAGTCTCCAAATTCAGCAGGATCCAGTTTCCCTTTCTCCTTTACATTACACCAATGTGTCTCAACCAGAATGTTGCAGTATATGAATCACAAAATAAACCCAGAGATTTCAAATAGGAATCCATGTGCTATTATTTCTCTGTCAGCAAAAAAAAAGTGAAAATTAAGAGCTGGTATTTTCCAAGTGTGCCTTAAGCCTAAAAAGGTTAACAGAGAATCATGCCCTGGTTTCACCAGAAGGGGTCACTAACAGGCAATGCAATGAATGACATGGGATCCAGAAATATGCTCAGAGAAGTCTGCCCTCCTGAAGATCAGAGGGCAAGACTTCAATCCTGTTTCTGCCATTCATGTCAGTGGTGCAGAACAGGACTTCCCCCTGTTCTTGGTTACTCAAGGGGGATCCCAGTGAGGTCTACAGAGCTATTCCTGAGTCACACCAGGGAAGCAAGACAACTTGGTCTGAACAGGGATCTCTGCATGGCAATACCTTGTGCAGCTCCTGGGGTTTCTATAACACCATTGACAGGAAACTCCCTGAAGAATCTACCAGCCCAGAGGAAGGGCTTCATTTCCGATGTTCCTGGGGATTTTGCAGTGCTCACACAATTCCTGCTTTTAAAGCCTGAGTCAGCAATGACAAGCTATGAAAACATCTCTCAGTCCTTCCCTCCTCTGCCATCCCTTCCTTCCTGGGGAAGCAGAGAAAGGAGAAAACACTCTGAAGAGTAATGGTAACAGCTTTTAATTTGACAAGAATCAATACATCATTTAAGACAATACTTTTTTTGCCTCGTTTCGAGTTTCCTTCACATACCAGCAGGGAGAGAGCAACTTTATTGGGAAGTACAGTTTTTTTCCTTGGGAATTTAAAGCATTGTCAGTGTGCAAGTCAGTGCTTTTGTGTTTAAAACTTTTTTCCTGGTGATTATTTACAGTTACAGTACCTCGGAGTGATCAACAGGAAAAAAAAAAAAAAAAAAAAGACTGTTTTAACTGGGGATACATGATCCCAAGTCAAGAAAGGCAGGTCTCCAATATTTATATATTTATACATATATATATATATATATTTATATTTATATAATATTTGTGTATACACAGATACATTTCTCTCTTCTTTAAAGTATTAAAAAATTGATCAACCTTCATTCTATAAAAATACCTACTCTACAAGATAGAAAAATCTCCCTCTCCAAGTATACACTGATTTACACCCAAAGCTTCTCTGGAAATGTACAGTACGTGGCTTCTTCCCACAGACTTGAGGAGCGAAATGTATGCGAGGGAGACAGCTCAGAGCACTGCCAAGTGCACAGGAGCTCTTGGTCTGCTGGGGTATGCTACACAAGGGTGCAGGAAGGGGAAGGTGGGTGTTGGTGGTTCACTGCCCTGGTGTTGAGAGAACATGGCTCCCTCCTTCGATGCACATCACCCCTTTTCTTGCAGCAGATCTTACAAACAGAAGCCTCCTCAGGAAAGTGTTTTCACAGAACATCCAAAGGGGACTGGAGATCCTGCTCCTGCCTGGCAGAAGAGTTGAAAGCATTGCCTCCTCTTTGCCCCTCTTAAAAGGGCACTTCCCTTACCCAGTTCAAGGGACTACAGACTTTAAAACAAAAGTCAAACCTGTATAAATATGAATACACTGCACAGGTGCCCGGAAAGCTGGCTCTGTATCATGGAGTGGTAGAGAAGTCAGGGTAGCAACATTGCTTAGGGCGCTCACAGAGATCCCCAGGCAGACTCCTCTCCCACCACTGGGACATCCTCTAGGCTACCATGAATATGGTTCTGTGCTGTCCTGTGCCCTGTGAAGTGCTTTTACTCTCCAATCTAAGGAATAAAACTAGGGAAGAGAGGATAACTCAGTAGTTGTGAGCATGTAACAGGCTTTACAGGGGAGTGACGAGTGCAGCTACAGAGCTGGCCACTTGCCAAACTCAGATGCTTTAGTGCTACAGATGAGGAATGCATGTAAAGTGTGGTACTGGTGCAGAAGTTTTCCACATTACTACAGATTTGGCATTCAACCCAGTTAGCCAAGTCCTTTAAAAGCTAACTGGCTGATTTAAAAACAACAAAATTGCCCCCTATTTTAAAAGAGAAACCTGCTGTCTGTCCCATGTGACTATGCTTGGAATCAGGACAGCTATTTGTTACAGGAAAAGTGTATTTGTGAGGAACCATTTAATATTGACTTGGAGAAAATTATGTTTTCAAGTTTCACAAACATACCCCCCCCCCGACTTGTTGGGCCAAAACACCTCAGTAACAGAAGCCAGATCCTTCAGGAGCTTCTACCCTTCTTAATGTTATTTTGGTAGCCAGAGGAAAAGGCTCTTTTTAATCAACTCCTCATTTACTTATTAGGCAATGCACTGTGAAAGGCCCTTAGATTTAAAAATGGCCTTTCATAGTAGTGAGCCTAAATGTGCTGGATGCAAACATGGCTTTTGTTTCCCAGCAGTCATGGATTTCAGTCTCCAGCGAGCTGTATGCCCTTCCCACCACAAGGTTCAGGCTCCAGGTAAACTCAGTTGTCTAAGTAGTCAACACAATGATAGCAGTTTCCTGGTTTAGACCAACAAAAACTTGATTAATGCAAGGGTGAAACCAAAGGTAGGGCAGCACAGGGATGTGAGAAGAGGACAGGCAAGAGCCAGCCAGGGCTCTGCCCTATACCCTGGCAAGGGCCCCACCTCCAGTGCTGTGAGTGTCAACAGCGGAGCCCATCTCAGAGAAGATTATTGCCATAGACCGTACCACTTTCATTCTGAAGTGACATTCAGGCATAGGCGACAGTTTCCATGGTACAACAATCCTTGGGCCTGAAATAAGTGTTCAAATGGCTCATGTTGTTTCTCTTCACTGTAGCTTATTCTCTGACACAAGGGGCTGCCTGAATGCAACTGCCTCAAGGTGCTGTGCGCCCATTTGTTGCTGCAGCAATTCTAAGGCTATAAAAGTACTCCAAGGTAAGGAGGAGTCATACAAACAGAAGCAGGAGCAGGGAAGAACATGCCAGCTGCCAGGCTGGCTCCAGGACTGACTAATAAAGCTGGGAGAGATTGTAGCCCTGCCTTCAGTCCCTGAAGGGAACAACAGGAAGGAAGGGTAGAGAGTCCACCTATCCATGGTTGTATGACTTTTATCCCTCCCATTGCTTGTTGCCCTACCGCAGGCCCATTCAATTCAGGCCCCACTGGCTTGATTCATAGGGATTCACATCTGATACTTGGGGAACTTGTCCCAAAAGGAGAAAGGGAATTTGGTAAAAGCCACCCCAGTGAATCACACATGGGATGGAGCTTGCTGAACAGTGAGCTCCAAAGATGGAGCAATGTGACATCTCGCCAAGCCAGAACAAAACACAAGTGCAGAGGCACAGATCAGGCTCCAACAATGGTCTACAAAAAATGGCTACTCCTCCCTTTTCATCTACCACCTAAATGGAGAACCCATCAGGGCCAAGCCCCAGGGAGTGAGGTGCTAGCAGTGCTGTTTGAAGAAGGAACTTCCCACTATGAGTGAAAAAAAAAAAATATACAGGTCTGGGACAAAGCTTTTCTTGTTGGTAGATTTGCCTTAGTGAGCATGTGCTGGACACTTCGGCAAAGTAGGTGTGTCAGTGGGACAGGGCACAGAATTCAGTCAGCTAGCTTCTCCGTCCCATTAGCATCTTCTCTTAATAACAGGCTGAATGGGAGTCATCTCTCTATGGCCCTAGGTTCTGGATAACTCTTTTCAAACTCAGTCCCCACCTGTGCAATAGGGATTTCAGGATTATGGTTTAGACAGTTCCTGTTAGCAGCCATTTATCAACCCCAGTGTTCGATATGTTCCAGTGGCAGGGTGGCAGTTCCTCTTCTTTCCCCTTCCTCTTCTGCCTATGCCTGCATTTCTCCAGATTCCCTTTTTACCCCTCAAAGCCAGGAAGGGTCTTTAAGTAATGGAGTCAAACAACAAAGCTTCATTGCTGTTTTTCTTTCTCCCCCGGTCCACTGGATTAATTCATCCAACAATCTGAAGTGATGCTTCTTGTGCCTTCATTAAGATCAAAGGTGTTGCAAGCCTCTTTTCCCCTCTCAGAGCACTAAGTCCACACCAGATCCCCAGTACAGAGTCTGCAGCTTGTGGCCTCCTTATTTGACTTCCAGGATGGATGGATTCGTTTCCATGATGGCAACAATGATCCTGTCAATGTAATCCTGGAGGCGGAAGTTGATTTCTTCCTGTTTTTGAATCGCCTCCATTAGCTGTAGGGAGGAAGGGCAGGGACCTAATTAATAACTAACAGGCCAAAGGTCCAGGACATTTAGCAAGTATCCCCTTGCAATCTCTAGCCATAGATAGCTTGCTCAACAACAAACATAACAGATCCAGGAGGGGCCACTACAAATAAGTACTTTGCCCCGAGAAAGACATCCTACACAACAGATTCCCACCATCCTCTGAGTTTACACCAATCATGTACACAACTCCTATATGACAAAGGCTACTGCTAACAAGATTCATTCCTTTTACTATACAGCACAAAGTCCACTAGAACTCATAACCTTCTCAATGCCTAAGCACAACCATCTTCTGGCTATAAACTCCCCCTTTTCCCCCCACCAATGTAGGGTCTTATATGGTCCCCCCACAACAGCATCTGAGCACCTGATAGGTTATGGCTTTCTTCAGAAATGTGCAAAGGCAGCAGCTCAGCCAGAATCTCTCTTCCCAAGAGCAGCTGAGCTGTAGAACAGCATCCCTATGACACAGCATTGCCTTCTTCTGTTAGGCAGCTTTCAGTAGATCTCTACATTGTTAGTGAGCATGGAGGGCATTTCAGCTCCAACTAGGTGCTCACAGGCAAGGAGCATGGATTACATAAATACATCAATCTACCTAAAAACAAAGGGGTTTGAGGTAAACAGGGATAAGCCTCCTGTCAACACCATACAGTAAATACCTCATCTCTGGAGACCGAGCTGATTTCTGCAGCTAGGGACTCTGAAAATGAAGCTGAGAAGAGGTTCTTGGCTCCCTGGATGCTAAGGTTTATGATCTGTCCATTCAGTTCATCATTTTGTTCCTTCAGGTTTCGGTTATCCTGGTCACAACAAAACCCACAAATCAATACAAACAATTTGCACGTCTACAGTGTGAGAAATCTATCAAGCATTAGGTGCTCTACAGAAGTTCTGTCCCATCCTCATTTTGCAGATGGGGAAGTTGAGGCATAGACAAGGGAAGAAACTTGCCCCTGGTGTCCTAGGACTGGGTGGAAGAACCAGAAGGAAGACAGGCTCCTGACTCACTTCCAAGTCAGCAGAGCCCTGGGAGGCCTTACTCAGTAGAAGACACATCGGAAGGATTCTACAGCTTTTTGTATTTCTGCTATGGATCTGGGATTGAACTGTTTCAATGGGGGAAGAAAATAGCATTCCCAGAATGCATCCACCACCTCAGGATACTGAATGGCTGGGTAGGCAGATCACTGCTTCCATGGGGAGAAGGTCTTGCATTCCCCCATTCAGTTTAGAAAATCCGGGCACTCCCTTGCAGTTAAATGTATTCACATTACCCAGTCTACTTGCAAGGGCCATCATGCACATGAGCAAACCCAGGAGATTCTGACTTGGGACCACAAGCTGCTTTTAGGTCCAACCTATGTGGTAGCTGTGACTCCAGGAAAGAATTTCTCTGCAGTAACCTGCCTCCACCCCCAACACTGTTCCAGCTGTGCTTCATGAGGAGTCTGCACCAGTTAGCAAGGGTAGACCTAAAGAACATCAGCTGTACTGTTCAGCTGAGCATTGTCACCATTACTGGCTGAACCACTCATCTTCCCTGCCCCAGTCCCAACTACCTGTTTGAGCCGTCTGATCTCTTGCTCCAGCTCTGTCTCCCGCGTCCTACTATTGTACTCCTGGAGTCCCATGCTGCTGCTTCTGCCTCTTCGCTGCTCTGCTTCAAGTTTAAACAACTGCAGGTGCTCCAGCTGCTTCCTGAGGTCCTCAATCAGCTGCAACAGAACAAAGGAGACTAATGCAGTGGGCAGAACAATCAAACAAATCCACTCCCTGAATATGAGGAAGCTAACAGTGAGGTACAGGTGGCCTGACTACCATTGTACTTGCACTCTACAGGGGAAAGCATCCTCTTACCAGAAGATTGTGACAGCAGGATTAATGGCCATCTCTAAGGGTGGAAGCAGATGTAATCTTTGGTTGCCTTCATGGTGTCATAAACATTTTCATGGCAGTACAAAGTGAAAAGCAAACTGCTTTTTGCTGTGCCACATGCCCAGATTTGTAGTTGCAACAAAAAGTGGTAACAATCTGCGCCACTTTACTGTGGCAGACATCTATTTGCTTATGGTGGGAGAGCACAAGCAGCCCAGAGCTGCCCATGCTCTCCAGCTACCTGCTCCAGAGTCTTGAGGGGCCCTGATCCTTTGCACTGTGGGAATTTCCAGGCAGAAGTGGACCTTTCAAACCCACAGAGTGCCTGCCCAGCTTTTCCCCACTTACAGAGATGTGTGCCA
Source organism: Alligator mississippiensis (assembly GCF_030867095.1). Taxonomy (NCBI): domain Eukaryota; kingdom Metazoa; phylum Chordata; order Crocodylia; family Alligatoridae; genus Alligator; species Alligator mississippiensis. Next base: position 26,682,517 of record NC_081836.1, on the reverse strand, counting down.
GGGATCTCCAAGGAAACATCTGGGTAAGCAGGGAAGCTACCAACCCATGCTTCACATGGTGTTATGGGCCAACGTGGGACCTGCATGGAGGCACAGGGCACTGAAGATATCCTAGCTCCCTGCGCCTCCACATTGCCCCATGCTGGCCTGTGCCTCTATGTGAAGCACAAGTCAGCACAGGTCCCAGCATGGAGGCTTAGGCACCAGGGACTCTGGTTCCTGTGCCACTCTACCCTGCTCCACATCAGAACCCACAGTAACCTGCGCTTCTACATGAAGTGTGGGTCCCAACATGGAGGCGCGGAGCAGAGCAGGAGCTTAAGAATTTCCAGCATTCTGTGCCTCCATCCTGGGATTCCCCAGCTCCCAACCTGGGGTCTGGTGCACGGCCTGATGAGAGATAATGGTCAACATGCATTTCACCCAATAAAACAGATCAGCTATGGCAGGATGTGACCCACCACAGCTGGTCCACTTGAAGCAGAAACAGACATTACTAAAACAAAGGCAGAAGATGGTTTCTTCCCTATCCCTCCTCAGACTGTGCACTGTAAAACAGTGACTGCAGACAGGGAGGGGATCCTTACAAATACACTGGACTGAAGAATAAGCACCAGCCCTTGG